>NC_143449.1:19975712-20282077 GCF_987193195.1 Phasianus colchicus
GTCGATATCCTTGTGACTTCCACTGCTGTAACGTTGCACGTTCTCTTCTAAGTACCAGGACTGATTTTCATCAAAAACCAGGAACAGGAGAGCAAACTCCCTCTTCACATCCTTCCTGATCCCATCAGCCTGCAGTGTCCCCTTCCTGCAGACCTTCAGGGGTCCAATCAGACCGCTGTACATATCCTAACCCAAAGGAAGTGAAAAAAAATCTGAGCTCTTCCCCCTCCAGCAACTGCTCCCTGCATCACACCCCACTTACACTGTGCTGCTGTGTATGTACTCTCATTGGTAACAATCAAGTAGCTGAGCACAAGGACAGAGACGACACATGCTCTTATGAATGCAAATCAAAGTCAAACATGAAAGGTATCAAAATAACCCCCACTCTAAGACTGCAAAAACATCCAGAACTTGAAAGGAAAAGCCCATTACGCCCAGGTTCAATGCAATGCTTTACTGCAGTATCATTCTGGTTGTTTTCTCTGTGAAATCAGTGCTATCACAGCAGATATCAAAGCTCAAAGTTTCCCTATTTTGTCTACCTGTTCTAAATTTGGACAATTTTTGCTTTCCTGAATTAAACTTTTCACCAATTGAAGCAGGAACTCACTGGGAGATGTTCCCAAATCCTGCAAATAATTGAAGGAAGGTTAATTTCAGCATAACATGGAATTCTTTTATGTAGGTTTGCATTAGGAAAATAGTGACAAATACCAGGGCAGACTGAGAGGATCTCCTCTCCAAAGAAAATGATAGATATGCCAACTAGGTGGTTTTTCTGCCCTTCACCTGGGCCAATTCCTAAAACATACTCAAGTTGCATTTTTTTCTAGATAGGACAAAAATTGGTCTAATCATGTTTTTTAGTTCTAGCTTCTCGTATTTTACCTTCACAGGGTCTACCATGGAGTAGTAGATCCAAGGGACACAGGCTGAATCATCTGGCCCTGGACCAGACCTCTCAGGAATTTCCCATTGGTATGTCACTATGTCACCTGAGGACAGAAGCACCATTAGCACCACTGCGATAAAGGGAGTCACCAACATCTCGAGTAGCAGCAAAGCAGAACAAAAACAAGAGACCACCCTGTCTCAGAATTACAACCCATTCTGTTGGATATTGCATCACTCACAGGTGCTGAAAGGAAAGATGGAAGCTCCCCTCTCAAAAACGAAGCAGACCTCACAAACAAGAAATACACACTAACTGGAATTGGCACAACTCAGTCTTATCTGCCATATTTAAGACTAGACCAGAGCAAGGGAATTCTGCCCCTCTTCAGTACCGGTGATGTTTGGAATGATCTTCCACCTCTTTGAAGTTCATTTATGATGCTCAAATTCCTTTTTAAAGTTAATATTTTGCTTATTAGCAATGTATCTCAGAAAGACAGGGCCCAACTTAAAGCCTGTTAGTTGCAGAGACAGCCTTCTGATGAGCATACTCTTGAAGGGGACCAAAAATGACATAAACAAAACTTCAGTCAGCATCCTGGAAAGCAGCTGTGCACATTACAACAAGGACAGATCATGAAGAACAGGGGCCATCAGACCAGGGCTGCCAGGCCAGCAACTGAGCTGAGGACAGTGACCAGCCTTCTCGCAGACAGAGCATGCTCACTGTCAGGGACAAGGCTATTCAGAAGACATGTGCTGCATTTATCCCGAAGTCAGAGCAGAAACACAAGAACTCCCCTGGGCTGCCCACATAAATGACAGTCAGAAAAAACACAGTGAACCTGAAAGGTCAGTTTTTGTTCTGTTCCATTCCTCTATGAGAAGAAAACAAGCACATCTAAGCCTATTTAAAGAAACAATCTAGCTGTAGGCTAAAATTAGCTTCCTAACTTAGTGCAGGAATAAGGCTGGAGAACACTGACTTACCAGGACGTGCTACTTGTGGCTGCCCTGTCTGCCTTTCCAGCACCCCATGGGCATGAATGGAGTAGGGTCGTGAAGCATTGTTCTTGAATACAACATTGAGAATCTCTCCCACTTCTGCCCACAGAAAAGGACCTGAAAATGGCAGTAATGTACTCTAAGACCAGCAAGAATCATCATCCCTTCTATGATTATTCCCCACATTTTGGTTTTGGCTTCAAGAAAACTGGCAGTACTCAATATGGACTGACAGCATCACAGATCAGAGCTGCAGTCTATTTCAAATAGCCTCAACTTTTCTGCCCTGCCACCACTTGCAGTCCTGGGTTCATAAAAAGAATGTCTCCACAGACCTCCATCAGCACTGCAGTGTGTTTCTCCATTTCGCAAAGCCTGTATGCTTTTATTCCCCCCTCAAAAAACCTTTCATACCTACAGATTTTCACCTACATCTCTGACTGCTCTACAGAAGACAGATTGTTCCATAGAGAAATGCAGACATGAAAATTGCTTTGCTTCAGGCATGGAAGAAAACTGGCAGCAAACACAGGCATGAGAATCCAGCTCTACTACAAGGCTGTACTCAGGACCCTCTTTACTGCTTTATCCAAAGCTGGCAGATCTGGACAGACACTCTGGATTTCTCCTTGCTGGCATACACAGCAGACACCTGAGTATGCAGGAAGCCTTCAGGTTACAGCCCTTAGCCCGAGCACCACCTGTATGAATGGAATACTCTGCACATTTCCTTACCTAGTATCCCCAGATGTTCGTCACCATTTATCCTAGCCTTAGGGGTCTGGAAAGTCCCATCTGTGTACTCCCTGTAAACTGCTTTCTTGTACCTGGAGCCAATCAGTCCATCCTTATTGCTCAAAAATATATCGGCGTAGCTGAGAAGTGCAGAACAAGTGCTGTGTTACTCAAATGCTCACAAGGCACAGGCAGTGAGCCCGTGGCACAGGGCTCAGCAGCTGACAGGTTTCTCAGAGATCTGCTTCATCTGCAAAGGCTGGCAGTGATAGCTGGGCTGTGTCACAGCCCCTGCAGCACTGGGCACACAGCACAGCACCATGCCACACGTGGCCAAGACGTTCAACAGATCTAAGGTCTGTTGAACAACTTTGCCCAGGGCTTCCCCAGCTCAGGGCTGTACCTCTCAGCAGAGTGGTTGTGCCGCTCTCTCTCCCAGCTCCGGTCTGGTGCGTAGTCCCACTCCACCTCCTCCGCCACTACGTAGTACGTGCGCACCGCTCTGTATGGGAGAGCAGGAGACAGAGCCCTCCTGTCGCAATTGGAAACTGAGTACTGCTCCTTCATTCCAGCCTGGTAATGATTGCTTGTCTGGCAGTAGATCTCAAAAGTCCCTGTGGGAGGCAGCACAAACAGGACATCAGCTGCTTCAAAGATGCCAGGAAGCAGTGCTTCCCAGTGTGCGACATGGTCGACATCGGTATGTGTGCTGTGCAGATATGAGTGTTTGTTTAGGGGGCTTGGTTGCCATAGGCTGAGATTAAAAAGGGTTGACAGAGAAACCAATCAGGAATGATAAAGTCCCACACAAAAATTACCTCAGCAGGCCATCCTGCACAAGACAAGCAGCTTATTAGACACAAAGCCAGGGAAATGACAACTATGCTACCATTGCTGGTGAAGCAAGAGATCTAGCCTGCAAAAACTGAAAGGGAGGAGACAAGCAGCAGCTGAGGCATGACGGCATGATGGAAAGGTAGCACTGTGTGCCTAACTCCCAAACTGGGAAGACATTGGTCTGTTATTGTGAACCTCTGTACACCATGACAACTCTGCTTCACTCTGAATGGCATGGCTGCATGTTTCTATGGACTACAGGCAGCAACATGCATCAGAGCTACTGTTACAAATACTAAATAGGAAGTGGCAGCTTAGAGAATCAATCTGGGATGACGGGACAAGATTCTGTATCTCCCATTTTTCTCCAGAATCAGGTGCAAAGACAAGAGCTTTGGACTTGCAAATAGGGCTAAACAGGATGCAATGCCCGGCTCAGCTTGTAATATGCAAGAGTTCACACTGCTAATGAACCAGCCGTAGTAACAATCTGTTACAACCAGAGACTTTTCCTGATGCTGGGTTAAATGTGCAGACTCTTACCCTTGTTGTCAGGTTGCATAAAGGCAGTAGCAAATGTATGGGGGAATAGGTTGGCTGAATCTTTCCGCATCCCATTCATCTGCAGAGTGTTTCCCTGAAACACAGCTCCATGTACATCTGCTTCACTGCCCAATCCCAGAAGGTGCCAGGACACATTGTCTCCTTCACATATATCCAGCCCAGGCAAGTTACCAAACATATATCCATTGATGGCTGCAAAGGAGAAGACAATTCACTCTCTGGTAGATATCAGCCAGGAGGTTTACTTGTGCATCTATCTGGATAGGGTGAACATACCACTGGAAAAGCATCTTCCTCTTAATTCACCCCTGAACACACTCAGGACAGACTTTCCAAGACAGCAGTGCTTCTCATCCCACATCCCACCCACTCTCTGGCCTTGCTTAATTTCAGCCCAGCACAACACACAGCCACTTCAGCTTCCCAACTCAGATTTTGGGTGAGCGCTGCGCAATGTTTGGCAGGTTCACTCCTGCTGCCCACAGAACAGCATCAGGCCATACCATGCATCCTGTTCGATTCCTCAAAGCCATCATCCTTTTTCAGAGAAGTCTCTTCCATCCTCAAATAGTACTTTATGTTTGCACTTAAATACCAGCTGAGGTTCTCATCAAACACACTGAAGAGAAGGTAAAATTCTTTGTCGATACCTTTCTAAGATACAATCACAATGATGGCCATTAATTTTTAAAGTGTCCCCATTCACTACCCTTACAGATCAAACTGTTTTGTTTGGCTCTTATTTTCCCCCTTCTCCTGTAACTTGGCTCACTGAGGGCAGGGCTGTCCTTTGCTCATTTTGAGTGTTTCAGTTCTGCTTTACAAGAAGCACTACTCTCAGGTTTCTCAGGTTTGCCCTGGTATGCCACGTGAGTGAAGAGATCAAAATCAGGAGAGGAGCATGACAACATTGCCTTCTTCCCCACCATGCTTACATTTATGTGTAGGTTTCACTACCCATTCAAATCAGACCTGAGAACCTGGCCAATGGGGCAGACATCACAACCCACCCCTCCTTTCTCCTACCACAGGTCTTAATTTGGGAATTTTGTATTGCCCTAAAGCCTTAAAAATGTTAACTCTCCTAAGAGATGCATTGCACAGGATGGTGTTTCCCCACTAACAGAACATTGCCAGTACTGTCCAGATGCTCACTTCAATATCTGTTTCCTTAGCCATACAAAGGAAAACAGCCTGTAGACAGGGCTAAGCATTTTGCAGTCTGTGGCACATAGGTGTGTGAGAGGAATGGCTGTGCATCTTTCCCAATTAACCATTAATTAAAGGGTTGCCTGATATCATGGAGCCAGAATTGCTGCCCCAGATGGTTCTTCCAATCTTACATTTCCAGATAAGTCCACCTGTTCTGTTCATTCCCTCTCAATACTGAAAAGGTGTAATTACCACAGTTCCTTCACACAGGGGACTCCATACACTCACAATCCTCTCTGCTCAGCCAGCTCACTAGTGCAGAAATGTGAATCTTCCAATCTCAGTTCAATTCAACTTTAAACTCTCAGTTTAGCTACATGATGCCACCAGTGAAAGCAGACTCCCCCAGGGAGGCTTAGCAGCAGCTGTGTTCAGATCTTTCAGCCACTCCCTGATCTAAACTGCCAGATAGGTAGGGTGACACCAGGCTGTTTTTCTGCTGCCTACCATTGCTCACAGCACAAGTCTGTTAATGTCTTGCACTTCCCCAGGTTGGTTTACTGCCTTCCCCAGACTTACTGCATTGTGTTATCCCTGACTGAAATTCCAAAAGCAAGTTCTGGCCACCTCCCAGATTTCACTTATCTCTCATCACAACCAGAGACTGACACAGATTTTCAATTGTTATAGTAAGCTCTGCTTGAAAATGAGCTGAAACTGCAGAACAAGTGAGACTCCCCCAGGCCTCAAAGCATCGCAATCATTTGAGCACACCATGCAGATTTTCACCTGCGTGGCAGGAAAAATCCTTTTTACCTGTTTGTTGTTTTCATCCAAAGTGCCCGGCTTGCAGATGACCAGAGGGCCTACCAAGCCTGAGCTGGTGTCCCTGATGGGGTCCACAGCAGAGCTGTACATCCAGCTCAGGCAGGGAGGGTCGCTGGATGTCGGCCCAGCATGCTTCGGGACAGTCCACGTGTATGTAAAGTTGTGCAGAGGTGGAACAGACACCCCATTTCGGGACACACCTTCAAAAGCAGATGGGCATGGTTATTCTTAAGGTCTGCACAAACCCAGTTGCATCTTCTCTTTAGTTACACTTTCATGGGTGTCACTAGACATCTGAGGCACGATGTAAAGTGTTCAGAAAGCGCGCACAGCTGCTCTCACAATCCCCTCCTGGTATCAAGGCAGAGATGGGCATGCTGACAGCAAGTAAGTGGATATCACCACATCTAAGTGGTGTTGGAAGTACATGGGCTGCCTAAGCTGGAATGCAGTGGGCACGTTCCCCTGCTCAATAGGTCTGAAACAGTTAGAAACAGTTTGAGGCTTAGTTTTACCATTTCTCAGGTAAAAATGGTATCTTTGGAACCATGCTACCTCAGGCACCCTCCCTGGGCATAAGATCTGCAGAAAGACTCCTTCACTTCTTCCTCAGACAGACCCAGAGGACCAGGCACAGTGCCACCCAGCTCCTGAGCACATTCAGTCCTTCCTGGCTGCAGGAACTTCCAACACAGAAGAGGCACAGGCTATGGAGCTCTACCACCAGGAAGAGTATTAAATTAATAAAAATAAACAAGCCACAAACCGTCATGGTACAGCACCCCTTCCCATGCCTTCCCATAGGACACTCCATGAGGCTGGATGCTGAATGGCCAGGAGGCTTTGTTAGCAAATGTCACCATGATGGTGTCACCAACTTCAGCTTTTATTACAGGACCTACACAAACAGCAGAGAAAGCATGTCAACAATGAGCAAACCTCAGGACAGCCAGGTGAATGAAGCAAGGCAGGGCCACCTTTCATCCAAGGCGGATAGGAACAAACTGGGAACAGAGGTGGAAAGGAGATGAGTTTGAATGAGTCTGTGCAGCTCCCCCTGTGGATGATGCTTATCTGACCTTGAATTTTTATGTTTCTTCCCTGTTTATTTTAGTAAAAAATATCCACAATTCCTATGAAGTCATACACAAGATTACCCTCTGTCACTTGTCTCCCTGCGACTACTGCTGATAACAACCCTTTCTCTCTTCCCACAGATTTGTTTTATTCCATGTGCTCCTTCCTCACATGGCCCCTCCCAGTACTGCTATCACCAACTTCTGCTGTCATTAGTCTACACTGAGGCAGGAAATTGGACCACATGTACACATGCTCCTACTGCATACCTCACAGCCTTCACATGACTCATTTGCCCTTGCAGACTCCCCGTATGCTTATTTTGCTTCACCTCTTATACCTGGGTATCACGGAGAGCACTGAAACAGAAGCTTTCTGTGAGCAGGGGATTTGCACCACACCCTGGCGATACTCAACAGAAGCACAGGTTCACTCCAGTCACAGACACTATACTGTCACAAACACTATCACATGCTTCTCCACTCCTTACTGCTGACCTTCAAAGAGTGCTCTGGCAGAAAGGCAATTCCCTACATTGTACATTAAAACACCTCACCATACTAAGAAACAAGGGCACTCCTTACATAAGCCTATCATTTGCATCGGCACCTAAAGAAGGTTTGTATTGCTGGATTATTCTTACCAAGTATCCCAAGGTGTTTCTCTTCTTCAGACTGCTGCTTTTCCTCACGGAAGCTCTCATCAGTATATTCCACATACTTCACCTTCCAATAGACTCCTCCAATTCGGTAGAGGCTACGCTTGAAAAACTGCTCAGCAGGGCTGAATGCAAAAAGCAGATAACGTCATTTTTATGACAAATCAGTCTTTTTCTCCTGTTTTCTTCCCACAAGGACCCCCCCCTCAACACACCCCTCTGGCAAAGCCACTGGCATCTCCAGGTTTAGCAGCATCTCTGTGAAGCATTTCCACCCTCCAGGCTCCTCTACCAGCTGCACTCATTCAGGGCCCTCTCCCAGCAAGACTGCCAGGTTCAGAGGCACAACATCTCCCTACAAGATATTCAAATGAGGGCAGCACGGTAAATGGGAAGACAGGACACAGCACAGGGGACAGCTACAATCATAACCTAAAATACATAACAGCTGTGAAGATTTCCCTCTTCTGCCACCATCCTCAGCAATACACAGATGTAACCTGCCTTGCAGGAGATGCAGTTTGGTTACAGGGACCAGTCACAGCTTTCAGTTCTAAGGTCTGCAAGAATCACTGCGGGGCTTTGGGTAAATCATTAACCTCTGCACTTCTACTTCTCCCCCCAGCAGCTTCCTAGGGAAGGGAATGGAGAGAGAAGCATGTTTTTGTTTCAGTTTGCCAAAGTCTGAAAGGGAAACCACTCAACCAACCACTATCAAAACCATCTGACACGGAGGATGAAGGATGTCACAAAGGTCACTACATTTGATTTCTGAGAAATTGCTTGCTGCAGCAGGGCTACACTGAAGCGTATCTGCAGGCTAGCTCTGCCACCCTGTGTCTGCTGCAAGACCTGTTTGCTTAACAGCTCAGAGCTCTACATTTCTTCCTAGGTCAGACACAAGCAGCAATGAAGCCCAGAGACAAAAGCAGCAGCTCACATTCTACACAAATTGGGATTCTTGGAGCTTATAGGTAAGGCTATGAAACAAAACAGCACACTTCCATGTGAAGTCTCCTGAGATACCAGTACTGCATTCAGTACAGCCCAGCTATAGCAGCCAATAATTCTAGATGGGTCACTCCATGCAAACTGCAGGCACACAGCTTGCTAAGGAATAAACCCCATATTATCTTTACCAGCCTCCCCTCTCAGCAGACTAGAGACCCCCAACTACAGCTGAAAGACCATCAGCTTACCTGCCCACCTCACTCAGCTGTTTCCCACTGCTGCGGTCACGTCCTGAAGGTCCATAGTCCCACTGCACCTCCTTTGCAGCTATGTAGTACTTCCGAATCCTGCCCTGCAGGGTGGGCTCTGGAGCTTGCCGAGAACACGGCCGGACTTCATAGATGGCAGCCATCCCAGCTGCCCACAACAGGGTGGAGAACACATCAGCTTAATGTTACACCTCTCAGCCACTGAACAGAGCACCTTCCTGCCAGAAACTGGATACTCCTTCTCTGCTGTCCCAAAAGGTACATGGCTGAGAGGTGATTAGGTTGTTCCCACAGAACAGAGCTTCTTTCTGCTGGTGAGCAGAGCTCCTTACACTTAAAACTCTGGATGCTTCGTGATTATGGACAGACAGCAAACAGAGCCACCTTCTAATGTATCACACCAGGAATTCTTAAAGGAACTAGCACTTTTAGGGCACTGTCTCATCTCAACTTTCAGCTGTGGCACATTTATCATTCACCAGCAACTGATGTAGAACATCACACCACTCCCAGTAAGTTTGACATACATATTAACAGCCAATTGACCCTACTTCATACAAGACAAGGAATTGCCCATTTAACTATGGACATTTCTAGTGGGAATGCTGCCCAAGGCACTGCCCCCCACCACACTGTACATCACAAGACCCGTGATGGGGACAATGATGGACACTGGGTGAAAAAAGGGAAGCCACAGAGTGCAGAACAGATTCCAGCCTCTGTCTTACCTTGTATGTGATCATTGAGCTGACAGCTCAGTAGCCACCTCCCAGGGTTAGCAGGGATCATGTCTGCTGTAACAAAAGTGGCTGGGAAGAGGCTGGCCACATCTGTCCTATGGTCTCGAATGCTGAGTGTTTCGCCATGGAAGTAGGCTGTATGAATGTCAATTTCATTGCCCATGCCAAAGAGGTGCCATGCAACATGATCCCCAGCACACATTGTCAGCGCAGGGAGATTCCCAAACACATAACCATTGATAGCTGAAAAGGCAAGCAAGTTAAAATCAGAGGTTAGAAAAAGGGCCAGAGCTTCTAGCTGCCCGTCACAGCAGACATGTTTGAAGGAGGAACCAGCTTTCCTCCTCTTGTTCTGCAGAGCTTGGCTCTACAGCTCATTTCGTAACACAAACCATTTTTCAGAATCTCCAAACAACTAAGAGACTCACTCAAGCCAAAGAATAAAACAAAATACTTTTTCCTGGAGCTGCTGCAGTTTGTGATGATTTGCTTATCACGTGATCTCAGAGCTTTCTATATCCCTTTTCCTCTCTCCCATAGCCTGACATGCAACAGCAGGAAGTGCGTTTCAAGATATCAGAGCACTGACACATCCAGAGAGTCTGGGCAAAGGTGGTGGCTTTACAAAACTGATGCTCACCATGCATTTTGTTGCTCTCTTGGAATTCCTCATCTTCTTTGTCTACAGATCCCGGATCTGTGCAGAATGATGCAATGTTCTCATCCAAGTACCAGCTTAGGTTCTCATCCACCACACTGAACATAAGGAAGAAGTCAACATCCACATCCTGGCGCCTTTGAGAAGTGCCTGTCAGTGTTCCTAGGGCAAAAGAAAAGAATGAATACCCATTCATGAAGAAAAGCAGACATTGGTTTTAAAGGCTTAAAGAACCAATAAAAGAACAACAGCTTATCAAACAAATTACAGATGGATGCTTTCTCCACCATTCTGGCACACTGCAGAGCTTCAGCAATCTCATGCACTTCTGATATAATCCTCCTAGCTCAGTCCCACACTGCTCTAGCTCTGCATGGCTGAACTAGAACTCTTTCAGTGTTCTGAATGCTGAAATCAATCAGTATCTCTATTTTTAAAGTATACAAACTAGGTCTCATGCAAAATTCCTTCTCTTACAGTGGATTCAAATAGTCCTCTCAATCAATAAATCTACAAAGTAATCTACCTGGCCACAACAGGATAAAAGCAATTCAATGACTGCAACCCAACCAGAACACGGGTGCTGTCATCTCCAGTCACGTCACATTTTCCCCTACAAAACTGGGAGCTGCCCACTGGAGCATCCTTTCATCCTTCCTCTGTTCAAGTCACCACAAAATCTTCACAACCAGAAACTGCAGTCCTCAGCTGCTTTCCCTTCTTCTTACCTTCCTTGCATGTTACCAATGGCCCAATTAACCCAGATGCAATGTCTTTTGGTGCATCAATGTGAGAGTGATAGATCCAGGTCAAGCAGTTCGGATCATCAGCTGTTGGGCTGTGATCTTCAGGGACAGTCCAAGTGTAGGTGTAACTCCCTCCTGGGAAGACAGCATCATCCTTCTTCTGATCCTGGGGGGACATATCGGGATACAGGGATCCTAGAACAATTGAGCAATCAACGTCCATTCAAAAGAGCAGAAATACTCATACACATAGCCTTATGAAGAGCCTCTCACACTCAGATAGCTGCATACAAGTAGTTGGATAGCATCTTTCAAAGCAAGACTCAGCAACCCAAGGTTGAAGCATCATCTCTCTCTCAAAAAGAAACCAAGCTAAAGAACCACTGTAAGGCATCTTGCCCAACAAACAGGTTAGCAGAGTCAGAAAGGTTATTCTCATTCTGCCTACCACTGCTTTGCCTTCAACACCACCGTGTGCCAGTCAGCCTTCCTACAAGTCTCTAGGGTTGCTTGAAATCACAGCTCCTTGGCCTCATACTTCATTCTTAGGAACACTTCAAATAATTACTATAACTCTTCTCCTGTACCATTCCCCCAGAAGCAAGTTTTAGAGGTTCTATGAAAAAAAAAAATCAAGAAATCTGGACTGTGTACTGCATTGCCCAGGTCAGAAGACTGCTCCCAGATCCATGAAGGTAAGTCAAGTCACAATGCTGGATTAGTACAGACCAAAGTGCAGCTGCTTACCAGCAACACAGCTCTGGGCAAACCAAGTCTGTTTTTAAAAAGTCTGTTTTTTTTTTTTTTTTTTTTTTAAAAAAAAGACACTTCTCAGTGCATACTCTTCAGTTCCCAACCAGAAAAATCCATCTCTTTTATGGCAGTGGTTCATTTACCTTCAGAGTCCTTCTCGTAGAAGACGCCGTGAGGATGGATTGTATACGGCCGACTAGCAAAGTTTTTCAAGTGTACTTTAATGGTATCTCCCACTTCTGCTCGGATGATGGGCCCAAGGAAGCCCAGCCACGCTGGTTTGGGAATCTCAGCAGTGTAGGTAGAGTCTGTGTATTGCTTATAGACAGATTTCTTGTAGGTACCTCCTATCCTGTCCCTGTCGGGCTGGAGGAACACTGAGGCCTTTCTGTTAAATTCAGAAGAGAGGAAGACACTGAGTCACGCATTACACAAACAGAATGTAACACTGGAGAAAGCTGTGTGTCATTGCTGCTCTCAGGTAAGACCCAAAGCTTTCAGCATCACAGAAGCCTCCCATGCTCGACATTAACATATCCATACCCAGCAGCTATGCAGGAAACAGCCCATGCACCATACAGGCAGCATAGCCAAGAGCATCATCTGCTACACAAATTCAGCAAATAACTGGGCAGTTAACAGCTTTGTGAGTCCAGAAACAGCCACAGGTACACGTAGGTGCAAACTCCTGCTGACACACAGCCATGGCCTCGTCCTGAATTCATCATGAAGGGCACAGAGCGCATCCCTGAGCTATGCAAATCGTGGGTTGGGAAGGATGGCACTTCTCTCCAGCAGTCACAGACACATCGAAGAACAAAGCCCTTCCCTCTCCTCCATCAGCCTTTATTGTGTTTTGGAAACGCATCTCAATGCCTTTGTAGCTGAGGGCTTTGTAGCTGAGATATGCAGCCTGAAAGGTGCTTTTCTACTCAGATTGCCATTTACTTGCAGAATGACAGGCAAGTATGGCAGGTATACACCCAGCACATTACAGCTTCCAGAGGTGCCAAAGTTCAAGACATGAGTATATTTGCTCTTTATGACTATTTCTTAGTAGATAAAGAGATGAGTCACGGACCAGATATGAACGAAACAGGCGGAGATGAGAGCTCAGGTTGCTTTCCCCATCCCTTAGGATGGAAGCAATGCTCACTGTTCTGAAATGGGCAAAGCCAGTGCTCATCTCCAGAAGACAGACAGCAGAGGTCAAAAGAGTAAACATTGCCTTTCTCATTCAGAGCTGTGAAGGGCTGGGCTCCAGCTATACGGTCTAAAGCTCATATTTGTGAAGCCATCCCTCTAGCTGGTATCAAAGTATATGGGCAATTCAGACTTCTCTGCAATCTTTCTCCACATGCCCGACCCTTTCAAACTAAAGAATTCCACTGTTTTACCACATCTGCCATTCTCCTACCAGTTCTTACTGCTAGCAGTTTCACCTCTGCAATCATTGCACATAGGAGTGCCATTAGCTAACTGCAGTGACAGCTTTAGAAGAGTTTAACAGCTTCTCATTTCATCGCTATTCTTCATGTACTCCAAGAGAAAGTAAACAATAAATACTGCATTTGTTATCACTGCAGGTACCAATGAAAACACCTGCATCATCTTGATTCAGCCTGACCCTGGGGAGCCTCTTTTCCTGCAAACAAACTGAGTCCATTTGGCATCTTCCAGGTAGAGGGGACTCACGCTGAACTGACAGCCCTTGTTTTTCCTCTGACCTCCTATTCCTGCTGGGTTTCTGAAAGATGTAGAAACCCCTGGGTGCTATTTGTTATGGCACATAGCACTGAGTGACTGGGCAGGCCAACAAGTAATTTGTCATAGAAAAAGGACTAAAACAAATGCCTTCAGAAATCTGTGGAAAGCTACAAAAAACAAAAGTTTGTTATGCTGAAAATTGGGAACAAACTGTTTTTGTAGTGACTCAAAGGGATTACTGCACTTTCCAGATTTATTTCCCTCACAAAACCAGAACATTTTCCAAACAACCCCAAGGTTTCACTTCCATCACCTCCAAGGCTTGAAATCTCAGTTACACAAAAACAAGCCCCATGGAGTCATTTATATGGAGGTGAAAAGTCATTATGCTTCAGGATACCTACATCACCAGCTGGGAGTAGGAAATGCCAAACCTTAGGGCAGAGCATTGCACAATCTGCTCTATTATAGTGCTTTCACTTCCCTCTCACGTAGCTGGCATTGGTCACTGGATGCTTCATTAAGTTGACCATTTGCTTCCCCACTGGTACAGTTTTATCGTAAGAACATAGAAACAAGTTAACCATTAAGCTCATAAAGGCCACACAGCTGATCCTGTCTCCTGCTTGCTTAGATGACCCAGAATATTGCACAGAATTACTCAGAAAACGTTCAGGTAACACAAGACTCAGTTCTTACAGAACTAAACATACAGGCTACGTGCGATGCTTTGGTTGCTGATCACATTCATTCCCGTTGGAGCATAATTCCAGTCCACCTCACGGATCCCCAGGTAATAGACTCGGGTGATGCCTCCAGCAAACATGGGCGATGGCCAATGGATGCAAAGCAGCAAGAGCCAGAACAGCCGCATTGTGGTGCGAGCAGAATGCTCTTCTGGAGGATACGTCTGTGGGCAGGAAAGAAAAACAAAGGAAAAGAAAGCAGAATCTGACCACATAACTTTATCCTAAATTAGTTGGTTTGATGATACTGCACATCGAGCCAACATCAATTGAGAGAGTGTGAAGTCAGGTAGAAGTCCTGCGGGGATCATTACCTGAACACCCATTGGGGTGAGGAATAAAGCAAATCATCCTCATACTGCACAAAGGGGGCAGAGATTTGCCTTGATAATCAGCACGCAGCTCCACACCATGCTTTTCTCGTCACAGTTTAACTCACTGCTTTGTCAGTAACAATTCCAAATATTTTGTTTAATAGTGCTGAGAAAATGCTGCTATAATTGGCAACCCCTTCACTCAGAGGGAGATGAGGTGAACAGAGCTGTTTGCAGCGGAGGCACCCACAGTGTTATGCTGTGTGACACAAAGCAGGGGCTGAACCTGCCACAGGCACCAGAACTTCAAGTGCCATTTTTCACCAACACCAATGTCCCAAGTAATCATAAAGGACCACATAAGAGGCAAAGGAAAACAATCCTGAGCAAGTAACACTAAAGTACTGTTAGCCATTGCCACAATCCCTCTCTGCTCTACTAAGCCCCTGAGAAATACAATTCAATCACCATGAAGCATTCCAAATTCTAACTTCTTTCAAGGATGCTCTTAAGGAATGGTTCCCTGGCACCCAGGGGGGTATGTCGGGATTAGCAAAACAGGGCTGGTCCCTTCAACTGGTCCCAGTAATACCTTCCCATGATCTACATCACGAAGCAAGGAGCTCGCTCATAAACTCTGCACTCAGCACCAAGCTCAGCGTGAGGCACCAGGAATGCTCTGGGGGACTCAAGGAGAGCAGCAGGAATTACGTGAAAGCATTCCCAATATTCTATCTTGTCTGTATGAAAGAGAAACTGATGGAGCGTGAGAGTGCAGAATTACACAAAGGATACAAAAAAGAGATAAGAATAAAGTGGATTAGAAATTAAACACAAACCCGTTTAAGAAAAGTTTAAGATCTCATGAAGAGATATAACAGGGTTATGTGCAGCCTGTAGAGAAACCGGCAGCTAAAATACAGACCCAGTTCCTATGATACACAAAAGGAACTTTGAAAAAGTTCAAAGAGAGAAACAGAAGACGCAAGTAAAGAAAAATGCAACAAAGGAGCAATGCCATCGGTTTTCGTAAACTTCAAGAAAGGGATGGCGGCAAAACGCCACGCAAACACAGACGGGTTTTGTCTGCGATACAGGGATGGCTGTTATCGTTCAGCCGCCCTCCGCTGGGAGCACCAACACAACGCGCAGCCCCGGCCCGCTCAGCCCGCGCCTCTGCCCCCCGCTGCGCTGCCGGCGGCCATCGAACTGCGCTGCCCGGAGTTCTTTCTAT
This sequence comes from Phasianus colchicus, assembly GCF_987193195.1. Lineage (NCBI taxonomy): Eukaryota > Metazoa > Chordata > Aves > Galliformes > Phasianidae > Phasianus > Phasianus colchicus. The sequence goes on from NC_143449.1 coordinate 19,991,584, forward strand.
GTTGAAATAAGACTTGATTGAGAGTAAATGCAAGGTTTGTGCGCGGGTCATCCCTAAACCTCGATGTTCGGATAGCAGGGTTTTCCCAAAACTTAGTATTCTTAATTAATAAAACAGGAATTGTAAACGAATACTTCAAGTTAATCGGCTCGCTAACCAAATGCAGCTAATCAGACGAATTCACCCGACGGAACGCGGCTTTTCAGTAGAGAAAAAACACGACGCCAACGGGAAGGAGAGGGGGAGCGCGCGCGGGCAGAGCCGCCTCGTTCCTTACTGTGCGGGGTCGGCCGTCAGCAGAGGAACATCTCCGTCCGCGGCGGCAGCGCGAAGGGAGCGGCCCAGCGAGCACCGCGGGGCGAAGTCCGCCCGGCTGGGGGCGCCGCCCGCCGCGTGCAGGTGGGGGCGGGGCCCGGGAAGCCCCTGCAGCGCCCGAGCGGAGCGGGTCCGCCCGGCACCGACTCTGCGGGCGGGCGGGCGGGCACTCGCGCGTTTCCCAGGAGGGCTGAAGCCGCCCGCGCCGCATCCCGGGCAGCGACGGCCCAGCGGCCGCAGCTCGACACGCGCCCACCGCACCTGTCCTAGAACCGCCCCGCCCGTGCCCGACCACGGGCCCACACCTGCCCGTCGCAGGTAGAGCTGGAGCGCGGCGGAACGCACCTGGGGATGCGGCTCCGCCCGCCGCTTCGCCTCCCGCGGGACGCGCCGAGTCCGCCACTGGCGGCGCGCGGTCCCTTTAAAGGCGCGCCGTGAAGTCACGGGGCCGCGCGCCGCGCTCCCCTGAGAGCAAAACAAGAGGCACGCGCCGGCAGGGGGCGGGGCGAGGCGTGCGGGGCGGGGCCTGGCGGCGAGCGCCAATGAGCGGGCCGCCCTGGCCCGCAGGCCCCGCCCACCAACGAGCGAGCCGCCCTGCCCGCAGGCCGCGCCCCTCGTGGCGTCACGGCCTCCGGTGGGGATCCGCCCGCGCGGCCGCCGCACGAGAGCTCGGCCCGGCCTGAGGATGAGGGAAGGGTCGGCGCTGCCCGGCGCCCCCGGCGCCGCCCCGGTGCCCGGCTTCCTGGCCAAGCTGTGGGCCCTGGTGGAGGATCCGCAGAGCGACGACGTCATCTGCTGGAGCCGGGTGAGGGCGGCCCCGGGGCGGCGGGAGGCGGCGGCGGTCCGGGAGGCCCCGCGGGGAGCGAGGCCCGGGGGAGGCGGCGGCGGCGGCGGAGGGGCCGCGCGGGGGCTGCGGGGGCCGTGCCGCGCCGCGCCGTTCCGTTCCGTTCCGTGCCGGGAGCTCTGGCGCGTGGCACGAGCGGGGCCCGGAGCGCTTCTGTGCCGCGTCCCGGCCGCACCGCGCGGCGATCGGGGCGGAGCGGCGCTGCGTCTGAGCCTCCAACGGCGCTCCGAACCCGTTAACTTTAATTTTTCCTCTCGTGACGCCTTGGGCCGCCAGGCGGGGACGCCGCAGCCGCACGCGGACACGAACGCCGGCGGCGCTGACTTTCGCTCCGTGCCCTTTTCTAACGTGTATTTTTCCGTCCGTCCGTTTCTCCGGGTGTCGGCCTTTAAAAGGCGAAGGTGAAGACATCCGTTCGCTCCCCGTCGCGGCCGTACGAACGCACGAGCTCCATCCTGCCCCGCGCCGTGCGCTCCCTTCGCCCCGCACCGCCGCCGCCCCGCGCTGCCCCCGGGTATTTTTAGCGGTGACGCCGCGCGGCCTGAGCGCCGTTTGCCCTTCGTGTGCCGGGATTGGTTTTGGAACGGTTTTTTTCTTTGGCTCGAGGCCAAAACTTGAGACTTTAAAAAAAAAAACAACAAACCAACCAAACCCCAATTCCAGAGGAGTGTTCCCTGTAAGGCTTTTTTTTTCCCCAGTCTTTTTTGTTACAGTCTGGAAAATTCATTAAGCCCCCTCAGGCAGCGCCCTTTGCTGTGTTGTGCCCATGGTACCATAGGAACTGGCTCTAGCAATGATCCTGGCATCAGAGCAGCGCCTCAGAAACGTTGTTTGTTCTCACTGTTTCTCTCCCTTATTTCCCAGAATGGTGAGAACTTCTGCATCCTGGATGAGCAGCGGTTTGCCAAGGAGCTGCTCCCCAAGTACTTCAAACACAACAACATCTCCAGCTTCATCCGACAGCTCAACATGTGTAAGCATCAGCTGCTATGCATCCATGTGTTTGTGTTGCTTTCTCTGTTGAAGCAACGTTAATCACACCAATGGCTCAAGCTGGACCGAGTCTCTGTTTGTGTTTTCTGTGCTCTGCCCATGAGCATCACATACTGCCTGTTCTGCAAGATGTGTACAGTGCGTGCAGGCAGAAGTCAGAACGAGGTGGCAGTCTCAAGTCAGTACAGTGTGCGGAGCAGAAAGAGCTGCTTTGGAGCAGATTGGTTTGGGGCCATGTGAGTGTACAGACTGCACAGAAATCGGCTGCTTTCGAGTGAGGGGGTTAAGTGATTGAGTGAATCCTTCCCGGGAAAGGAGAGGATCTGAAGGATGCTCTGTCTGCCTGTCACGTGAAGAAACAATTGTCAGTTGTCTCATAACGCAGTTAAATGATAAAATACAAATATTCCTTTGAAGGTATGCAGTGGGATGTCAGCCTCCTCATGCTGCTTATACTGAGGTTTTCTCATGACAGTGCATTTGGGGTGCAGTGAGGCTGGAATGTATCAATTGTGTTAAAAATGTGAATGAGGAGAGAGACATGTTGGTCTGGCAACTAGTTTGCATCTTCCCTTTGGTATTTAAAGCAGTGGTGGAAATAGAGCTGGCAATGCCTTATTTCATGCAGATGGTCTGGGATGGAAGAAGTGCTTTTTGTGCCTGTGTTGCCATAGGCTGAGGACTAATTTCTCTTCCTTTTATTATTCTATAGATTCTGATGGGGTACGACAGCATTTGTTTTGGTATGCAGTTGTCTGAGTCTATAGGGATGAAAGGGAAGGTGGGACATACTGTCCATTCCTCTGGGACGATATTTTATGCGAGGTGCCCTAGGAGATCTGCTGACTTGCTTCTGTGATTATTTGGACTGTCTTGCTTTCCAGGACTAGCAGGCTGGTGCCATGCATGCTGCTTACAGATCATTTGGTGGTGTGGTAGGTGTGTTCCCTGTCTGTGGTGATCAGAGCAGTGAAGTGGTCGAGCACTGAAAGGAAGCTCCTGCTTCCAATAGCTGTGTAGTTGCAGGTATTTCAATAGCTTTGCGGTTTTCTTTAGCTCTATTTTGTGACAGTGAGCTTTACTTTAAGAGAAATGACTTTATTTCAATCCCTCTCCACAGATGGTTTCAGGAAGGTGGTTGCTTTGGAGAATGGTATGATTACGGCAGAGAAAAACTCAGTCATTGAGTTCCAGCACCCTTTCTTCAAGCAAGGAAATGCACATTTATTGGAAAACATCAAACGCAAGGTATAGTCTGAGCATTTCTTTACTTCACTGTTATTGTTATGAGAAGAAGCTTATCTAGAGCAATTCTGAGCGTTTCAAACACTTTACAGCCAACAAATTCCTGAAGAACCAAGGCTGTGCACTGGCAAGCCTTAGCAGCTCCCTCCTGAATGCCACACTAATGCTTGGCTTGGCCTCCTCCTGTCAGCTCTTAAACAAAACGCGCCCTGTTGTTGTCTAGCAACACACAGGAGAAGGTCTGCAGCTTTTGTCAGTGGCACAGACTCTAGCTGGAGGTCAGTAACAAGTGGTGCACCTCAAGGGTCAATATTGAGTCCAGCTGGTTCAACAGTTTCATTAATGATAAAGGTGGTGTGGATACAGCACAGGCAGCAGTAGTCAGCTCATATAAATTATATTTTTCCTCCAACACCAATTTGCTAATAAGCTACTTTTTTTTGTAAGCAATTTCTAGTTTTCTTTTGTGTATTTGGGCCTGCACATATATATTTTCTCTGCTTGCACATTACAGCCCATAATGTCCTGGCTGCCAGAGAAAGACACTATCATGATACATCTTGTTGACATTTGAACTTCAGAGTTCTTTCTTCAGAGTGTCATAATGTGGTGACTGCAGAGCCCAAGTTAATAAAAGCAGAGAATAGGCTTGAGGATTAGCTAGAGTCACAATTGTGTTTTGATTGATTCTTTGCTGAGCTCTCTGCTCAGAATCTCAGTTGATCAAATATAGGAGCAGCTGTTTCTCTGACACAGACTTGTGCTCTTTGCAGATGCTGTAACTGCTAACTTGTCTTAGCTTGCACACCTTCCTTGGTATGCCAGGACAGTCAGCGGCTGATATTACACACGGCACTGTGTATCCCATGGGTGTTGCCCTGGGTGGAGTCCTCTAGATGAGAAGACAAAAGCGCTACTTAGTGCCAAAGACATTCATGAAAATTCTGGTGAAATATATTCTTTGTTGCACAGGAAATGTGATTTTTGCAATGGATAAAACACCCGTTAGCTTTTCTTGCTCTTTACTGTCTGGAATGGAAATGTATTTCAGCCTCAAACAGGAGCGTGTCTGAATGCGGCACTTCCTTTCTTTACTCCATTTCACTGTTGGGGCTGGGATCTCTGTTCGTGTGACTCGGTCTTGACATCCATATTATATAGTCACAAACTTGGAAGAAAGCTGTTCCTTGTATTTGGCAGAATGCTTTAGTTTGGCTTTCCTTCCAAGAGGCATTCTGACTGCATTTGGTACTTGCACCTACTGTCTGCATCCTTCGGGTATCCTTCCCATGACGGGGTGGTGTGCTGAAGAGGAATCAGGATTTCATTTGGGGTGCATGAAGTATATTAGCATATGGTACTATCTACAACAAACAGTAAAGCATCCAGAACTGCAGACAGAAAGAACTGTCAGGCCATTCTATGCATCCTTTTGAACACTGGATTGTGTTAAGAAAACAGTTACTTCTGCAGAGGGATAGTGCTGTAGAATCTTAGAATTGTTTGAGTTGGAAGGGACCTTTAAAAGCCACCTGCAGTGCACAGGGATGGGCACAGCTCCATCACTGCTCAGAGCCCCGTGCAGCCTGACTTGGGTGTCTCTAGGATGGGGCACCCACTCTACTCTGAGCAACCTGTGCCACTGCCTCGCCACCCTGACTGTAAAAAACTTCTTCCTTATATCCAATCTAAATCTTCTTTTAGTTTGAAACCATTTCCTTTTGTCCTGTTGCAACAGACCTTGCTGAAGAGTCTGTCCCCTTCTTTCTCATAGCCCCCATTGGATACAGAAAGGCTGCTATCAGGTCTCCCCAGAGCCTTATGAAAGTAGTTAAGATCAAAAACCAAATGTGCACTCTAAGATCAAAATGCAATGACCACACATAATACCAGGTTGATTTGTGTGCTTTGGAAAACACTTGTTGCTTGTCTGCCAACCACCAGCAGGGGCTGTGAACTGTCTTTGCCAATTGTTCGGCTGCCTTTTAGCTTGACAAAGGATGTTTTACTCTGAAACAGAGTCGAAATGCTGGGGAAAAAGCATGAGAGGTAACAGCTAGCTGGTTGAGCTGGAGTGGACAGACAGTCCTACAATGCTCATGCAGTGGCAGCTTTTGGGAAATCTGTATGAAATTGCAAAAGTCTGCTCCTCAGACTAGTATGGAAGTGCTAATATAAGAGCGTTGTTAGAAACAGGAGCAATTCTAGCACAGAATTCCATAATGCTATTGTGTCATCACACAGCGATGGAACATTATTTTACAGCACTGTAGGTCAGTTTTGACCAATAAATACCAATTTTAATTAAAAAAAAAGTGGGGATCTGCATGGAAACAGTAGGCTTCCACATCTCCTGGATTTTAACAAAATAAGTAAAATGACAGCATACTGTTAGGTGTGGAAGAGAGATCTGGTGGTTATCTGCTACAGCTTCATTTGATTTCATTGCAGTCTGAATTTGGCTAAATAATTTTTTTAAATTATGCCTACAAAACCTGTACGTATCATTCGTTAGTGATGAGACCTGTTATTTTATAACTTGTGTGTAAAACTTGTATCTATTATTTTAAAACTTGAACTGTATATAAGCCATTAATGGCACCACTGCAGCGTTACTTAAGGAACTGGAATATTTTAAATATGGAACTGTGGGGAGGAGAAACTGAACTCTTTGCTATCTGATAGCTCTTCCACCCTCACTGAAGAGGTGGCATTTATAAGTTTTGCTGTGGGTAGAAAAGAGTTTTGGTTCTGACTTTTGGAGGACAAGTCTACAAAGTCTTGGAATGTCACTGAGAGGTAAAAGATGAAGCAGTGCTGTAGGAATCTGCAGTTCACCTACTGTGGGACAAATTTTCCAGTCACGTAATTAGACTCCTGTATTTTTTCCTTAGTAACTTAATGGCAGTTTGCTGTTCCTGTGCTGGCAGGAATGCCCACGCGTGCAAGGAATGTGACCATCCCCTCCTTACTCCTCCATCAGTCCTTTTGGTTTTGCCTTACCTTTTGACACTAGGGGGCAAGCGTTCACCAGGCCTGGCAGGGAGAATCCCTCAGTAAAGGCCATCTGCAGTCAGTGCTTTGGATTTTAGCTTGAATTGTGATGGTGTTTTCATTCACAACTTTTATTTTCAGATAGTCAAGTTTGTCGTAAGGGCTGTCATCTTTATCACTTGTGGCATTTTGTGATGTGTAAGAGTTAGTGATTTTCCTGGTCTTTTAATGAAATTTATGCCCTTTCCGCAGCCTAACTACACTGCTCATTTACAACGGTGTGTAAAAGGCACTGTTCTTAGTAAAGCATGTATAACTTGGTCCTATTTTAGGTGTCTGCAGTAAGAACTGAGGATCTCAAGGTCTGTGCGGAGGACTTACACAAAGTACTCTCTGAAGTCCAGGAAATGAGAGAGCAGCAGAACAACATGGATATCAGACTGGCTAACATGAAGAGGTACCACCAGCTGAAGGAGCACTTAGGCACTGAGTAGAGTTTACATGTAATGGAGTTTGCTAAATACGTGTTTCAGTTGAACTGCAAACAGGTGAAACTGTTTTTCCTAAGAATCCTCATTACATGGCACACAGCATTCTGAATCTTGTATGTTTCCATAATGCAGTAGCAGACTGGAGATTCAAACTGTGAGTTTCTTGGCTATCTTCAGATTTGCTTTTGGTTGCCATCATCTATAATAGCTTTTGAGGGGTATCAAAGCTTTTTGTCTTCTAAACCCAAAACAGGGGTAGATGCAACTAGGATTAATGTTTGGTTTTCTTCCTGATTGGAAATGAACTTTGTGTTTCCTCATTTCTATTCCTTTGTGTGCTTTTTGTATGGGCAGTGGGAGTATGCCCAGATCACTGGCATGCAGGTGGGTATCAACCAGAGCTCAGGAGATGCATACGCTCCACCTCCTGTTTGGTTTTGTGTTTTGTGAATCATGTGAAACCATTCCGACGTGGTCTGCGTTGCACTTAGCCTGTTTCCAAACACCATGTCCTTATTCTAAGACTTGGAGGCTTTGAAACGAGGAGTACCCTCAAATCAAGATTACTAATGGAACAGTGAAAGATTAGAAGGTGCCATTAGTGAGCTTTTGGTCCTGCTGGAGGGAAAATGGGGTTAGTTTAACACGGAGCTTACAGCAGTGAATTTGATGAACCAATTGCTAGTTACCCATGGAAAAAATGTTGCCATTGGTCCTGCAAGGTACTGTGAAAGTTTGAAAGCTGTGAAACTAAATCATATAAAGTAAACTCTGTTCATCCTCTGTCTTCTGATTTATTCTGCATTGCAGAGAAAATAAGGCCCTGTGGAAAGAAGTGGCAGTTCTAAGGCAGAAGCACAGTCAACAACAGAAGCTGCTGTCTAAGGTACCATTGCAGCATCTTCAGTGCTACCATCCTTATTCCTGCCTCTGTGATACCTGATGGCATTCTTTGCTTATGTAGAATGACAAATGACACAGAGCTGAACAGGCTATATTAATACAGCAATACAGCATAACGAAAATGTTCACAGTTCCTGAGTGTCCAAGAAGCAGCGCAGCAAAGAATCACAAGCAAAATCTAAAGAAAATCTTAGTGAAAAGAATTTCAATTCAGTGAATCTTATTTGTAGAGAAAGCAGAAAGTCAAGTTAACCAGGGGTAAATGTGGGGCTGGAGCCAGAGTGATGGGAACCTAAAGGGAGAGATTGCAGGCACATGGGATGGAGCCTGTGAAGGGTCAGACAGACCTGCCAAGAAGTCGGTGTGGAAACTATAGGAGTTGCTGCACTGGATCAGGTTTTCTCTGGTTTATCCTTCAGCTGTTTCTGGTCTGGAATCTTCCATAGTGACCTGTGGTATTCTCTTACGCATAAAAAAAAAACAAACAACTGTCCAAATGAGACCAAATGAGATGGTTTTTCAGTGCCTTCTGTAACTATTGTTTTGCTTTTTAAGATAAAGGCATGAATGGATATTTAATTAACCTGCTAATTTAAATCATAAAAGCTAAGTCTGAGTTAATGTGTTAGTATTCACGTTGCCAAGCTGATCATTTGTTTTTGGCTTTTTGTTTTTCCTTTTTAGATTCTTCAGTTTATACTAAGTTTGATGCGAGGAAATTATATTGTTGGGGTCAAAAGGAAAAGGTAATTACTGGATAGGTCACAAAGCAGCGTCCAGTGTGCATTATGGAGATGAATCAACTTCTAGAAGCAAGATACTTTTCTTAGGGTGCATAGAGAATATTGTTATCACTGTTGTGTTATTTTATTCGTACTTGAGAAAAGTGGAAGAAATTAAAAAAAGCATGGATTTCTTATAATCAAAACTGAATGGGATGAGAAGACAGTACAGTATATGTTCTATGTTTTGAAGGAAACAGTTGCAGAAATGGTAACTCTTAAAAAAAAAAAAAAGTGCCAGTGTTACTGATTCACTACCAAACAAAAAGTGTACTTAGACTTGGATCCATCTGCAATCTGTTTATTAAAAGTTATGTCAAAAAGCTGGTTTTAGAAGTGCATGAGTAATCGTTCATACTGCTCCTACACGTCTAGCATTACTACAGCTGTTTACTGCAGCAAGATCCACTAACATTGTACTTTGTCTCAGGTCTCTGACAGATGCTGCAGGTGCTTCACCTTCCAAGTACAGCCGTCAGTATGTCCGCATACCTGTGGAGAGTGGCCAAGCAGTAAGTCTGTGCAGGGAAAGAGACCCTGAGTTAGACAAGGTGCTGTACAGCGATCTTGAAGTCTTCCTTACAGCTTATTTCCTTGCTTCCTTGTAGCTGGTGCTATAATGAAATGCACTCTATTTTGAAATAGACCAATCTAAAGCATTGCCCTGTCTATAAAGTCATGCAAATCAGTACAGCTTGGGAAATGGAAGCTGCAAGAAGAGAAGAGAGTAATCATTTTAAACACAACAAAATCTTTTTCTTTTATTCATTCTGTTTGATATATCCTATCCTGCAGATGGCTTTTTCTGAACATAATTCAGATGATGAGGATGGAAATCGTACAGGTCTCATCATCCGAGATATCACTGATACCCTGGAAAATGCCACCAATGGTCTCCTTGCTGTAGCACACACAAGTGGCAGAGATAGGTACGTGTAAGGATGTGAAAAACTTATGCTTAACTTGTTAAGTAGTTACATTAGTAAGTTAAACATTTTACTCAGAGGATAGAAGGACCTGGCACTGCTGCCCTTGAGCTGCGATGCCCCATCCCTGGAGGTGTCCGAGGCAGCCTGAGTTGGGGCAGCCAGCCCACAAAGGGCTGGGGATGGTTGGGCTTTAGAGTTCCTTCCAACCTAACCGTGCTGCCATTCTTTGGTATGATTTCTGGAACTTGCTTTTGTCTGTTCAACAAATAAACACGTCACTTTTTGACCAAACAAGCAAGTGAATGCGTTCATTGTTTACCGCTAATGCAAAACTTGTAATTTTATCTCTGATTTCAGTATTCTCGCTAATATTATGTTAAATGCAGCTGGAGAGGATGCAGTCTTCTTTTTGTGATCTCAGATTATTGTGAAAAATCCGTTCAGTTGTTAACCTTCAGAGTAAAATATAGACCAGCTTGGAATCTTTTATTTCTAGAGACACAGTGTCGTGAGTTTCCCTACCACCACGTGTCCATGTGGTCTTCTGCCCTCTTTGGTCTGTCAGAACCTTATTATTTGAAGTCAAGAACATTCTGTGCATTCTATTTAAGAACTCAATACCAATCTAAAGAGTTCCAGAGCCAGCATTTGGTCACCATGCTGGAAAAAGAAAACTTTTAGATTTTTCTGATAAATTAAAACAATTACAATGCAAATGGAACCTTTTAAAAATTCAGAAATTTTCTTTGGATTTATCCTGTGAGAAAGTATAAAAAACATAAAGGTGGAGCTCTTGTTTCTAGAAACTGAGAAAGCTTGACTTTTAATTTATAAAGGGGGGTAAGAAGAAAGATATATAAAGATTTTTATCAGGGCCTTTAGTGATAGGATAAGAGGCAATAGTTTTGAACTAAAGGAGGGTAGATTTAAACTGGATATAAAAAAGTTCATTCAGTGATTAGGGTGGTGGGATGCTGGAGCAGGCTGCCCAGAGAAGTTATGGATGACCAGTGATGGAAAGTGCTCAAGGTCGGGCTTGGCAGGGCTGCTGAGCAGTGTGCTGAGTGGAGGTGTGCCTGCCTGCAGCAGGGCGTTTGGGCTGGGGATCTTCAAAGATGTCTTCCTACCCAAACAGTTCTATGAATCGGGGCAAACAGGATGTTCTGTGCTGACTGTATAAGCCTTAACAAGTGATCCTTCACTTCCCTTTAGGAAGGCGCTTACCTTATTTTATTAAAAAAAAAAACAGTTGGTTATTTGAGCCCTTGGTGAATTTGACCTCAGTAGGCATTAAAATATTAAACACTAAATGTGTAATGAGCAGTAACACGGTTGATGAATTTTCCTGTCTTGTTTCTCTTTGGGTCGCATTCTAGAGAGACGCAGACAGCTCTGGATCCTGGCTTACCTATTTGTCAAGTATCGCAGCCCAATGAGTTAAACTGTGCAGAACCTATCCCCCCAGTTCATACAAATGATGTCAGCAAATCCAATGAAATGGGAAATGTTGCTGTAGAACTGCATACTGCACAAGCTAATGCTCCAGAAGACCCTGTGTCAGTGATTGACTCCATCTTGAACGAGAGTAACTCTGGAAACCAAAATGATCCTTTACTGGACAGGTATTAACTCCCCTCTTCAGGCTTCCTTGTACGTGTTGGGAAAAGAGTTGGACCATTGAAATTGATACAGGACCATGGTTTCGTTCATCTGGCAATAAACTGTTCTGGATTATGAGTAATGCAGTCTAATAGACTGCTTATCCAACAGCTGTAATAACCAGAAATTAACTCTTCTCACTTCTAAGAGGTTTTTCTTGCCCTGTGGTGCAAAAAAGGGCCCTAAGTGCTGACTTTTTCTTACACTGTACTGTATAATTTTGTCTTTTTTAGAGAAGAAATTCAGGATTTTCTTAATTGCATTGATGCCAGCCTTGAAGAGCTTCAAGCACTGTTATCTGGGAAGCAGTATAGCTTTGGTTCTGAAGCTTTCAGCGATGTAAGTATCTTCTCATTTATTCTGGTGTCTGATACTGGTTAAGTTGCTTTATGAGATTTTACAGATTTATTCCTTGATGTAGTGATCAAGTGAGAAGAAAATCCTGAAAGGCAAATAGTTATGGGTAGAGTGGTGCATAGTGATCCAAGAAGTATAACAAAGTACGAACTAATCTGAAGAGCCATTCTCAGTTCATACAGTGCTTTCATCACGTAGAGCTCCTGTGTGCTCAGTTAACTGCCACAGGGTTAAAGCACATTGTAGTAGACCTGCAAGTGAGCCGCCATCCCTGTGCCTACGTAGGTGGATGGAGTGGAATTGCTCTGAAGTTTTGCTTTATTATGTGATATACTCTCCTATGTATTATCTGGTTCTGCTTTCAGGTGTTTAACCCTGAACTGCCAGCCCTGGATATGAACTTGATGGAAACTTCCCCTGGTATGGAAAATGTAAGAGTAAGATTCGCTCCTATGATGGGGAGGGTTAAAATGTTATTGGAAGTTAAATTTTGACTGATATAATTTGAGGATAGGGGCTGGATTGATAGCTCAGGATGAAACTACCATTTTCTCTAATCTGGGTGATTTAATGCTTTCTGTTATTGCCATTGGCATACAGGAATTTAAGAGGATTCTCAAAAGAATTTATGTTTTTTGGTGTGCCATTTGGCTTAAAATAAGGTGTTCATTACTTTATAATAATCTGAGAACATAAGGAAGAAGAAAACTAATGGCTGCTGAATCAGCTGTCTGTGTTGAGGAACTTTTTTTTATTCCTATCTGTTACTTCTGTATGCTCTGTTTAGAAAGAGGAGATTAGAAGATCTTGTCATTTTCCGGTATGTGTGAGATGAGTTTCTTGGCTTGCTGTGTTTTAGCCAAGTAATAACAAGACCTGGGACAGTAGTTCAGGTTGTGTGCCTGCAGTCTATCAGAAGGCTGAAGGAAAGGTTTGTTTTGTTTTGTTTTGTTTTTGTTTGTTTGTTTCTTTTTTAAAGGAAAAACAAAAAAGAATACAGGATGCTGTATTTATGCTGAACATGGCTCTATAGAACTTCCTGAGAGGACATGTAGAAGCTCAGTGTAATTTTCCTTTTCTGGGCCCCGTTCCTAAGATTGTTACACATTATTAAAGGACTCTTGCATTGTTGTTTATTTTGTAGCCTAGAAATAGTTTTTAAACTAAGATTTCTTGTCATAAGCATTCACACCACAATTGAGGTAAAATGCTGTTGTGTTCAAGCAGTGTTTGCAAAATTTCATTGTACAGATGAAATCATGTTTAGCTGTGTTATTCCAACAAGGCAAACTTCTGGTATGGAAAAGTAAATATTGGCTAATCAGAAGATTGTTTGATTTTGGTAAGATAAGTTTGTCTGTACTGCAGTGTCTTCACTAGCCTTTATCTCCAGTAATGGGTTTGTGAGGTCAGTTTACATTGGTCAGCTGTTTAATTCCTCTTCCCTCCTCCTTTCACCATTGATGTTGCTAACCAGACAATAAATAGTCAGATATTTTTGTTAAGCATTCTGTCCTATTCTCTGTCCTTTTTGCTTCAGATTGCAAACGTGGGAGAGAGCACTGAAGATCTGGGAGCAAGTGAGAGAGAAACAGCAGGAAGCAAAGGTGGGCAGGAAGGAACAGAGAGCTGTGACAGTTCCATACTCTTCCAAAACTGTGTATTGAAATGGAATTTTTTCTAGCCTGTAATATGGCTTATTTCCTTCTTTGGCGTGGGCTTAGAACGTTTACGACGACTGGGATTTCCTTGATCTTAATGAAGCTGTACCTCAGTTTTACAAACCCTGTTCTGTTTCCCATGTTAACTGTTCCTCTTTTCTTATGTGTGACAGAGTGCCACAGTAAGGAGGAGAACTGCAAATGCCATTGTGGAGGTATCTCCTACATGGGCTACAACCCACATAAATGCAGTGCAGATCACTTTACTACTTCAGTGATGCCAGTGCATGCAGCGTTTGTAGGGACTTGAAGTGTGTTTCAGACATTGATCTTAAAAGACACAGGAGCCTTAGCTGCAGGCCTTAGTCTCTTGCACCTGCTGGTGTAATCTGTCAGAGCTCAGCTGTGTGCTTTTCTTTAGCCAACCAAGTTTTGAAGCAGCCTCTCCAGTTTTCCTTGCCTTGAGTAAGAGACTTCACTTATGTACTCTAGGAGCCTGTTTAAAATGTTTGTTTTCCCTCAGATATGCAGCTGATACAGTACAGGGCCAATCCTCTGCTTTCGTTGTTTGAAGAGCTGCCTTCTGGTGAAGCTGGTGGGAAGACAGAGGATCCAAAAGACCTCCTCCTGGCCCCCCTGGAGGAAAAACCTGCTCTCCATCCTCCTTCAGATAGTGAAACAGTCTTGCCACTGGCAGTTCCAGCAAACCAGGCTGAGCCCCCAGTGGACACTTTGGGAATGGGTGATCCACCTCTCCTCTCGGAAGATGGAAATGGAGAGTATAAGCTGTTCCCACTCCTGCTCCTCAGTCCTGTTGCTAACTTCATAGAAGAAGCCTCTGAGATAGAAACTTCCTGAACTCACACCTGTAACTGGCCTAGTGGTTTGAAATAGACAGCAAAGATAAATGGATCAATGAGAAGTTTGATCTTCTCTCTCCTCTCCTGCTTCCTGAGTGTCATATTCTGTATCAACTAAAGAAAGTTCTCTTTCTGTGAGCGAAGAGCGCGTGTGGGGAGGCTGAAAAAAGCCCTCAAAGAAGAGCTAATAGGATTGAAGGCAGTGGGAGGAGGGAAGGACAGCCTCCCTGTGCACATACCACGGTGTATTTCATAACTGTTTTTATCTGATATCCTTATTGCAAAAGGAAAGCTGTTTGTATCCTGTTTGTAAAGTTTGGCTGTTTGTTTTTTTGTTTTTATTAGCTATATAGTAATGTAGTGTGTCATGTTTTCCACATGGGTTTTATTCTTTCTGAGATGTTTCAAGAAATGTCTTCTGATTGGAATTCAGTATTTTTGTTGTTGTTGGTTTGGGGTTGTTTTTTTTTTTTTTTTTTAATTTCTTTTTTAATAGTTTGTGGCTACAAATGTTTGCATCAGCTTAAATTACTTTCCTATTCCTAGATTTGCTCCTAGGTACAGGGAAAATTTTTTCCTATGGAAAATGACATTTTAACTCTGGAGTGTGACTTTTTAACATGCTAACACGACCATTGCCACGGGTTGTAGGCGTTGCGGTAGAAGTGCTCTGCGTAGTGCTGATCTCATGCACATTGCATGGAGGCTTTTCCAGAGTGACCTGCACCCAGCACATCCATCGCCTGTCCTCGGGAACTGGGAGGAGCACTGAGTCAGGAGGTGCCCAGCAAAGTCCAGCAGCTGTCCTTAAAACAAGAACACCAAAAAGTCACGGGTAATTTGCAGTGGTGGGACATCACAGTAAGATTTCTCTTCTGCTTCTTTATCTGACCCTCTGTAGACATTGGACTTTTTCCTGGATTTTCTGCCTGTTGGATCTTAAAGCTCAATCAACTGAATGGATTGACAGCGAATTACAAAAGCTACTATCAGCTTAATCAGAAAATTTTCCCCAAAATTCCCTCCTGCACCGTTTTCTTCGCTCCTTTGAGCAGCTGTGACAGACATCGGCCCCATCCCTCCTTACCAGTAGGAGAAGTGCTCTTTCACCAGCACAGGCTGGGAGGAGCCCATCCGTAGCTCACAGACATCTGAAATTTGCCACAGCCACACACAGCTGCGGGAGCTGGGAGCCCTGGGGGCAGGCAGGAAACCAGCTGTAAAACACTACCTGATTTTTTCAAGTAACTGCAGTGGTAGGAAACATTTCTCAGTTTTAGGAAGTCAGTCCTATTACAGGCTTTATTCTCTCTGAAGTTTGTGAACTAATGATTTGGGTTCTTTTTATGTTAAAGAATCCAAGTTGTTTCGATATGCTGAAGCCTACTGGATGATGCCCAGTATCTGTGCTGACCTCGCTAAGTTATTTGTGCTTCGTTGTCAGACCATCCCCATTGCAAAGGAGGATCTCACTACTGTATGTGGACACCTCAAACACCTTCAGTGTCATTTCATTCCCCTGCTTATAACTGTTCCTTATGTCTGTGATCCCCTATTTTTTTTTAATTATTTCCTCCCAAAAGCCTTGATTTTTTTTCCGAGAGTAAGGCAACAAAAGACCAACCTTTTCTCAGTGCTGCTGTGACAGCACAGTGCGGGTCAGAGTTCTGTGAGGGGCTGATCTGTAACCTCCATGTCCTGAGCAGGTGAGACTTGACGTGCAGCCCTGTAATGGAGCAGTGTCATATTCTTCCATGATGGAGTCTGCTATCACTGCGTCTCACCATCAGGTATTTGACTCAATTGCAGAATAGTTTTTAAACACACTTTGTCTCTTAAGAAACGGAGGTTTAGGAACAATTTGTGAATCTGCGTCTGGTTTGTGTTCAGGCCTAGGAAATGGGTATACTTGCTACTTCCCTAACAAGGATTGCAATAGAAGATAAATTAGCAAGAAAAAAAGTACACGTTGAACTAATTAAACTATGGAATTGCAAAACTCGAACTGTGATTCTTGTACATCCTTTTTATGTTCCTCTGTGCATGCTGATGCTTTCCCCAAACACTTTGCTGAACTTCTCAGAAGGAAGAGCTTTAAGTTTCACTAGGTCTTGTTATGCCATTGCATAGCTGATGTGGCAAGGCCTCGCTCAGGACTGATAATGCTGTCCTGCTAATTACAGCTTTGCCAATCAATGATTGGAGATGATGATTGTACGGGACTTTCCCAGCCTTGATGATCCAATGACTCTGTGATCTCCCCCTATAAACAGTGAGCAGCTCGAGAGCCCCTTGAGCTCTAATGCTAACATGACTGCATGTGACCAGCAAATGCATGCAGCTTATTGCAAATGTGGGGAAGCAAATGGAAATCATTAAACTTGAGGACGGCATTGTTTTGTTACATTTATTTTGTTATACTGCTATCTTTATTTTGCCCATATAGATGATTGTGTGAATGTGTGTGTGTGCCCAGGGGACCGTGCAGTGCTCCTGTAAGTACAGGAATTATGGTGAATCTCTTTGAGTGGGGATATATTTTGGATGTTATGTTAAATGATATTCATCAGCCCCACTTTAGGGAATCAGAGATGCAAGAATTGTTGCTAATCCAATCTGAGAATAAGAATTGGTCAAATGAGATGCTTAGCATGTGAAAGAAAATGAGTTTTGTTATGGAGAGCATAAAAAGTCAGTGAAGTCTCACCAGCTTTCTCTACCCAGTGTGGAAGCTGAGTATGAGAGAGAAAGATTGCTGCAGTAATACTGCAGGGCATGCAGCTATCACCTAAAGGGTTTTACAGAGAGCAACAGAAAAATCATGACTGAACAGTGTGTTAAAACAGCAACACATTGACAGCACTGAAATGTTCTGGGAAGCAGTTATGTTTTCTTCATGTTTCAACTGTAGATGAGCTTGCAGTTTTTGAAACCTTGCATTGAGGTTCTGATTGTTTGGTTTTTTTTTAAAGTAATTTTAAACTGTGTGTGTGTGCATGCGTGTGTTTAGTGGACAGGAGCTGGGTAGGGAACACCCCTGTTACTGAAAAGCAGCCCACCTGTCTCGTATCCATCTCAGAACTTGTTGTGGTGAGAATGTGGGTCTCTGGGGCTGTGGTGCTATATGGAGTGTAGTGGAAATACTCAGCCATGGCCTGAAGCAGTGATGGAGCACCTGGTGGGAAGGCAAAGCCAGCCCAGGGGAGCTCAGCTGCATGCAATGTACTGAGAGATGGAAGGGATGGAGCCAGGATCCACCCCTTCCCAGCCCTCATTTCAGGGCTGGCAGTGGAGGTGAGGGCATCTTACTGAGGATCCCTACCTACCTGAGATCTTTAAAGGGTAAGCAGTTTTTTTCCTTTGTTTCTGTACCTATGGCTCCTGCATTTCTCATTTGCTGCAGCCTAGGACTTTGACACCCTGCTGTTACTGCTGGGCTTTCCATCACACTATAGCTTTACATGGAGCTACTGGGAAGCAGAGGTGCTCCAAATTCGGGTGGCCAGGTGAACATCTGAGCAAAGAGGTGGGTACTATTCATGCTGCTTGGAGAATGGAGGGAAAAGGGCTCATCCTTCCTGCAGGTGGGGTAGTGGGCAGAGCCAACCAAACCACAAGACACGGCACTTCTGTATGATCACAGGAACAACAACAAGGCAGCACACACTGCCTGCTCTTCTCTCCCTGCCTGTGCTTCCACTATTGCTGGACTTAACCTAGCTAGGAAATACACCTGCGCTCTACTTGTTTGGGGCAGTTCTTTTGAGCAGCATAACCCTTGCTCTCAGGAGTTAACTTGCTTTCCCTTCTTCTATCCTTATTTTCAAAGCAAAATTGTGGATTTAGTTCTGTGTGGTGAAAGCCTCCTTGAGGGTTTGAGGCAGTTGGCAATGCAAAATGGAGACTGGATCCTAACCCAGTGTGGGATACCTCTGGAGAAAACAGCTGCTGCTGTGCATCTCATGCGGCACAGCCAACAGCATGCAGTGAGCCTGCAGGGAGACGAGCTGAGGTTAAGGCAGATCATCCCACACAAGCATTTGTGTTTTCTGAACAGTTCAGGCAGGCTCTAAGGAGTCACTAAAACAGGAACGTGGAAGGAGCACGTACTGTGACAGCAGTGGGGCTACCAAAAGTGATGATAACCAGTGAGTGTGAAACCTGTCGGTATAGGGAGGATTTGATCCCTGCATTTGTGAACCCTTAGGTGGCACAAAGCAGAAAACGAACGCTCAGATGGCTTCACACTTATAGGATCCATTCTTAGTGCTAGGAACCATTTGTTAGAGTTTGGCTGAGCTCACGGGTAGCTCAGAACTGATGTCAATGACCTGGGAATTTCTAGGAAGGGAAGTTAATTTTCAGGAAGATAATTTGTATATCACTCTCGTGTTGCATGACTTGAGCCTTGAAGGAAATGCTCTTTAACACTAGAATTCTGTTTTGTCAAGTAGAACAAAGGCCATGTTTTCTTGACTGTACAGTTCTCTGGTAAGTGTGGGGAAAATTGATGCGATGCATGCAGCTGTAAAGTTCCATGCACAGCTTCTGTGCACCATCCAGGAATTGTTTCCACTCTGTTTAGGCAGTTGGCTTTGGCCAGGCCAAATAAGAACATCTTCTAGTAAAATTGGCTGCTTTTTTTTTTTCTTTTTTTTTTTTCCTGGGTGCAGATGCTTCATAAAAGCACATTGAGAGCTTTCCATCTTGTCTAGTTACCTTTAGTGGTTTGCACAAAGCTCAGCAATGCTTGTCACCACCTTGCAGGCTAAAAACCGTATTTGCAGCATCAGGAAAATTGCAGCACGGTTCTCTAACCTTGGCAGGCTATTTCAAACCCTGAGGGTAAGACACAAGCTCTGTAGGTGTGGGGCCTATGGGTGGGCTCTGAGGTCCCATCTGCAGTCGCTTTTTGTGAAACACGGACTTGTGCTGTGCTACTTCTTACCAGCCAGAGCTGTAGGAGCAGAAATTCCAGAACAAAGAGCAACATTGGTCATTCTGTCTGAGCTGAGGAAATGATGCTGAGGAGTGTCATGCCCAGTGTGCCGCAGGAGGGTGGGCTCCTGTGAGGGGCACAGCTGCAGGGTGCCTTATTGCCTGGCACTGCAAAGGGAGAAAGCAGTGGATTCAGTCCAAAGCAGAGGCGCTGAAATACGAGGACGTGAAAGGCTTTTTTTTCATGTGTTCAGATGCGAAACCACAAGAAGTCTTCCAGTAAGAAAGAAATGGGCTGTCTGCATGACTCAGAAAGAACACTGACTGCTATGTCTCTGTCACAAGGAGAGAAAGATGCAGTGTTGATCATATTTGAGGAACTACGGTTCTTCATGTTTGGTTTAGCTAAGTAGTCAACTTTTATCCTGTGCAATTACAGCTTCAGGAAGTCTTGCATGTCCGGTTCAAAAAATTGTCATGTCAGCAATTTTAGCTCTTTCCTCCAAGCTGGCCATGCTTAACATAGTTGTACTGCAAATTTTACTGCTGCAAGTTCTATAGCAGCAATAATCAGAGCTCAGCTGAAAACCCATGCCTCAAATCATCCAACTGTGGATGTGCCTCTGCCCAAAGAGCAAAATGAAACCTGCACTGATTCCATCAGGTTACTGACTTTGGAAAAATGAAGCTGGTCACTGGATTTCATTGCCCTGCACAGAAAAGAAGAGCCACCAACCACTGCCCAGCTGCAGCACTTCCAGAGAACGATCTGGCTGCTGCAGTGCAACCAGGTTGGATACCTGCTGTGATGGGACACAGCCGTGGCAAAATGAGACGAACTGCCCTTCCAGCTACAAGAGAAAATGGCCCCCATATTTCAGACACATCTGCCCTTGGCTCAGAGATGCCATTCAGTATTTCTGTAGCCTTTAGACCTCCCATATTGATGCGATTGACTTCTCAGTGACAGCAGTCTTCCAGGATGCTCTGCTGTTTCTGTCCCTCCATTAGTCTTTTCTTTCCAGCCAAGAAGTCTATGCAGACAAATCTTCACCACACCATAATGAGGAGTGGAGGGGAAATGAAATTATTTCTTGGAAGTACTTCAGTGGGTTGTGTTGAATGATGCAGTTGTTAAAATTAAATGCAAACTGGATGTTAAAAATATGACTATTGAAAAAATATTAAGCAGTAGCTTTAATGAATAATTGACTGCCTGTAACATAATTCACCTGGTAGACTTGCATTCACATACATTTCTTGTCTTCTGTAACGCCTTCTTTTGTTAATATTAATGATACACTGAACACAGAATGATTCTGCACGTAAGACAATCAGTGATGCTCTGAAAATGGGAGCAGCAGGCAGTGAACATCTGTTCACCTCTGGGTGTTAAAATCTGCTCTAGCATTAAGTGTGGATGTCTCTGAGTTGCTAACCTTTGCCGTGCACCTTCCATTGCTGCCCTGGGAAATACATCTCCAGCTGCATCACAACAGGGCAGTTTCTGGGCAGGTGGAGAAAAATGCAGCTTTTGTGGGGGAATTCCTTTCATAGTAAAGAGCAGGATGTTGGTGGGTTTTGTTGGTTTTTTTGTTTTTTTTTTTTCTTTGAATTTTTTTTTTTAATACTTCTGTTGAATCAGGGGGGAAAAAAAAAGTAAAAGTTTTTCTGGTCTAAAAGGCTCCATCAGGCAAAGGAACTACAGCTGTTCCTTTTCCTCATTCAAGCCACAGGCTGACCTGCACGTAATGTGCTGCTGAAGTACTGCATATGTGTGGTGGAAGAGCACGGTATCATCAGCAAGGAAGACTCCAAGGAAATAACAGAGCCCCAGCAGGCTGATCTGTGCCTCATGCTCCTGCCTGACGTGCAGTGAGTTGATGTGCTCACACCTCTCATGGGAAGGCTGCTGTGCTTTGACATTTCTGGAGCCAGTTTTGAATGTGATGGAAGGAGATGCTGAACTGTATCATCACACACAAGTCAGAGGTAGCTGAATTCTTGCTTTTCAAGCGTTCTCCAATTTGCTTTCCCTTATTACTGAATACTTGATTATATGGCCATCATAAAGCTCTTTGATTATGAAGTGAATGCAAACGTGGAATAACTGGAAGAAAATGAAAAGGAAAGAAGAAATATACAAAACTATGAGGGGGAAAAAAATAGAGTATTAGTCAGAAAAAGGCAAGAGAAAAGGGTGGGGATGGGATTTGAAATGGAAAGAGACGGATCCTTGCAGTCTTTGGTCATCCTTCATCTCGGTGAGTGGACTCGTGATATTTCAAAAAGAAGGAAGGAAAAAGGACAGCAGCGCAGCCTGGATCCCAGATGACACAGGACAGACGAAAGGGAAGTGTTCTTGACTTGTCTTCTGGTCCAAGAAGTGTGGAGGTCTCTCTCCACGCACAGGAGGAGGAGAGCAGAGCTGCTGGGAGGATGGGAGCAGTGGTGCTGCTGGCGGTGGTGGCGACGGCTTTTGTTGGCTGCAGAGGTGAGTAACTGCTTCCTTGCATGAGCAGAAAAATCGAAGAACTAAGAGGGTAGGAGAATTCTTTTCTATTACGATGTCCTGCTTTTTAAAAGTTGTGAAGTGTGGAAAGCCATTAGTTTCTTGAAAAATAGAGCTTGAGAGTTCACAAGTCTCCTTTGGGAAGACTCCTATCAGGGACACCCAGCTGCTTCAAGAGTGCAGCAGACAGGGCAGAGTTAGGCAGCTTGGCTCCATGTGCCACAGCAGGATCAAAACAGGACCTTTCAGGATCCTTGTGGAGGACATACTCTGATGTGGTGTTACCTTCCAAAGCTGTCTTTGTGAAGCTGGAATGTTGTGAAGCTGGAATGAGGATAAATGAAATATCACAAAGTCTGCACGCCCTCCTCCTGTGCCCATTTGAGTCTTGGCAGTGTTTATTCGGCTGAGACAGACACCAACCAAGGAATCTAGGTCAGAGCTGAAGTTCTCCAAGGCTAATGCAAAAAGATTGGGTTTGATATACTGTTCCAAATCCATTAGTCCAGACCAGTAAAGGCAGATACCTGCCTGCATAGTGCTTCCATGCCACCAGGAATGCTGGTGCTAGCAGGCTAGGAAGGAGGTACTCAACTCTTTTACAAACAGACTGGAGTGTAAGAACTCTTTTCTTCTCTTTTTCATGCGTTGCTGATAATACAGATCTCTCTCGCTACTCTGCTGCTTCCAAACACAGCACAGCAGGTTTCTATCTATCCAGCTTTACCTCCCCCAGTATTGTTCTTCTGGAAGTCTCAGGAAGCATCTCAGTTTAATAAGCATCACAGGGAGGCAATGTTTCTTTTAAAAATACCATCTCAGGGATGAGTATTCTGCTGGTGCTGTCAGAAATAAGCTTCCACAGAGCTCAGTCCCAGCATCCCCCTCAGCTGCCCCTGTGGACGGAGATCCACAGACCCCCTCCACACCCAAAGGGCCACTTCTGTGGCTCAGACACAGCACTGCTGCACAGAGAAGGGCTTCTCCTTGTGCAGCTGCACTGCTGCCTCCATGAGCAACAGGGTAGTTTCGTAAGAAGCTAATGATGCTAAGGAGTGCAAACACTGAGTCTTACATGCACGCTTATTGCAGTGACACAGTAAATGTGATTTGTTCACCCTTCTTCCTGTACAGGCGGTACAGGACAATGCTGCAAGTGGTGCTGTCAGAACAAGCAGTGTCAGCAGCAGAGGTAGAAGCCACTGCTGTTTGTGTCATCCTGCAAGTGTAAGCAGAAAGCCAAGCAGCAGAAGTAGTGCGTGAAGGCTGCGGCTAGGGAGCAGGAATAAGAGATGCTCCTGAAGTTCTTGTGAAGGCTGCAGCTGTGATGCTGCTACTGGAGGTGGGATTTGTGCCTCTCAGTACTAAGAAGGAATTGAGAACTGGCCAGTGTCCAGAGAGAAGCAATAAGAATAGCCAGGAGTTTGATGTAACTGTTCACTTCCCCATGCTCAGTGAGATGGGGATAGCTCAGATTTAGCTGGCTGTGGTCTAGTGCATAACTAAGATGCTACCACATGCTGGCTTCCACTGCCTAGTGGCTTCTGTTGGTCCCAAGGGATGTTCCCCCCCTTCTGCTGCGTTCTTGTTTCTTCCCTTCAATTGTTGTTTCTTTGCAGCCTTCCTGGATCTGTCTGGTGCAGCTCAGGTCAAAGGGGTATGGATGGGATCCACCACTATACCATGTACCTACACGCCTTCCCAAGGTTTCACACAGCAGGTGCTCACCTGGAGCATGGAGAGAGACCTCAGCATCTCCACCATCTTTCGGAGGGATGATTCTGGTGACCACATCCTGTTGTCTCGGTTCCGAAACCGAGTCAGTGTCCCAAAGAGCAGCCCAGGGGATGCCTCACTCCACATCACAGACCTCGAAATTCCTGACAGCGGACACTACACCTGTCAAATCATCTGGAGGTCTGAAAACTACAGCCTGATAACAAAGGAGCTGACCACTATGGTTAAAGTCGCCAAAGGTAAATCCAGCAATAAAGCCTTGCCGTTGTATAATCTGCAGAACAATTTGGAGAAGAGGCAGTTCACCCCATTCTGCCTACCCATATCCAAGTTGGGTGCTGAGGTACCTGGATGGGAAGAGCCTTGTGCTCAGTTCTGTGCATTCAGGAAGGGGTAGCAGTGAGTCTGCACTCACCGTGGTGTGGATCTGCCAGTGGGACACAGATCCAGGTGGTGAAGCTAGCGCCCGGGACTGGGTCTGGTTCTGTGCAGATACCCAATGTCCCTGGCTCTTGTAGCACACAGGAATCGTGCTGGCCGACGTGCCTTCCCCCCTTGCCAAGCACTCTCAGTGTGTGTTTAAATAAAAAGCTCTTTCCTCAGAGGGGCTTTATGGCAATGTTGGGAAAGGCAACAACTCAGCAGAGCAGGCTGCTGTGGTGCAGCAGTGGCAGTAGGTGACACAGCTGGTGCACATCCAGCCATGGGCACAGCTGGACAGAGCGCAACCCAGTGGTGATGTCCTGGGAAAGGACCATGAGGATGGGAGTTGCTTTAGTGTGAGGGAAACCTTCTCCCACCACAGCCACCGTGACTCAGACCCACCTGCTTTGTCTTGTAGTGGCTGTGACCAAGCCCACCATTGTGGCTGGAGAGCTGGGGCTGGCGGTGCCGGTGGGAGCCAAGGCCAGCCTGACCTGTGTGGCCCAAGGGTCCCCCCCCATCAGCTACCGCTGGTTCCGGATGGCACCAGGCAGGAGTGGGCAGCTCCTGGGCAGCGAAGCTGAGCTGGTGTGGAGCAGCCTGCAGCCCTCCGACGCGGGGATGTACTACTGCGAGGTGCAGAACAGGGTCAATACAGGGGCGGTGCAGCGCAGTGATGCTGTTGAGCTGACAGTGAGAGGTGAGTCCCAGCCCTCAGCTCTTCATCGAGGCAGCCACAGAGGGGCTGCAGGGTTCGGGTGCATAATGCCAAATGTGGGTCGTGTCCTGCCTGCTTCAGAGTGCAGCAGGTCAGGCAGGGCCCAGGAGATGGCACCCAGCCCCTGGCAGCATGGCTGAGCAGGAGGGAGCTTGGCTCAGCCCTCAGCACACCGCATGGTGCCTGACGAGCCATGCTGGAATAGTAGAGCCAGTGCTGTAGTGCCTATGGAGGACGCCAGGTGCCCAGGAGTGGCTGAGGGAGCGCTGCATCCTGCTGGCACACCCTGAGCCTCCCTGCCCTGTTTCATTTGCAGATCTGTCTGTCACGACGGAGGCACGCCGCCCAGCCACAGGTCAGCAGGGAGCAATGTGTGGCCAGGGTGAGGGGCCGGGGGCTGGGAGCTGACCCAGCGCTTAGCAGTAACAGCAGCACTCTTGGGATAATGCTGAAGTCAGTCCGAAAGTCACCAAGACGACAAGCTGATGCAATGCCTGAAATCCTCCCCAAGAGCCCATGCAGACCGTGTACTGCTGCTTAGTTTCCTTACAGCAGTCTCTTGGCAGCCATCCATGGGAACACAAACTCAATGATGACCACATAAAACTGAGGAGGGGGAAGCTCACACTGATCTCTACAATTAGGCATGCCACCTTAGACTTCAGAAAGGACTGAACAGAAACAACAGATACAAATGAGACAAAAGCCACTGTAAAGCGGCTGCTTTCCTTGCTAAGGATATCTCCTCTGAGGAAGGATGCACAGTTGCCAGTTCATCTTTGTGGGTTGTGGGAACTCAGACCTGGGCTAGGGTAGATCCTCTTGTAGAAACTTTAACATTGAGGTCATTTCATCTGGACTGATCACATCCCACCATAGCAGGTCATGTAAATCGGCTTCAGCAGCTAGAAGTTAGGGGAAGGGGTTGCTTATTTCCAGAGCTTATCTATTTCCATGGCCTAGAAAAGGCAGATTGGAATTGCACTGCACACTTTTCATTCTTGTTGGTTTTGCAGATCTGCCTGAAGCAGCAGTGACTTCTGAGAATGCTGTGGGATACCCAGAAACAGATGAAACAACTCAGAGTAAGTTGAGACATCGGTGTAACTCTGAACAAGACTGGGGGACCCGAACTGACTGCTCAGTATCTTCCATTCCAAAGTTCATGTTCTGTATTTTGGCTACAAGTGGCATTGCTAGCTGTTCTCAAGGGACCTAGATGTTTTTTAGGGACTCTTAAAATAAACCAGATACTTCTAGGGAAAAAAGAAATACGTTCCATAATCAGAACATCCAGGCTTCTTGCAGCATTCCTGATCAGTAGTTCATTCTGGTCTCAAGGCTGGAGCAACAAAAAGGACTGTATGCAAGCTGACTCTCTGTACCTCAGCTAGGTTTGCAGTGCCATGGTAGGTTTGAATATGCTCCAAATACAATTGGACAGCATCCTTGAATGAAAAGTGTTGAGGGCACCACCTGAAAGCCTTTCATCCATGACATGCACTGCTCGCTTCTGCCCAGCTCACAGCTACAGCCCCAGCACTCAGCAGGAGGCTCTGGCTCACCCATGTGGGGCCAAATGGGCAAGATGCTGCTACATGGGGAGTAGCAGGGACAGTCAAGTAGCACACAACTGCACGCAGAGCTCAGGGGCTGGCTGGGCCTCCAGGATGTGGTCAGCACCATGTAAGTGCTGTTGCAGCTGGGAGGGCTTCTCTGTTTGAAAGTCTTGTGCCATGTCGCTATAGGTTCCTGGAGGACTCACCTGTACCTGGTCATCACGATTGCTGTTTTGGGTGGTGCTGTGGTTTTCCTTGTCATTTTTGCTATTGCTTGTGCTAGAAAGCCCAAAAATGGTGAGTAGATTGTTGTGGGGAGCTTGATTGCCTGCCCTGGTTTGGCTTTGAGGGCTCTGTGGGCTGGGGTTGGTACTGTCCTCACAGCTTTGTGTGACAGCTGTGACCCTGGTAGCTGAACTGTGAAGACACTTACCAAAGCACACACAAATCAAAATAGGTGGTGAAAGACTGAAAAAGGCATTTTCTTTTTAATTAACAAACACAGAATATATTTATTCTTGAACACACAAGAGCACGCAAACATTTTTTTAAAATTATTTTTGTGAAGAACAAAAGAACAGCAGAACAGCATCTTTCTAGCAGGGGTGGGCAGGTAGGGCAGGGCACTGTGCTCTCTCCAGCCCCATTCCTATCCCCACAGTCCCATCACTCTGCCTTGGCCCCTTCCCTGCCCCAGCCAGTGTCCCCCCAGGGAGCAACAAGGTGGATTCCTGAAGGTGGGAATATCTGGAAAGAGCTGTGGTTTCTTTGTTGGTTTTGCTTGCTTTCTTCCCTTTTTATTTTTATTCCTGGGGCACATTAGTCATAAAATGTACTGATGCATATGTTCAATTCTTCCTTTTTTTCAGAATCCATCTATGAAGTTGCTTTGTAAGTACAATTTTTCACCTATTACGTTGAGAGCATCATACTGATATTTGTTTCAGAAAAGCCTTTTTACTCAGTGAAAAAACAAAGATTTCTTTTATCTGGCTGGGATAGAGTTAACATTCCTCATAACAGCCCTAACATTGCTTTACATTTGTGCCTAAAACAATGTCAGTAACCCCCCAGGGATTTGGCTATTGCTGAGCACTTGTGCAGCACCAAGGCTCTCTTTCCAACCCACAGAGGCCAGCAGGCCAGGGTGGGCAACAGCTTGGGGGGTACGCAGCCAGGACAGCTGACCTATCCTAACCACAAAGATTTTCCACACTGTATGACACCCAGCTCAGCAATAATGCTGAGGGATGTGGGAGGAGCTAGGGGAGGCATTTCTGGTTACATCGATTGCCTTTGGAAGCAACCATCATGTGTTCTGAGGCTCTGATTCCCAGGCAGTGGCTGGGTATTGCTGGCTGATGGGAAGTAGAGAATGTTTCCCTACTTCTTTTTTGATTGCTTCCACACATGGCCTTTGCTTTTGTCATTAAAGTGCCACTAACTTAATTCAAGAACTTGTCTATCTTATATTCTCTCCATTATGTTGAGGACGTGGAGTGAGATAGCAGCTGTTAAGGGGAACTTAGTCCTCATTCTGAAGAATGCCTCTTTGTTTCAGCCACAGCACTGCAGATGTCATTAGATCAGACACTGATGTGGAAGTCCCTGTTAAGTGCAGAAAAGAGAAGATAAATTCTGAGGCTGAAGAATCCTATGAAAATGTTACCACGATGTGCAACAACTATGAGAGCATAACAGGCAACAGCTATGAGAGCACATGCCTGAGTAAAAATGCTGAGAGTGAGACCCTTGTGAATGCAATGGAATCAGAATATGAAGTACAGAACTTTCTGTAGAGTACCAGCATTTCCACATGAGCAGCTGTGCAGAAGATGAGGCTACAGATATTGAGCGGTAAACTTTACCAAGGGAAACTATTCTTTCTGTCTGCCTTCTCCTCTGATAAATATACCAGTTTTACTGCTTTCTTTAACTCAGGGGAACTTCTTAGGATTTGGCAAACAAGTCCCTGTCCATTGGTGCAGAAACTTTCAGCCAAGTGACTGTCTGTCCATACATTTTCAAATAGCAAATAATTTCTGAGCAGCCTGAAGGAGCAAAAGTGGGAAAGAAAGGATCTGAAGGAGTGGGAACAGAAATGTCCTTTGCCTCCAGGTCAAGGTGCAGCTAGGTGCAACACTGCTGGCCAATAACACCAGCAAGGTGCGCTCTCAAGTGCATGTTCCCCTCTTTGGGCATGCCAGACTGTGAGGAGCCAAGAATTGTACTGGAAATGGATGGCTTCTGGCTTTTAAGTCCAGCAGATACTGGTTGTACTGCTTGTTTGTTCTTGAGTTGTCTTGTTGTTAGAGGATAGTAAAGAGACTACGGAGGGGGTCGATATTCCAGGAATATCATTTAGCAATCAAACTGGAGCTCATCACAAGTGGGAATAACCCTGTAGGAGATGAGCCTCTTAACTGGCACCCTCTGTTTTTCTCCTGGCAAAGCAGAGCTGGCGTTGAAGGGATTACTAGCACTTCATTTTGCAGCATGGAAGCCAGAAGCATGATACAAAAGCACTGCAGAGAGAAATCTAAGGCATTTGGAATAGTCACTGAGTAAGTGAGATCCTGGATCCAACAGACTGACACTGACTCACTGTATGGGACATGACTAAAGCTGCTTACAACTGTGCTGTTCGTGCTTGTCTATCTAATGAGGGTATTGTGAGCCTTCATTTCTAAAATGCCTTGAAAAGTGCTTGATTAGTGCATTGCCATTTATTTCCCAGGGCAAATATAAAGTACTTCAAATATGCATTCTGGCTTTCTTGGTGTTTTACCACACAGTGCATTCATGTCTGTTGTTTGTAAATCCGTGCTCTTGCTCTGTCTTCTGGTTCAATTCTGCAGAACAGATAGGAGTACAGACCAGACATGGCCAGCATTTGACTTTTGGCCTTTGGCACAGTAGCCCACAACATCCTTTTCTTCAAATTGGAAAGATGGATTTGTGGGTGGACTGGTCAGTGGACAAAGAACTGGACGCAAGATCAAGGCCAGAGAGTGCTTGTCAATGGCTCAATGTCAGGATGGAGATCAGTGATGTGTGGTGTCCCCCAGGGGTCAGTACTGGGACTGATGCTCTTTAATATCTTCATCAGTGACATTGACATCAGTGGGATTGAGTGCACCCTCAGCAGTTTGCTGATCAACCCAAGCTGTGGGGTGTGGCGGACACACCAGAAAGATGGGATGCCATCCAGAGGGACTGAGACAGGCCTGAGCAGTGGGCCCAGGTGAATCTCATGAAGTTCAGAAAATACAAATGTGGGGTCTTGCACCTGGGTTGAGGCAACCCTCACTACCAATACAAACTGGGGGATGAAAGGAATGAGTGCAGCCCTGCTGAAAAAGCCCTGAGGGTGCTGGTGGATGGACAGCTGGACAGGAGCCAGCAGTATGCCTCACAGCCCAGAAAGCCAACTGTATGCTGGGCTGAATCAAAAGATGCATGGCCAGCAGGGCAAGGGAGGTGATCCTACACCTCTACTCTGTGTTGTGAGGCTTCATCTGGAGCACTGCATCCGGACGTAGAGTCCTCAGTACAGGAGAGACACAGACCTGTTGGAGAGCATCCAAAGGAGGGCCACAGAAATGATCCCAGGGACGGAACACCTCTCCTATGAGGACAGGCTGAGAGCTGGGGCTGTTCAGCCTAAAGAGAAGGCTGCGAGGTGATCTGAGAGTGGCCTTTTGGTATCTAAAGGGGAGCTATGGGAAAGAAGGAAACAGCCTCCGTAGTAGGGTCTGTGGTGATGGAACAAGGGTAAATGGCTTCAAGCATAAAGAGGGGAGATTTAGGTTGGAACAGGTTGCAGAGAGATGTAAAGGATACTCCAACCCTGGAGACTTTCAAGATAAGGCTGGATCAGGCCCTAGGCAACCTAGGAGCTGTGCATGTCCCTGTTCTTTGCAGGGGAGCTGGACTAGATGACTCTGAAGATCCCTTCCAACTCTAAGGACTCTATGACTCTGTGACTTGGAAGTTTGACCTGGGTTTCCTTTTTAGAGAGGACAGGTGAGAGGCATCAAGTCATCCCACACCGCACCCCTCTCATTACTTCAGCCAAAGTTGCAGGCACTGCAGGATGGCTGTGCTGCAGCACCAGGATGCTGAGCTTCCTGAGCTGCAGGTAGCACCCAGCAGGACTGTGTCCCCAGGGCCCACGTGGCACTCACCCCCATGCTAAGCACTGATCTGCACACATGTGCTGCTGGTGCTCCCACCTGCCTGCTCCCTGCTCCTGCCTGCTGGAGAGGAGGAGCTGTGTCCTGGCTGAGGATAAGAAGTGCTGGGATTGCTGGAAATATGTGCGAGGGGTTCTTTTGCTTTGTCTCTGAGGTAGCTCATCCACAAAGGGCTGCGTGCTCTTTGTAACTCGTGCACTCACTGCAGAGTGCACCTCACAGAAGCTGGCCCTGAAGGTGCAGGGTTGAAACAGCAGTGTTGGTGCTGGCAGTCTTGGGTGCAGCAGGCAAAAGAAATAAGGAAAATGGGGAGCTGCAGCCCTTTGCACAGGGAGCAGAAGCATATGGCATGAGGCCAGTGCTGTGTCTGAAGGAACTGAGAGCTTCTCACCTTCCCAATTGTCATCGCAGCAGACAAAATGTAGAACCTGGCTCTCTTTTCTTCTATTCCAAGTCTCAAGCTCATTCATTTACAGCTAGCCTAATGTTTTATGCAAGATTTACTTCCAATATAAGCTCCTGACTTGAAGTTCCCTCACTGATTATGTAACAACATGGTTTCCCCAAACTTTGATTCCTCCCAGCATCACTCTTCTCTGAGGAACTCCAGGCAGTTTCCTCAGGAGCCCTGAATTCTAGGAGAGGCTGCAAAGGAAAAAAGAACAGGAACAAAGAAAGAGGTAGCAAACACCCCAGCTGGAGCAACTCCTGAGCACCACAGCTGTTGGCACTGCCTCCAGTCCAGGCAGCAAAGGGGCCTTGGTCAGCAGGGAAAGAGCAGTGGAAACACACACCTCCTCCAGGGCCCAGGTTGTTGCTCCCTCTATGCACCATGTGGTTATTTTTTTATTTATTTTTTCTGTATGCTTGGTAGTAAAAGCTGTTGGGAACAGAACATTTTCCTTCTGGAAGCCATAGAGGGCTCCTCTGTGTCACATCTCCATCAAACAGGAGAACTTCTCCTTTCCTTGTGCTGGTCGTTCACCCGGTGACATGACTCATCTGACAGAGCCCAGTTCTACACCAACACAGAAAGGGAAACCTCAGCTTCCGCTCCGAAACTACAGGGTCTCCAGAAAAGTACGCTATTTCTAGCAGCCAGCACAGAATCATGAGACTTGAAGCTCCCCTCGCTTCTGTACAGCTGCGCTTCTGTACCTGCTGGCTTCTAAACCGCCAGGTGTGGCCGCCCCTCAGAGCCCTCCCCAACCTGCTGCTCTCGACAGAGAGAGGAGAGGAAGTCTTTGGTAGAAAAGTTTGTCCCCCTCTACATTGATATTTCTCATAGAATAAGAACGGATTAAAGCAAAAGTTGTAAATGCATAAGGAAACAACTGTAAAGAGCTTAAAATGAATACAGGGCTAGCTGTACTGCACAACACTTCAGGCCTGCTGCAACCTGGAGGTCTGTGAGGGTGGCAAGGGCTGGGGCTGATGTATCTGCCAGCTACATTGAGGATCCACAGAGGACAAAACAAACCCTGAAATAATAGACTTTGTTCTCTTTTGAAGCTGACCTCAGTGATACTGATCAGAGCGATGTCTGTGAGTCATGCGTAGGTGTTGGAAAGAGACCATGGGAGTGTGAGTCACAGCGGGTAGGACCGTGTTTGTCCCGAAGCACACAATGAGCCCCGCTGATAGGACTTATTCAGAAAGCAGAACACTGTTTGCTTAGGCCAAACTAAATGCTAATTGGCCCCAGCTTTGTACAAACTCCAACTTCTTCAAAATATTTAGGGGGGAAAAAAAGAAGCTTAGTATTAAAATGTATCAGTATTCTCAAATAGCACAAAATTTGCTGGTGGTGCTGACCTAAAAGAAAGGCCAGTAGAGCTGTGGGATTTTTCTCTCAGCTTCTGAGCAAAGCAGTTAGTCAAACTGGGCTCTTGTGCTCTGTCAGCTGCACCCTCACTCACCAAGGGCTACCTCAGGCTGTGTCTATGCTACAAGGCTGTCATTAAAAAATGCTAAGAGAGCATTAGATCTTCAAGCGTGATCACTTAGAATTCTTTGAACAAAATGGAAGTGGGGCAAAAACAAGAAGCAGCCTTGCTGCAAGTGCTGGCTAGGAAGACCCAGCCAAAGCCAAACAACAACGCTGCAATGAAAAGTAATGGACTGCATGGTCTTTCTTAAAAACAGCCCAGTTCTGTTCTCCCAGTGCAGAGGAACTGTACCAGCACTCCTGTAGCAGTTTGCCACTAGAATACCACTGCAACAGGCACCCCTGAGACCAGGGTGGAAAGGAAGTCTGACAGCATGAAATCAGCGGGGCGGTTTGTTCCATACCTCGTTGGGTTTTTAGAGAGGAGCAGAATATGGGTGTGAAGGAGTCCAGCGCCTCGGTGCACGGCCGTGTTGCTCAGCAAGTGCCTCACTTGGGGTATTTGACAAACTGACACTCTGCCAGACTGAGTGTCAAACTCAGCTTGTCAAATACACGCAGTGCTGCACTGCAGCTCTCACCAGGCTGTCACCATCCTCGCTGCGGTGCTGCCCTGGGCGAACAGAGAAGGAAAAGAGGGCTGAAGCTGCTGTTAACTCCAGAGGCATATTCCATTTAGCAAACCATCGTCATCCCTCCTATACTTCCCCATACCAACACAGCTGGGAGGGGGCAGATGTCGCCTTCCTGCTGAGGAAAATGCTGTATTTGTTGAAATGCTGAAGATCTGTGGAGCTGGAAATAATGCTGAGTTCTGAACTCACCCTTTAGCTAAAGATCAACTTTGATAGCTTGAAATATTGACAAAATATCCATCTGAGCACTCAGACATGCCATTTGGGTGTAACGTCATGAAGACAAACGTCTCTCTAGACACACAGCGTCTAGACAAAGACCTGGAGAACATATTGCAGGGGAACAATTCTGCACAGGGCAGAGATAAGAGCATGATTTTTCACCAGGCTTCTCACCACTTTCATTTCTGTTCTCCTAAGCTTAAAAGAGTTTTTGAGGGCTTCTCATACTTCTTTTATTTGCGTCTCTGTTAACTTTGCAATCAAGTGGTCATATGCTTTCCAGTGCCCAATTCTAGATATGTATTTCTGCTATAACCAGTCTGACAGATCCCAAGGAACACAGACTGGGGTGAGATCCTGGCTTTACGCACTCCAGAGTTCCTACTGACAGGAACAGGATTTGTGTTTTACCTCATATTATACACTAACAGTTAAAATGGATCTTTCTACCTAGAGATTTGAAAAGGGAACCCTTCAAGCCTATCTGGAAAAAGGCACAACTCTGCCTCACAACTCTGCTCCCAAAGTCTGCTCATTATAAAGACTGTGATGTTAAAAACTGAGCCACTCCACAGAGAAACACTGAACTTCTCTGGGAATGAAGTGAAACTTTATTTTCCGCTGCCGAATTAATCCCCCTCTGCTTCATTTCCAGCACACAAAAATCTCTCCTGCAATAATAGAGCTCTCCACCCTCATACATGGACATTCTCCATGTCCCTTTAGGTGTGGACATAACCTTCCCTCTCCCATTATTCCTTTGCACAAAGGCCAGAAGATGCTGCCAGTTCCCCTATTCCTTTAACAAGAGTGGGAATTAAATTCAGAAAAGCACCTGAAGAACATTAAGCAAACTAGACAATAGTAATAGCAATATCATCTCTTAACTAGTACTGTGATGGGATGCTGACAGTTCAGAATTCAAACAGCCTTGAATACCAACATGTGCAACTCTCTCAGAAATTCATTGTGATTCCTGAGCTGTACTCATCCCTCATAACATTGAGATCCAGTGCCCATCACAGCTCAGCAGGCCATGCTCAGCTGTGGCCTGGTTTGAGTCATGGTGCTTTTTGCTGCCTTGCTTCTCCCCTCATCTTCATTTCACATGACTTGCAGCATCAATTTCTGAGAAGGAAGCTGAGCTGAAGTTTATTCTAATTATACTTTGGAAGGACAACCACTAAAGACACAAAGGTAGAATTGAGCTGAGGTGTGTTAACAGCATTCTGCAGTGAGCAGTATGAAGCCTTTATCTGTCTCTGACTTCTAGTATTCTATTTTACAAGGATCATTGTAGGAATTCATCAATATTACATCAGAAATAAAGTGAAAAGGGATCTTTGGTGTTTCATTGTTGTTTTTTTTTTCCCAAAAATTAAAGTACAAATTAAAAATTAAAGTACAAATTAAAAAATGATAGTGGCACATCTGTGCCAAAGATGCGCTCTTCATATGAGCTCCAAAACCCGTACAGTGAAAAAGGATTTTACAGCAAAAAAACAGAGACAGCCTTAAAGATAAAATCAATTTCCAGGCAAGGTTACTACATTGGCTTTGCAAGTCTTGCAGAGGGCAGGGGAATATATCAGGCCTTCAGGGAGATGTAGATAGTGAACAGCTCTTTGTTCCGCCTCCTAATTTAGGGTGAGTTTCAACCACAGATAAAAGTAGTATGTTGCAGTGGATAAAATAATTATGCGCATTTCACACTAGAAAACTCGTGTCAGTGCTAATCAGGTGATTTAAGATCATTCTAGCAAAATACACACTGGTTTAAGTGCAATTAAAACAGGTACATGGTGAGCCAAATGGCTCTTCTTCCAAATCACACTCTGCTGTACTGCAGGAAATGAAAAAATAAATTAATAAACCCCAAGGGGTTTACACAGCTGCTGTCAGTCTTAAAAAAGGCAGGATAAGATCCCTCTGCCCGAAAATGCTTTGTCAGTAAGAATTCAACACTGCACACTGAGGAGAGCAAGGGATAAAAAAAATAAACTTCCCTCACTGACTCAGAACATCAATGTGCAATGGAGGGGTTGTACAGAGACTGAGTAGGAATCTGCCACGGACCTGCCCTGCTTCAGTGCTGATTGCTAACTGGAAGACCTGGCCTTGAGAGGAAAAAAATCAGGAAGCCGGCATTGCTTCTGCTCCTGCAGCTGAAAATAACCCCTCACTGCAGCTGGGTGGGGGGGAACAGCCACAAGAAACGTTGCTGTCAGCAACGGATAAGAGGAGGGTCACACAGTGGAGATAATTTCTATCAGCAGATGGGAATGGAGCTCACTACTCCACCCTGTAATGATGGTATCTCTTCTGAATAGATCTGTCACTGTCAGAGCTTCTGGTTTCAGGCTGAAAAGGGTATTTCCAACTCAAAGCTTAGCGCTGTAAAACAGATCAAGCAATCAGCTTTATTCTCTGGGGGAGAAACAGAAAGAGCTTCCTGCATTCTCCAGTTAAGTCCCTTATTGAAGTTAGGGGGGAAAACCAAAACTTTCCTAAGTCACTCACCATCTCTCAGGGGATTTTACATGGCTACCAGACAGGTCTGCAGCCTGTGATGAAAATAAATCAAAAGTAAAATTATTGCATACATTTTTCTCTAAGCCTGATAACAGCATGCACAAATATGCAACCGTGTGTTTCTCACACACTGAGTGGCAGCACCCTAAGTTGAAGGCTACAGCCATTCCAGGATATGCACTTATTGTGCAGGATTAGCACTGGAATCCAGGCCATCTCTGTTTTCTGCTCAGTGAAACCCAAATAGCAGCAGGGACTGAAAGCAAGAATTCCCACAGATGTGTGGGAACCAGGTCTGCTGTACCATGGCTGTCAGTAAACCTTGGGACATGCTTCTCCAGGAACTGGAAGCCTTCATTAGAACCAAGTCAAACTTAAATAAGCATTTGCTGGTGGCAGACTTCCCCTGGGTGCTGTCCTGATCCATTCAGGATCTTCCTGTGCTCCCAGCCCTGCAGCTGACACTGCTGAGAGCTTTGCCTGATAAATGTTGGAATATTTGGCACAGTCCAGTCTCATCTATCAGGCAGGCTCCAATGAAGCCTGGAGCTGCAGCTCAAAGGGTTTACTTCATTGCAGGCAAGCTGGGCTGTATATCTCTTATAGCTCCCTGTAGCACATCTGCTGGCTTGAATGAGACAGCTAGCAACTTAAAAACGGAGCAAGAGGCCAAATGCAGCATCTAGTTAAATAATAACTTCGGCTCCTCAGCTGGAAGGTGCCAAAGCAGCTCTGAGCTGCCTCCTTTGTCATCCAGAGCAGCTCCAGACTGAGCCCATCGCAACCCAGGAACACAGCAGCAGCAGTGCAGGGAGGCTCAAGGGACAGCCCCATTTCTGCCCCAGCTGGACCAGGAGGCAGCCTCTCCCCCTCTGGCTCTGCAGCAATTAGAAGGGCCCTTGCCTCTCACACCAGACTGCCAGGAGCCTGTGGGCTGAAGGTCACTGCTGAGCCACTGCTCTGTCCTAAAGAAAGCTCCTAGAAGCCGAGACTCAGCAGTCGCATTGGGGAGCACCTAGCTGAGAGCCTACAGTGCTCGGTGAGGGCCGTAGGCACCTCGCAGCCACATGTTCCCACTGCCACTCACTCACATTGCCTTACCTTGTCCATACAGATCCACACATGCTCGGTTTAGTCCTGCTTTTGTAAAGAGGCTGAGAGCAGCACAGACTGGACATCCCCTTTTTGGCCCTGCTCCTCCATCTTGTCCTATAAGTCTAACTTTCCCTCTTCAAACTTATTCCAAAAGCAAAGAACATAATTCAGCACTCTTTCCCCTCGTACAACACAGCCCCACTTCCAACAGGAAACTGCACGATTTCCTACCTCCATACCTTCCCAGGAGTAAGAGGCAACAAAGCAGACAGCCAGCCCCAGCTCCGGGTGCAGAGCCGTAAATATAAGGCACCTTCTACCAGCTGCAAACGCTCTGGGAAAGAGGCTGTGGGCTTTGGCTTTGGCTGCAGGAACAGCTTTCGAGGACAGGAACCCGAAATGCTGTAACTGGCACCTCGCATCTGTGCAAAAGTGGTGGGAAGGACCCGGTCACCGCATTAGCTGGTAGCATGGCCACATGCCCTCCCACATCATCCACACTCACCTGTGAGCTCCAGCCCCTTCCCCAGCTGCTTTGCGATGCTGACTGGAGGTGTGGGAGAACCTTCATCTGACAGCCTGGATCTGGGAAACAGCCAAGAGAAGGAGCTGAAGGACATAACCATGCCCAGCTGGGACACGACTCCCCAGTACACCCTCCTCCATCCCACAACTTCCCCACTCTTCGTTGATGTCTCATCTATGACTAGTTGAGATCATAATCTTGCTACAGCCAGTAACATCTGTAGCATGCCTGCATGTGCCTGCAGGAGCCAGGGAAAACACATGCATCCCAGCATTAAGTAGGGTATGGACACCACTTAGTATTATTAATTCCTAATTATCTTCGTTACTGAATCGCTGTCCCAAGGGCTGCATTCTCCAGGTAGGATGGGCTGTGTCTGCATCCTCCAGCTCTGCACTCACAGAAGACACACTGCCCAACCACAGCTCCTCCCCAAAGGGGAATACCAACAAAGCTTCCCTGGCTTTGCAAGAAATGCTCTCGACACAGAAGGAGTAACCAGACCTGAGCTCCCATCCCCCAGAAGCCAGAGGTGCAGTGTCGGCAGCGCAACCATTACACCTTTCCATGTGGCCAGGTCATCCCACACGTTTTGGCACCCCAACCCCAGTGACCCACAGAGTGATCCTCCCTCTCCCCTCAGCTGCAGAACAGACCTCTGGCACCTACCAGGCAGAGGCAGCAGTGTGGGGCTGGCTTGGCAGCAGGGCACAGCTCAGGGAACACAGCTCAGTTTTGAAGGGGCCGCTCCTCCTTCAAGAGGAAGCTGCAAATGGGGAAGATAAGGCTGAGGTTAGATAACAGGAAACGTCTGGAAGCAAGTGACAACACGTTCAGGTTGTGAAAGCAGCTCCCCATCCCATACTAGTGTGCAAGGCTTGGAGAGGGCAAGAGACAGCTAGGATGACCCCCAAGCCCTCACTTTGTGCAGCCAAGTCACTTCAGCAAGCCCCAGCCTTTGGAGCAGAGCAGCCAATCCCTCACATCCCAGCTGAGGGCATCATCCTGCTTGCCCTGCTGTCTCCACAGGGAAGCAGCTGCATGGCTGTGCTGGCTGACAGCATCACAGCAAAGCTGGGCTGGGCAGCCCAGAGGAATTGCAGGGAGAGCTGGGAAGGACACAAAGGCAGGGACCACCAAGAAGTCCTTGGCCCAAGGAACAGACTCATCAACGTGCTTGACCCAGAGGGGTTTCTTGCATCTTCATCTGCATAAGCAGCAGGATAAGGGCTGCCAAAGTCCTGCCTCTGGAGCTGCACCCAGACTTTGTTCAGCATCATCCAGAGTTATAACCAGAGCAGATCCTCTGTTTCTTACATCATGGCCTGCCTGCAGTACAGGGTGCCCTGGGGTAGATGGTCCATCATCCCTCAGTGCTGCTTTCATCTAACTTGACTGGCAGCAAGGCAAGTCAATACAGCTGTACAGACAGAGGCCAGTGCAGAAACTAAACCGGTCCAAGCAAAAGCAAAAACTTTAGAGGGGAATTCTTTAGTGTGGTCAGTATGGTGTACCATATTACGTAAGGACAGGACTCATTAATAGTGTTACTTTGTGCCTCCATTATCCCAAGCACGTATGCCAGCAGCAGTGCCACCATTAAGATGTGGGATCCTTCTCAGGATCCATCTTCTCACTCCCAGCACTCAGCTGCTGTCCTCACTTTCCAACTTCTAACTCTCAGGTTTTCCTTCCCAGCCTTCCTACTCCAATCCCAGCTCTGATGCCAAACCACTCAGAGCTCTTCTCACATCTGCTGCCCCAGTCCTTTGGCTAATGCAGGCCCCAGCAGCAAGTGCTACATAATCTCCAGCAGCTTTCAGTTATGTTATCAGCAAGCTTGGGTTGCAGCCATTTGTTTATTACATCCCTGCAGTTCTGTCCAAAGCCCTGATCTGCAAGATATGTATGCCAGGGACTGTGCACTCCAGGATCCTTGGGACTGCTCATGGGCTGCTCCTGGGCTTGTGTGTAGGTGCCAGGGAGGCCAGCTCTCCTGCTGAAATCCAAACCTGACACTTGTGCTGAGGGATAGTTAGATAATGAGGAATACAGTTACTTTCAAGTTCCTCTTTCATCTGCCTGTGTTTTAAAATACATAATAAAAGAGGAATGGAAAGGTCTGGGTGGTTTATTTCTGTTTTTACTTCGGTTTTAGTTAAGGCAAAGAAGCAGGCTTCATGTAGCTTTTGTAGCCTTTTTCTAGCCTTTCTTTTTCATTCTCCTTCTTTTGCTCATGCCGAAAAGGCTTTAAAATGGATTAACACTGAGGTTAGGGTCTAGAGCAAGAAAAAAAGGGCAATTTTATTTTCACCGTTTGTGGGTACGCAGTGCAAATAAAGTGCTGAAAAACAAAATGCTTGGTCACTCATATTGGAAGACAACTCAGGGCTGAATTTAAGAGTAAGAGAACAACCCAGGCAAATACCACAGCATTTTGTCATTTCTGAGAGCCCAGACAAATTCAAATCCAAATTCTTCAGTCCACACTCTAATCTCATATTGGTCTTCTCTGCATTCTCAAACTGAAGCAGCTAACAGTGCCTCTCCCTTTATTTTCTGCTATGTGAACAAAAGATCAGAATTCTAATCACTCATCTTTGCTAGTTTCTATAACAAGTTTGTAGCATTACTAATAAAACCCTGTCAGCCTGTTTCTGAACATCTGTGGGACTTCCTGTATTTTACTGGAGATAGTGCTGATGCACAACAGCGTGGATCAGAAGTGATTCTGACCCACAGGCAAAAAAACTCAGAACCTGAAAAAATGCACTCAAAACGTAGAAGCTATTCAATAGACACATTAGGAGAACAAGAAAAAATTCCTCCACAGATTTACTTGCCCTTACCATTTTGTGACACAGCAAGTTAGCTGCCAGCAGGATGGAGCCAATCTCCGTACTGCTCTGAAGGAGTCAAGTTCTCCAGGAGGTCAGAGTGATTAATCAGAGTGATCTCTTTTGGCCACTCCATCTCACAATTAATGGTGAGAAACATCAAACTCAGATGCCTAAATGTAGCCCATTAAATCTGCAGATAAAGCTATTAGGTGCAAACAGCCTTATGGCAAAGACTGCAGGCTCCCAGCCTCCTCACTGCAGGACTGCAGGCACTGCAGATCAGGTCCTTTGCATTTCAGGAAATTAGAAGGCTCATTCCAAGTGTGGTGCTTTTGTCCTGCTCATTTTTGTCACCCGGCTGCACCTGGTAGCAAACCTTGCAGATCTGGGAACAGCATCATGCTGAAAATTGGTCTTTGGGTATTTCATGCTCCCCTTGGGTGGCTGCACAAACTAGTACTGGCTTTACACATCTAATACAAGAAACAGACTGATTTTAAAAGACATTATGGAACTGAATCAGTGTGAAGAGAAACATGACTCTTAGCATCCAATAAAAAGGCCTAAGGCACAGCTGCGAAACTCACACTGAGAGCTGAGATCCTGCACTGTCAACATGGACTCCATGGTACCTCCAAAGCAGCTAGGTTGAAGCTTATTCAGGTAGGCCACCTTCAGCCAGACTTCCTAGCAGACGTGCCAGCACAGACCATTAGGTCTGACAGAGGATGATCCAGTGCCTTTCTCTAGTCAAGACATTGCTTTGCACGGCTCCCAGTTGCTGCATGGTCCGGGAAGCCAATAGCGATGCCTAAGGTGGACGTTTCACAGCAAAGCTGACTTCCTCCACAGCTTACAAATGTCACCACACCACCCCACTCAGTGCAAGAGCCTTGAAATTGCACTCTTTCCTAATCAAGCTAGCTTTTTCAGTACATTTGCAGCATGCAGCTCTGTGGCCTGTTCTGGGAAGTGGAAAAAAGGAGAGAGAGAAGATAGGAAGGATTACAGATGGCCAACTAATACAGTCTCAGAGGTTTCTACACACTGTTCCCCAAGCCACAAAATTGTCTTGGAAAATAACTTGAAGTGGCTGAAATGGCTCACGTAGCCCATCTGATCAGCCTGCAGCAAATTCTCTTGCATTGTAGTTTCGAGTCACTGTACGTTTTGTCACGAAATCAGCCACAAAGAATTAGCAGGTTTGTACTGCACAAAGAACAATCCCTTCTCATTCTGCATCTGTGCTGCTCTGTATTCATTGATCTGTACCAGTTGGTGAAGACCAAATGAATGCTGAGTTTGCTCCACTGCTCAGTGTACCTTCCCAGAATCACAGGAGAATTTTCCTCGTAACAGTTCATTCCATAAATATCTTCAAAGCCAACAAGCTCCTCTTGACAAAGGAATTAAAGTTGTATATCATCAAAACAGGATGATTACAGCCATCAGGGTGGTCTTTCAGTTTCCTTGGACAACACAGTTTTACCATTCAGCAGCACCTGAAATTGAGGTCATCAGTTTTTATGTCACTGTACAAAGTGATGCAAACATGAATTTCTCATACATCAAACTCTAGAAACACCAAAGCACTCCCCCTTAGATTCTCTTCCCAGGTGGAGTGCTATTCACTCCCACACTGGCTATTTGAAGTGTTATTTTCTCCACCGTTGGGTCTTGGAAAGCTTTCAGATTAAATCCCAAAGAGCCACCTGCTGCTGGAATTTCTCTTTAGAAATGTCTCTGTGAGCAGTAGATGCTGATGTAGCCAGTGGCAGCCTATGTCCAGGAGCCCTACTCCAGGGCTCCAAGGAAGCCAGGAGTGCCTGATGCAGCAGTCAGCTCCAAGCACAGCCCATGGCAATTTGTCCAGATGGCACTGAACTCTGACACTTCTCCAGGCAATGTTGGGGCGAAGCTGAGGAGAACAGTGTGAGCCTTGCACGAACGCGCAGGGAAAAAGAAAACAGTACAAAGAGGTTCTTTCACAAGTGACCATAGTGAAGGAGAGGAGGAAAGGGGAGGCCAGGAGTAATCACAAGGCTGATATCTGGGAGCAATTGTGCTCCAGGATTCTCCAGGGAGTAAGATGGGGTGAGTGTTGTCAGCCTTCAGGAGATGGTTGATGAAGCCACAGCTTAACTCTATAGACGCTAAAAAAACCTACAGCAATGCAGGAAAAGATGACAACTGTTCCTCAAAGGCCGAGCCATTCACAACACAGGAACTCACTGTGGAAGTCCTCCTGTAACCCAGGCCTTTAACTCCTGCAGCTGGGCATAGAGTAGGAATCTCTTCATCCAGCAAGCTAGGCTGGAGACATCGCACCCTCACCACTTGTCTGCCTGCTTGCTCGTTCCTTCTGCAAAATACTCACTTGGCTGCACACGCCTCACTGACCTGCCTGGGCCTTGACTTGTGTGAGCACTTTTCCCCATTTTGAATCCTTACTTCATTCAGAAAAGAAAAACCAAGTCAGCACAGCACATGTACCCCCAGTTTTGCTGTAAGAGCTGCCTCCCTCCCTTCGTGCCCCCTTCTCAGGCAGGCACACAGCACTAAGTCAGAGGCTCAACTCCAACCAATAGAGGATGTTTCTGTTTGTGGTTGATTATATGTTAGTCTCTTTTATTTTAGACTTCTGGTTACAAAGCAAAAAAAGTGAGAGAAAGAAGACAAACACAAACCAGGAGGCTCAAAGTTGTTTTCCTGATGGACAGCAGCAGATAACAAAACCACACTAACTGTCACAACCACTGAATGACCCAAAAGGCATTCTGTACTGCACACACTATTAATATTAGTATACAATGAAGACAGTTGAGCAAATGCTGCAATTCTAAAGAAGCAGAAAAATAGCACTACTTTATATCATTCAGAACACCCATATTTTTATGAGGAAAAAAAACAGATCTTATTTCATTTTCCCCAAGTTTGTCATCTTCATTCAGCAGAGACCTGTTTTCTGTTCACATGTACCCAGAATCATGGTCCTGCCTAGATGTTTTGCCTCAAAATAAGTTCATATTGCAGCTATCTATCTCCTTAATTCCAACACATCACTGAAAAATAAAGCCATATTTTCCCACCTTTATTCCCTCAGAGGGGTATGTTTTCTCTTGCACTAATCTTGTTATGTGACCAGGCAAGGAATGAGTCTTACACCTGGTAGGACTTGAACAGTCAGTCTCTTAAGAAAATTTGGAGCTGTAAAGATGTATTTTATTTACTGCTGATATCATTGCAGTTACTGCATATGTATTATCCTTAATAAAAGAATTCAGCCCTAGAATACTAGGAAAACAGCCATGGATTCTAATGCAGTTATATATGAGAAAGTTCAAACAAGCATGTAAGTCATCAGAAAGCTAGGATTGTGCTGACTCTTCCTGAGCTCCACCCAGCTCCCCCCCAAGAGATTGTGCTTCTGATGCTAATCAATGGCTTTTACTGACCACGTTAAATTACTTTTCTCTGCACACTGCTTTCAGAAATGACATATTCACCAAGTTTCTCTGCTGCCAGTTTCTAGTGATCTTATCAAATGAATATCCTGGGAACAAAGCATTTCTGATTACTACATGATGTAACAGGCAAAGGTCTGTGTTAAACTGGTGTGCTCCCACTGTGGCTATTGTCTCTGAACTACGCCAGGTCCTTTCCCACATGGGAGCATAGCTTTGCTGAGTGACGTTCTGAAATGTTTCAGACTGCTCTGCTCCGTTTGATCAAGGGGCCATTGGCTGCCACTGGCAAAAGCAATTACAAAAGTCGGGGAAGAAAAAGCACATCAGAACTCTTAAGCTCAGAGGTATGAGTTCTGACAGGCTGAGTCACAGATAACCAGAGAGCAGGGCTGCCCCATTCCGATACCAGCTGCTCTGCCCTTTGGCATCTGCTGCAAACCCACAGTGATAGGGCACCAGGTTGGCTGCCCGCTCGTCTGATCTCTAGCAGATGTTCTGCTGTTCAGTTAAGCCTCAGACACAACTGGAGAAACAGCATGGGATCAACAGTACCAGGAATGCCTACCATATCCAGATGTCAAGTTTATCAGCCTTGTGCTCTCACAGGCCTGCCAGCAGCCACCACAGGGTCACCAAGATGCCAGCTTTTGCTGTTTTCAGACCCTTTTGCTTTGGGCTTCTGGGGGGAGGCAGATGTGCAGCTTATCACACACCCCACTTTTAGCATGCAGAAGGCATTTCAACACTGCTGTCTTTGCTTGCAGAGTCATTGTCCTAGGGAAGTGTGTTGACCTCTGGGCTCCAGCTCCCATTTCGTGTTCTGTGTTGCTCAACAGTGACAGTTGGGTTTGCATCAGCCATCACCCTCT
This sequence comes from Phasianus colchicus, assembly GCF_987193195.1. NCBI lineage: Eukaryota > Metazoa > Chordata > Aves > Galliformes > Phasianidae > Phasianus > Phasianus colchicus. The sequence continues at coordinate 20,035,774 of NC_143449.1, forward strand.
GTGGCAATGAAGGGCTTCCCCAACACCAGAGCTGCTCTTCAGCTGCAGAAGCCTTCCTAACAGAAGGAAAGTGGTTTTGCTGTACAGTATACATGCATGTCTCAATCCAATGGGTATCACTGTGACCACCGGATCTAACCTGTCCTCCTGAGAGGCAAGAGATCTCTTCAGCTGCTCTCCTTAAAGCTGACCCCCCAAAGCCCCTCTCATAGAATAACCACCTGCTTCATCAAACCTCTCCACAGTGAAACAAGACAGACCCAACCAAACTGTTGCTGCTACAACTGCCAACAAGTTTCATAAGAGTAGGAGCCAGTTTTTTTTTTAATGTATGTGTTGCCTTAACAGTCTACAATGTTTCCCAATCTCTGTCTGAAGATTTCAAATATATAAAGACCAAACCAATTTCTTTACCAGCAGCTTCTAGAACACTGCACAAATCCAACAAGGCAGATTAAAAGTGTATTTTAAGCAGCATTTCAGCCTAATCAAAGCAGTGAACTTATACATCTGGCACCAAGACAGAGACTATATTGGCCATTGCCTGAACAAGGTACGAGTGTCAGAGCACTCAAATCTGAGCAGCTTGCAGGGCTATCAGGCAACTAGACAGGCTGTCTATGGAGCAGATGGGAGGCCTTAATAGAATCTCACGGCCTCCTGTCAAAGGACAAGTAAATATGAATGCTGAATCTTAAAACTGTTTGGCTGAGTATCATTTCTGTATGTTACACTGAGGAGTTACCGAAGGATTTGTAACTTTTTAGCACATGGGTTGCTAAGAAAGTCATTTATTTCCATGGAAACTCCAACATCTACAAAGAGCACAATAGCACACTCGGACAGAGCAAGTTCTCAGCTATAAAACACTATTTTTCAACATGGTCACCACCATTATCTGTGCATTTTCACCAGCAGTGAACAAGATCCTGCATGCTGTGCCCATTAAGTATCTGCACGGCCATCCACAGCATCCTGTCTTTCACATCGCTGTCACCACCACTGAAACGCAGCACCCACCGCCTCGCTGTGCCAGCAGCCACACCAGGGCTCCATAAACGCTCAGTGAGTGTCGATCAGCGGGCACCATTTTCTCCACGCGGATGATTTCAGTTCCACCCCTCTGCTCCATGCACACTTCCATGTCCGGCACCGTTCTCTCAATCCGCCCCTCTGCTGCCATCTGTCGCACAACAACAATTTGTCACGGAATATTGGCGGGAAGGTTCGTCCTCGGGCTGTCACACACCGACCGACAGCGTGGGCCAACGTCATAAAATAGGAGGCATTACTTTCGGAGCAGCCCCCCTCAGGCACGCAGCCCAGTCCGGGTGGCTGAGCCAGGAAGACGCGCTGCGGAGCGCCCTGTTCGCCCCCAGCCGCTGCTCCGCTCTGCCCTCCTCTGAAAAAATCTTACGGCTGCACTCCACCGCGTGCCACACAGATGGCTTCACCTGCAGGACGGCGTCACGCCGAGACCGCGGAAAGATTATGCATTTTCGTGGGGAAAACGAGGGCTGCATCCTACCCGGACGGCGGAGAGCCAGAACGCCGTTACGGCAGCGGAGCCCCCCGCACCGCCCGGGCGCCGTCCCACGGGCGCCGTCCCGCCCTGCCCCGCGCTCCCGCCCGCCGCCGCCAGGTGGCGCCACCACCCCGCCGAGACGGCGCTCAATGCCGCGGCGCTCTCATCCCGCGCTCAGGGATGGAAAACGGGGTTTGACTTTCAGCGTTTCGTACTGCCAGCACCATTATGCTGCAGCAGCCAAGGGCGATCTTGCCTTTCTCGTTAACAAGGAAAAGGAAGCCAGCCCAGACGCCAGTAAGGGCTAAGCGTCCATTGCACCCGGTCCTGGGCAGCTGCCCTAACTGCATTACACCTCCAGATATAAAACAAGTCCTGCCAAAACACAATCACCAAATCTAAGGCACAAGATCGGGTCCTCATTTTACCTACTTAGAGTGGGCTGCTCAGCAAGCAGCCAGAATAGCCACTTGCCTTCACTTCTGGTGGCTCACTGGTCGGCAGATGCTCTGTGTCCATGGCAGGCAGTGCTGTACAAAATGCATGGGAACATTCTTTCCAGTCCTCAGCTTAAAATCTCCCCAGGGAAATAGTTGCTGTCACAAAAATGCAAGGGCAACATTTCAGTCTGGGAGATAGATTTTATTTTTAAAGACTGTAAAAATAAGTCAGATAAAGGCTTGTGCCTGCTTGTGGTGCCCAGAAGACGGAGCGGTGGAGCAGAGCAGTGGCAGAGATGCTTTCCCAGGCTGCTTAGAGCAGTCCTGCTGAATAGCTGTAATCAGAGTAAAGGCAGCAGTACCAAAACCTTCACCCTGGAGATTGCTTTTCTGCTGGTTAAAATGTGACCTTTGTTATCATCACCCACAGCTGACAGTTCTGCCAGAACCAGATCAGGAAAGCTAAGCAGAGTTCAATAATTACAGTAATTATAGGAACATGGTTCTTGATACCCAAACCAAGCAACAATCAGAACCCTCACAGCCAGCTGCTTGCCTCATCCCAGGTCAGCCTTACAGAGGCTCAACAAGGAGCACACAAAAGAAAATACTGATGTTAGGAGGCCAGGGCTTTCTCTGACCTCATTCTCTCAATATGTCTGTTCTTAATGGTGATTAAGATTGAAGATCTCTGAAGTCCTGCTGCTGTTTGTCATACCCACTTGTTTAGAATACCTGCCCTGAACTCAACTGCAGGACCCACTCCTGTCCATCCCTCCTTAAACCTCCATCTGTTATGATTGGAAGCGGGCAGTTCTAAATAACCTCAATATTATCACTGGACAGAAGTGAGATGATGATTTACTAACATATCAGACTTCATGCCTTGAAAGCAATGCCATGCCCTTGCTCATAACAGTTCATCTTGTGTTTCAAACTCGTCAAGGCAGGGGCAGTATTTATCAGTCATTCCGCTGAACTACAGCACAATATGATCACGTTTGTACAAATATTTGTAGGGGAGGTCAGGGCCTGACTTCAGAAGGGCCTGTAAACAAAAAGGGGAGAATTTCTGCCCCGAAGGGTTTGCAAACTATGAAGCATGACAAAACTGAGGAGGTGACAACCACCAGTTGCTGTACGAGATCCGGGATCATGGCAATGCTCATGCTCAACCCCTACAGAAAACTGGACCCAATTTTAAATTTGCTCAGATTCTAATTAACAAGCCAAGAACTTATTACTTCTGCTGTTGCTGCAGTCTGATGCCAGGTACACAGTTCAGTTCCCCAAGCTAAGAATCCAGCTCCCTTGCTTTGTATGTCATTAATGCAGAGGTGCACCAGGAGATGCACCAGAACTGCTGCCTATCCTGACCCAGCCTCTGGAAAGTCACCTCCTTCTCATGGACCATCAACGTGGACAAAGCTTCCAAGTTCAGCCCTACTAGAGATAGCTGCCTGAGGCAGTACAAATAGTCACTGCCCTTCTGATTCCTTTCTTTGGCAGTCCAAGCTACTGTGTTACGTTTGTAGGGCTACTTTCTGAAGCCCTCCTATAGGCTTGGGATACAAAATATCTCAGAGATGTTCTTCCTGCGACAAAGAAGCAGCCAAGGTTCCCACACTAACAGAGATTATGGGCAGGCATGCCCATGTGACTTTCACATCTCAAGAGCAGGTGAGGCACATTCAACCTTACCAGCTTAACTTACTGGTCAGAAACAACTGTGAGCAAATAGACGAGGGACAGATTCATGCACAGGAAGCATTCTGCAGCAGCAGAGCAAACTTCAGCACTGAGAGATGGAGCAGCTCTGAACAGCAAGACACAGAAATGAGTGCTACCATTTTCTCCCCGTGGATTTATCACAGTTTTCTGCAGCCTGATCTAGGCAGAAATAAGCCTCTTTACCCAGCAGTTACAGTCCCACAAGTTCTGCAAGTCTTTCCAGCGAGGATGAGCCCTGCAACAACTTCCATACTGCCAGTGTCCCGAGACAGGAAAAGCTGAAGGAATAGAAGGGTTAGATGAGTGAAAGACCACAGCGTACAGCCAGCACTTAGAACACAGGTGAAGTGTCAACCACAGCAACAAGTGAGCACTCACCAGTGGAACATCCTGTAGGAAAAGGGCTGGCAGCAGCACCAGGGCCAAGAGGAAGTGAAAGAAGGCTAAGAAATGAGCTGACCTGAAATCTGCTCCATCCTGAGAGATGAGAGCTAGTCCCAGGAGAGACCAGCATCAGCATTCAGGTCTATAAATAAGTGCAATCAGTTGGGTTTGTTTGGGTTGCCGAGAGTGATGGCAGCTGGAAATCACAGGGGAGAAAGACCTCATTACTCTGCAAGGACACCTGAGCTGAATAATCAAAAGTATCTGCAATTCAGACTGGGGGTTGAAGTTCACATGACTGTGAGAGGAGGAAGAGTGAATGATAGTACAGCTGAGGTTTCAGTCTGCTCTGTGAGCGGCTCAGCCCCTCTGACACACTACACTCCTGCAGCAGACCCCGAGGCTCTGCTGCATCTCTATGCAGGCCTTTAACCCCTGTTGGTCTCCTGTTTAGCTCCTGTTCCTGGGGTCCCACAGCTCTCCTGCTCAGAGCTACCCAGAGACACTTCATCCCCCTGGAGCAGTTCCTAAGTTGTGCTGTCTCTGATGCAATTTGTCTATGAAAACGCTCTGCAGAGTCATTTTCTCAGAGACTGAAACATTTTGTTTCTTTATTCAGGGCCACATTTTTTAATTATTTTATCAGTAAAAATAAAATGAGTGCATATTTCAGAAACTTTTTTCTTCCTGTGATTGGTTCTTTGCCTTTTGCGTCATGTTCTCATGAGGGGAAAAAAAAAAAAAAAATAATAATAATAATAAAAATTCTTTCTTCCCTTCTTGGAATTTGTTTGCTTTTTGTCTTTTAAACATTTTCTCAGTTTATGCACGCATGCTTTCACTATCACATGTCATGACCATAATTTGAAAACAAGTTTGTCTTCCCCTATCATTTTTATTTTATGTGCCTGGCAACTTGGGGGTTTGGGGATGCAGGACCTGTGGTGGATGCTGCTGTGATAGAGGGGACCACACTGCCCAGGGCCTGCTGTGCTGCTTTCTGCCTGCACGGGACCTCTGAGGTGAAGCTCTTTCTATCGGGGAGAACTGAGAACGCTCCTAACTTTTTTTCAATGGGTTACGGGTCTGATTTAAGCATAGCAATAAAGTCCAAAGGGATCCAGTAAAGGGTGAAGTAGCACAATGGGACTACTTCCCAAATGGGATTTCTCATTGTATTTCATTCCCAGCAGGACCTTATCACACTTTAAAGAAGTGTGGAAGTTTTTCCTTCATTGTAACCTCTCACCCACAGTGCACAGCAGTGTTCTGGGAAGCTCCTGCACTACATAGAAGGGGACAGGAAAGCACTGCTCCATCTACGTGGTCTGGCTGCAGTGGTGGAGGCAATGTGCCTGTGCCCAGGAAGCAGAAGGGCAGGCTTACCCCTGCCCACAAGGCCATCAGCCCATGTGCAGAGCACAGCGTCCTCACAGAGCAGAGCCTGACCCGTGCTGGTCACACATCTCCCGTCAGCACCAGGCTCAGGTCCCGTGAGCAGCACTCAGCTCGTCCTACATCCATGGATGCTACAAGCCAACCTCTAAGCCCTGGATCTAAAAACACGGCTTTGGTTGTGTCCAAGAAATGAAGCTCTCAGTCTCTGGTCTCCAGTACATGGAGGCCTTGTGGTCCTAAGTCATAGTCCTTAACTTTTTTCCAGTTCAGAGCTCATGAAAGGACACACAGCCTGTCCTGTAATGCATTAGCACAGTGTTTTCATAGCACAAAATTGCACTGCCTATGCTGCCTATTGGCAATGCTTCCTGATTTATGATATCGTCCAAACAACGCTCAGACATCATTTTAGAGAGTATTAATTAGCAACAGCTGAAATTGCCAAGCTGTGAGCTAACAATTAAGTGGGGCAGATGATTGCTTGTCTTGTACTTAAGCTTTCAAGCTGACAATGTTTTATTTAGTATTATAAACATAGCCTGGTCATCAACTGATGCTGCAATGACATCATCAGGGCACTATATACTGCTTTTCCAACTGGGAAATCCTGACCATCAGGAAACCTTGGGACTTTCTATACTGCTTTTTGTTTCTTCATTTTCAGTGTCATCAGCTGCTATATAGTAGTTCAAGCCCTGTAATTTGTGTATCCTTGCCTGAAGCATCACAAAATCAGTTCTGTTATGAAGTAGTGTTGACACAAAAACAAGAGCGTGAGTGATGCTTGCTGTGTGAGGAGTTCAGGCAGAAATTGGACCTGGTGGGATCATGGTGTCTGTGCAGCAAGAGCAAGCTTTTCTCCAAAGAGAGCAGTAACATTTGTGCATCACACGTAGCACTCGTGGTGCTGTGCTCAGGTATTGCAGATACTAAAGCAACTGGGATCAGGGCTGTATGCAACAATGAAATAGTTTTGACAGGATGCCTTAGCTGTTCCTCAAATGCCCAGAAAGCTACTTTGCTTTCACTATTAATAGAGAATAGTAATACACTGTGAGAAGTATCAAGACTGGGAAGGAATCACTGCTGATTATTCCTAGAACCCAGGGAGGTCCACACTTTGTGGACAAATAGTTCTTAAAAAATCAGGGATGCAAAGTTAAAAGAAAAATAATCTAAAAATAAAGACTTCCAGTATTTGCACAGTTTCACCTTGTTGGTTTCAGATATAGGTTAAAATGAAAAAAAAATGAAGGCATGGGAAATGCCCTGCCATGTGTGCGGAACACATAGAGAGAACAGGACAAAAAGTCTTTGGGAAGACACAGAAATTGATCGTTAGTAATGTATTTGATGATGCAGGCACCAAAGTTTTGGAACTGCTGTGAAGTCAGTATGCATTAACCACTCTTACAGTGCAGTCCTGCAAAGTGAGTAATGTTGGCTGAGATGAAGGCAGCTCAAGGCTGCTCACAAAGCACTTTTTTCCCCCCAAAGTCCTGCCCCTACACAGCCAGCACTTGTCATCCACACACAAACCTTCTGGATCTACTGACTTTCCTGAAGTACAGCAAGAGGGAACTTTCAGGAGCAGGGCTCAAACTCAAGAAAAGTGCACCAATCCAATTGTAGGTGTTGAACAGTCTATGTAATGGTATGAAATGTGAATGTTATAGATGGAAACATAATAGTCCCTTCATCAAAAGTGGATTGCTATTCCAAATTCTGGGTAGAAGATCTGCATCCAAAAACTTATAACAGTAACTGCCATCATCCCACATACGTGCAGCAACAAAAGGAGAGTCTTAAACTAACTTGGTCTTTCCTGCTCTTTGTAATAATCAAGTTCAGATGAGAGCCGTGCTGCAGATGGAAGGAACTGTCCAGGTCAGCAGCACCAATGTGAGAGCATCAGGAGAGAGAGGTAAGCAGATGGCTGAAGAGAAGAGATGTGACCAAGATGATGGAAGATGACAAAAGAAAAAAGAAAAAAAGAACAACAACAAGAAAAACAAATGCCAAAACTAAACAAAGAGGAATTAAATAAAGTGGGGATCTCTCGGTGAGTGAGAGGGAAGCTAGGCAGAGTCTGTGCATGCTGGGACACTGAACTGCTGCTGAGCCCCAAACCACTGAATCACTGCCAGTGGTTTTCCTTTGGCAGCCTCAGCAAAAAAAAGCACTGCCAAGGTGGAAGAATCAGGCAGCAGTTGAGATGAGGAGATCCAGATGTCCTCACAGCAGGTACAGCGTAGATGGCTGCAAGCTCTGAATCTTTTAGGCAACACATCAGGTTCCTGATGGCAGCAATATGTATAACAAATCAGGTCACCAGGACTAATATTATTACAACAAATTCCAGAGGCATTAATCACATCTGAATTATAATGATAACAGAACGTTGGTTAGTGAATTATCTCTCGTGTTTCCTATCTCTCTGATGCTTGCTTAGAGTTCCATTTCTTTAGATGGGATGTGGACTGTTTTCTTTCAAACAACAAAAGCAAACTCATTTAGTCTAACTGTGGTTTATTTTCAGGTGAGACAAGTTTACATTGTAAGTCATTCTAAATCTGCCTTGCAATATGTATTTTTGTGAGTGGCTTTTTTTTGTTCTTTCTATGCAAAATACTGTCAGGATCCTGGAAGTTCTCCCATCAGGCTTATACATTTTAATTAAATGTAATCTCTTCATAAAAACACACACATGCGTGGCTCACACCAGCCTGGTGATGGAAGTATGTCTGCCATAAATTAAGCTGCTTCTCTCCCACACTAAGTCCAGAACACAGTGAGGAAATATCTTGGTGAATGTCTGTATTACTTTTATGTTCTTTAATAGTAAGAAATTCAAATGAAACACAATTATTAGTCTTTTAACCAAAAAAAAAAAAAAAAAAGCTTGCAAGGCCTCCAGAGGAAAGCCTTCTGGAGTAAATATGTCAGATACATCAGCACGAATCAATAATATCTTATGACAATGAGAGAGAAAAACCATGCAGTGGGAGCTGCTTGTTGGGGCATGTGGGAGATTGGCCAATCTGGTAACTCACTGACCACAGTGCTTCCATCTCCCTGGCTGACAGACTTTCACTATAAGAATGAGAGAAATAAAAGAGAGAGCACTTCGACCACACTCCTGGAAATCAGAGCAGCTGTTAGCTGAGTTGTACGCCACAAAGAGGGTTAAAGACAGGTTAGTGGTAGTGGGTTATCCACAGGCTATTTTTCTCAATCTGGCCATCCCAGAATGACTGCTCTGCTTCAGTTTCCAATACAAAAGTTTTCTCTGTGATTCACATGTAGTAAGCAGGAAACGAGCAGGAAAGAGTGAAGATTCCACAAAAATTCCGCCTTTTCCTGTATTACAGCTCTGTTGATGCTTTCTCTGCTCAGCTCTCGTTTAATTCCTGGGCACCCATCCAGATTCCCCCCGCTGGCAGAAGACAAAAAGTGCCTTTCACAGACTGAAAATCAGAGCTTCAGTTTGAGACACCATTTGGCTGACAGATGTTTCTGCTCACCCATCTCCATCATTATTTCTTTTTTCTCCTACTAATTTCTACCCTAGGAAGTGCATGGCACTACTGGAGAGAAGAAGGAAAAAGAACACACACACACAACATAAACATTTTAAAAGACTTGGGACATGAATTCTTGATCAAACATTGTAGGTCTGGTCATGACTGGAGGGACGTACCTCTGGGTCTGGGTGGGAATTTGCCTGCAATGAGTACTGCATTCAGAGAGCAGATGCTACACAATGCCTCTGAACTACCATTTCACAGAATAGGGAGTGTCAGCAGTCAAACAGTTTGCAGAAATGTCATCCTACAAAACTGCCAAATTGTGTCCTGCACTGAGGAGGGACACATCTGCCTGTGCAGTTTGTATCAAGGCCTTGAGAACAGCACTTCTGACAAGGGATGTGGTAGAGAAAGATATCAGTAAAACATTGGATAAAGCTGAGGAGGACCTTTGATTTCTTAATTCTTTGAGAAGACTGAATCTCATCTTACTTTTGCCCCTTCTATGAGTCCACGAGAAGGGAGTACAAACGTCAGTACATTTCAACTTTTGAAACCACTTTCAGACAATCCCTCTTAAAACCACCTGAAGCCCTGGCAGTTCTTTGGCAGCAATGGATGTTTGTACCCATCCTGTTGCTTTCTCTGTCATCTGTTCTCCATTGCTTCTCTTCTTCTTGCCTCTAAGCAAAGCACGTGCTTCTGAAGGAAAGCGGCTGCACCGCTCTGCTGTGACCAAGCGAGGTGCTTGTGGGGACGTGGAACAAATCCTTAAACTGTGTTTGTAAAGAAGCTAAGAGACAAAGGTGGTGTGTCGGTTTGGAAAGCACAGCCCCCTGCAATTCTTTGCTGACATAAGCATTTCAAGTGAAATTTTACTTTCGCTAGAAGACTTTTGACTGCAGCTTCAACTCTGATGCAGTCCTTCATTTGCGCCATTCAAGACAGCGTAATCAGCATCTTGGAAGTCTTCAGCTGGGAGGATGTGAAAGCTGTGCAAAGCTGAGCTAATCACTAAACTGTCAGAGAGTCAGTGAGACATAAGCTCCCAAGGTAAATAGCAAAATCATTTTATTTTACCTGTGCATTTCTTATGACACTAAGTGATTTTAAGTCTATCTCTGGGACCCTTCGGCCATATCCTAGATAAATCATTGGAGTACATTCTTAGAAGATGCTGCAATTGTACTATGCAAACCAATTACAACTTCTTAAAACACTGAGACAAAAGGTTAAAAATATTAGTGCAACCTGCAGTTTTTTCAGGATCGAAAAGAGTGGCCTTAGAGAAGGGAAATGCTTGTGCTGGCACACGTGCACATGCCTACCCTGAAGAGAAGACACATAAATGGAGAAAAATAATGCAAAAGGCTTTTAATTGTTGTGCAACGGCCACAGAGCTCCATTCCATCTTCTCTCAAGTTTTTATGCAAATTGTTGACAAGATGTCAACTCTGATTTGCTCAGGGAGTACAACAAAATCAGACCACTCTAACCATCATCCTTTTTCAGTAAAGCCTGCTTTAATGATGAGTTAATTGCCTCTGATGAGACTTTGATTTTCACGGAATGCCCTTTGTAATTTTCAGGTTCTGGCTTATTCACAAGCTTTCTCATGAATAGCTGCAGTCCTTCACGAGTAATAAAGGAAGATACAGCTCCACAAGGGAAAATGAGATCATGTGTGCATGAGCTACCTGTCAGTTTGCTTTTTCCAGTCTTCCAACAACATTTTGTCGGCCCCTAGAACATTTCATCGGTCCTATATAATTCCTGGGAATCTGGAGAGCAGAAGAGCTGCTATTTCTATGCAGATGGTGATATGATGAGGAAAGGTGTCACACATGGGCATTTTGCATGAACTCGGTTATGTTGTTCATCAGCTCTGAGGCTCTGACCTGACTGATAAGCATATTCTCTTCCTCATGATGTGCCAAGACTTGCTCAGGGATACATTTTAATTTCCTCAAAAGTACAGTGGTTCTCATTATTCATAAAATGATGCTGCCAATCTCTTATATGTGGTCATGAAAGTTGAGCATCTTTGCAGAAATCTTCCAGGGATTTTTGACTTCCTGGATAGCTCTCAAGCAACTCCACCTTTGGAAGCATGCAGGACAATGGTGTTAGAGGGAGATATTAAATTCTGGGAGCTCTCCTGTGTTCTTTCAGACAGCAAGTGAGGTCACAGGCAGATTAGCAGGTTGCTGGGAGGAGAACAGGATTGTTACTAAACATCTACTATTTTCCCATAAGGGATTTTTAGCACACCAACAAGCAGCTTTGCAGGGCAAGATGCGTTGAGGGAAATACTTTGATCATACCTTGGCTAATCCAATCACCAGTGGTGCTCTAGCAATTTGATAGCTTTATAGAATTCCTCCACCTCGTTGAAAGCATTGCGACTAATTCTCCTGCACACAGCCCATTTCCTCAAAACAGCAATCAGTTGCTGAAGACAGCAGGCAAAACATTCTGATGATGGAAAACAGCTCACACCTGAGTGGCCTCCTCAGTATAACCAGTTTAGTGCAGAGCAGGGGAAGGAGTGTTAAAATGGATGTGATACAGTGCGAAGGAATTCCAGTGTCATGGAGTAATTATTTGCAATAATTGAGAGTAACAGTGTTCATCTGTTGAACCCAATAAACAAGAACTACACGCTGAGAGATGTGTTCTCCGGCTTCTAAGATGAGAGCAGGATTTTTATCTCCGCTAAATTAAGATATATCTTATTTCCTATTCTCCTCTCATTACCCCACCACAATAAAATCAGCTAAAGACAGATCTGTCAGTGAACAGAGGTGGAATTTTTGCCAGAGGCTGGAATGAGTGTTGGCATGGAATGAATTTTCAACACCATAATTCCTTTTTACTGATTAAGGAGTTGGGACAGATGAACCTTCCACTTCCAGTGTAGATGGAAATCTTGACCATCTCCTCCAGTGTGGCAACCATTGCTCACCGAGACTGGGAAGCCTCTGAGAGAAGCCTTCTGTATGGCACTGGTGCCTTTTCAGGCCTCTACAGAACGTGAAAATTCTGAACCAGATGCAAGGGCTGGGGGGAGAGACAAAAAAACTGTGAATGAGGATTTAGTAAGAACTTCCATCCAAAGAGCTCTGTATGCTTCCCCACATGGAGGAATGTCATTTTTCCCTCACCCATCCCTCAGAGTGCTTCTTTGTACAGCTGAGCAGTAAAAGCCAGGAAGATAAGCATTAATCCCAACAAAGTTATTTATCTGACTGGTCTTTTTTCCCTCATCCCCCACCACACACACATCGTGAAGCAAGAGGAAGGAATTCCCTACACCACCCAATGGAAGGACATGGGCCAGCGCCTCCACAGGCACCACTGGCTGTGCTGCTCCCCTCCTGCTGTGCCCCAGCAGCACCACCTGCAGCTCTCCTGCCCCACAGCCAGGCTGCTGGGATGAGGATATGCACACCAGTGCTTCTCTGTTCCTCACCCACAGCCTGGTCCTGGCTGGAGCTGGAGGAATTATTCTGGCTCCTAGCCATGTCTCAGGGCTTTTTTCGCCTCTCTCTGCCAAAACAAATTGTCTTCTGACACCTTCCCTGACGTTTTCACCCTTTAAAGGATGGAAAGCTGAAAGCTTTGCTGTCCACACTTTCATGCGTTCTCCTCACTCCTCCAGCCAGACATTAAATAATCTCTTTCAGGCAGCACAGGACTCCTGGATTAGTGGCAGCTGCTTGTGCTCTGGGGAGCGTGCAGCCTGTGTGCCTGTTCCCAAGGAGAGCCACAGGGCCAGAACGCTGCCCGGCCGCCCCGCAGCTCCTGCACCTGGCAGCAGCTCTGGGCCTCAACTGCCTGCTGAACGGGTGCAGCTCTTGACTCCCTCTGCCATGCCTGGTGGAAAGTGGTGTTTGTGGCCTAGGTGCTAGGCATGGTGCCTGTGACTGATGGCAAGCAATGTTTTGATAACCAACTGCTTTGGTTTTGTTCCTGCAAGAATCTGTCACCCCCACTCCTGTATCAAAGTGGGTCTTGGAATGCCATTCTAGGAGAATCCATTGGTCATATTAAGTGGCACAGGATCAAGGTATTTTCCCTCTTTGCCTTTAAGCATTTCTGATCCCTTTTTCATGTTATTTCCTTGTGATCTCAAAAAATAACATATATATCTAGAAATTCTTAGAAATGCTGATTTATATTAAGATTTAAACTGCCCCAAAAATGCACATTACAGGAGCACTCGGGCCTCCCAGTTTGATCCCAGCCAGTCTTTGGAGTGCTGATTCAGTAATTCCTCCAGCAGGTGTGAAAAAACTGTTCAGGACCTCCATTGTCCACCTGTGAGAAGTGGTGAGCTGAGGAAACAGATTTGCTGAGTGTGCAGGGACTGCATGCCCAGCTCAGCTCCGGGAGGAAGATCTGCCCTGGGCTGGGGGGAATTCAAGGCACGGGCTGTGGAGTCAAGGTCTGCACCAGGAAGCTGTTGCCCAAGGTGCTGACATTACTGCCCTAGGATTTGCATTTTGTGACCTGGATGAACTGAAGGGCTGTGTCGCATACATCACTCGGATGATTGACTTCATTCTGGCCTGCTGTACTCGTGCTTTTGACATCAGTAGTGCTATTTTCCACTAGAATGTTATATCAGACATATAAAGCATCATTTTAAGCCTCTCAGCTCACTAGCCCTCCAGAAGGTGAGGTGGCTGAGTTGCTGAATTCACAGGGTTAAGAGATCTAAGTTATGATTTTTATCTCAGACATCACCTACCTCTGCTGGAACACACTGCTGCACAGCTGTGAATTGGCTGTTTGTACACCACCATGCCAGCAGGTTTCCAAGTGGAATCAGTGACAAAATTTGGAAATAAATTTCTGACTGCTTAGAACAGGAGGGCCAGGAAACCCAGCCCAGTTCTGAGCTAGAAAAAAAAAAAAAAACAACCAGAAACAGCCACTGCCAGTCATCACATACCTCTCACATTCATGCACTTTCTGACTTTCTCAGCCCCCCTGAAAGTGCTTTTCTGGATCATGAACCAGTGCACAGAAAAGAACAGAATTTGTAGGATTCACACTCATCTCAGGGAAACTTGACTCTATCAATCAAGAGGAGGAACTGTTCATTCCCAGCCATGATTATTTATCCAAACCAGACTGGAGCAACTTTTCCCAGCTAGTGAATGGATTTGTTGCATATTTTACTGACCATGCACTGAACTATTCTAAAACTAAATGATTCTGACCCATATTTCCATATTCCCCATTAATCAAATCCATTGACAGATTAGCCCTCTGTATAGATATAGAGATATTTCTTCCACTTTCTTATTCTAGGATTTTAATTCTAAAAGTCTAGGAGTGCCTGACATTAAACCTTGAAATTTGGAAGTGAAATTTTCCCCCAGTTCATACCAACTCCAAAGGGAAATGCTGTGGTCCTAATCTGGCAAGCTGTAGGTTTTACATCTGAATACTTGAAAATTTTTAACAAATTTTCATCAGATTTGCCATATTTGGCTGGACAAATGTTATCCTCTCATCTCTCTGTGTGGGAAAAATTATTGCTAACATTTTTTTTTAACCCAAAATGTAACCCAAAAATAATTAAGCTTCCAATTAATCAGCCAAGTCCTGGCAAGGACTGCCTGGTAAAATAGTCAGCAGGCCTAACTGGACTGGGGTTGTCAGGCACCTCCAGAGAAAAGCATCAAGCATCTCTCAAAGTTAACAACCTTCTGCTTGTCCTCCCCCCCACCAGCACCACCAGCATCTTTCCATATTGGCTGCAGGCAGCTCAAAGAGATGTTAATGTTCTGGAAGTGATACGGATGCAGAGTTTCTCTCTAAAACCAGCTGCAGGCAGCAATTAAGTTTGCCATATGTCTGTTGTCCTCATCACTCTCAGGCAGTTGCAGTATGTCAAAGACTCAGGCTGGTTTCACTCCATGCCTTTTGCTTCTGCTGCCACTGTCCCCAAATTCAGCAAGGGCTGTAAACAGTGAGGGGAAGATGAAGGAATGAAGAAAGATGAAGGTCCGCATCTTTATTTATGTCATCTGGCAGTAAATGCCTTGCAAAACATACCAAGTCAAACGAGGGAAAGAAGCTTGTGAGTCTTTCAGTTTCTGCAGCTTTTCTCTGATGCATTTCTCTGGTATTTCTATAGCAAGCTTGAATGAGTGTGGCCCTGGATGAGGATAAAGCAGCAAGACACTCATCTCCAGGGGGCGTGGCTGTCTTCATGCCTTTTGCCTGTGTTTTCACAGTTTCTTTGAACTGTGTAATGTAAACTGGTAGTGATCCATGTAACGTGAGCTGCTAGCCTCAGATTGTTTCTCCACCACTGGACCTCTCCAGCTCTTCACACGAAGATCAAGAACTTTATCACTCACAGAGGCACTCCCATGTTTTTCAGTTCCCCTCTATGCATTTTTGCAGGTAAGGTAGATGTCACAGGAAAGAGTGCTGGAAAAGTCACTGCTGAAGCTGCCAGATTTGTCCTAGTAAAGAAAAGAGATGCTTTCACAGTCCTAGAGCACCATAGGACATCTCATCACACCTCCTAAGCCTGAGCCTGCTTCTTCCTCTGGGCAGGAAGCGCTAGTCTACAAATAGTAGCAATGTGGGATGAAGAGTTGGCTCTCCTGCCCTGACTGTGTGGCGGCTCTCAGCAGGGCTACTTCCATCCAAATGTGTTACTGCAATGAATAAACGAGAGATGGGTGTGGTTGCAGAGGCTGTTCGCACAATAAAAGGAAATGCCTCTGCTCCACATATGCTCAGGAGAAGGGAGGGTGTCTGTGTTGGGGAAAATGGGTTGTTGTGCGAGACAGGGCACGGAGGGGAGGTGTCTGCATGAAAACCAGAGGCGAAGGAAGTATTGGAGAGAGTGGGTGGGTGGATGGTGGCCAGAGAGTGGGAACAAGACAAAAGAGGCTGTATATGGCTGTGAAAGAGTCTGCATGAAAGGAACTCGGAGCAGAGAGTGCGTGTGAGAGGCTCCCAGAGAAGAGATGAGAAGCACAACGTCTGTGTGTGGCACAGAGATGGACACAGTGCTGCACGGTGCAGCCAAGCGGGACATTCCATTCCAGATGCTCCGACAGCCTTTTGCAATTGCATGGACTACACCATCTTCACACTCACTATTATCCAAAATCTTCCTCTGAAGTGGAAAAATTATTTTGTTATGGGCTGCAGGTGCCAAAGTTCAGTAAGATTTGTCTATCCCCACAAATACATGAACACTTTATCTTTTCAAAACTCCTTTGGGAGAACAGGGAGACTTTTGAATCACCGTAGGTTTCAGGATCGTTAGGGAAAAGCCCCTCTGGAAAGGTTTCTGATGATTTGTGATTCAATCTTTTTTTAACCACAGTCTTCTTACCAAGTTCTTCACATATATCAGTTCTACTATTTGGCACTTTGCATTTCAAGGCTCTGTTTCATCTGATGTCGAAGAAAATGGATTGTGTTGGAGACTGGCTTCATACTTGACTTGGACCGAGATGCAGCTGACCCCCGCACCCTGCAGTGCCAACATCTGATGTTTATGATTGGATCCACCTCTAGGCCAGGGTCCTGAACCACAATTGGCCAAGTAGACTGATAAATACAATTAACTTCTTTGAAGAAAAAAAAAAAAAAAGAAAAGAAAAAGAAAAAAAAGAAGCCGAACAAAGTCAAGATTGCTGATAAATAATCTGCAGAAAGCAAAATATACGAATAGTGCCCCAGTGGAAGACTGTACTCAAAATTCCAGAGGATCATGGTAATCTGATATTAACACTGATTTACACTATACTTTCCTTCAGAAAAATCAGACCAGAGCAATACACAAGTTGTTCCAGCCTCTGTGTGTGATCTCCATGCCTCTCTGTTATGACTGGTTTCTCTGCTTTGTAGGGGGTTTCTCTTTGTTCCCTTGGTGGATTCTAATTCCTCTGGATCAGACTTAATGGGAGGAAAAATGTTAAAAAAACACAAGGGGAGTCTTCAAAGATCCTGAACATTCTGGCTAGCTGGTGATCTCATGGCAGGAATGACTTCAGAGGTGTGCTTGGCTTGGTTCACATTCACAGGACCTCCTCATGCCAAAGATATTTTGAGTGGGTCAAAACCATCTGTAAACACGCCCATTCAAAATGCTGCAGAGTTGCAAACACACATCGTGAGTCTCACACAAACTCACACACGCTCCTGACAGAAGATGTGTGTTCTGCCAGCACAGTCAGTCTATCGTTGCTATTTATCACACAGTACGCAGCTGAACTGTGAATATGTTCAGAGCACACAGGCTCACCAACTCATCACCCAACTCTGTCTGGTGCAGTTTATGGCACTGGATGCCAGATGGGGGACAAGCCCCTCTTTCTATTTCTCTTATTTGGGGTGAAAACTGGTTCTGGGGTAGACAATCTGAGCATTGTTGCACTTCTCAAAATTAATCCACTTTCAAAAGAATGAAGGTGTTCCTGATGGTCTATCAGGAGTGTATTAATCCTTCCATTCTTATTCCCACTTATTCCCCTCTTGCCACAGGTTAAATGGTCCAGGTTCAGCAGATTCCAAATGTGCTGCAAATGCCAAGGACGTTGCTAAGGATCTTTATAATGGTTTTCACCATTGGTGTTTTCAATCAGAATAATTCTGTGCTAGCCATGTTGAATTAATCTGAATTTTGCAACCTTTTTTATTACAAAAATATTACAAACTAGAGTCCCTAAGCAGTACACCAGTATACACATATTTAATCACCAAAGCTTCATTTATATACGTTATAAAGCTGATATAAATAGTTCCATCAGCTGTACTGCAGTTGATCCTGGTTTGTACTAAGAAAAAATTCATAACCTGAATTCTTCTTTGTCTTATCCTGGATTTGTACAGGTTTAACTCCAGTTTAATTCCCAAAGTTACACCAAACCCACTTTTCTGTAGCCTAGAATTGAATCTGCCTCTGAAGAGCTTACAGAATATCAGCTCAGGCCCTGTGGCATTCACTAAGGCATGCAATGGAATATTAATGAATTGCAACAGAACGATGAATTTTGTCACTTACTAATCCCAGCATACCGAATAATCCAGGTTTCTGAATCAAAAGAAGTCAGACTAAACGTGAAGGCTTAAAGCAACGCTGAGATATCCCCTGGAGGCACATCTTTGCCCCAATCCCTTTCTCAGCTACTCATCTCAGTTATCATCTCTCTGACTTAACAGGAAGGAAGGAAGTCAATCAGAACCTCAGAAGGATCTCATTCTAGAAGGTGGCAAAGAGTAGAAGGAGAAGAGTAGTAATTCAAGGGTGGTTTTCGGGGGATTGTTTATTTTTGTTTTTGTTTCTTTCCTGAAGTGCTTTCCCCACAGTCATTAATATCTGATGGTGGTTGCTCAAAACTGCAGCAATGACTGCAAAGAAGGAACAGGTTGATCCCACAGGGAGCCCTCAGAGCTGTGCCTGCCTCACATTCTTTCTGTTCAACACACACAGCAAATCATTTTCACAAGCTGCTGTGCATTCCTCTCCAAAAACTCACAGGATGTGCTGGTCGCCTCTTCCTTTCCAAAAGCTAAATCACGTTTGCAGGGCCAAGGCTGGAAGTTGGCAAGAGGAACGGCCCTTTCTGCGTGGGCAGAGTGCTACCACAGCAAAAGCTCGTACTCTCAAAAGCACATATTTTCCCATAAATGGCCAATCACTAAGACACACGCTGTGAACTGATAAGGGCATGGGTAGGAACCCTTATGTCCATTTGACGAAGGAACAGTTCTATGGTATGTTTGGATTATAGGATAAAATTGCAGATGGCTTCACTGCCACTGAAATGCACACAGATAGAGCTTAGGGCACTGCAACCAGTACGTGGGGCTGGAGAATGTCTACCTGCTGTGTGTCCCCTGAAGGGCATGGAGGAACCACACCACAGCTACCACTGACACCAGCACTACGCTCCCTGTGGGACACTCCTGCTCAGGATCAACGTGCGCTGAGGCAGAGACAAACCCGTGTATCACTGCCTCCCTGACCACGGGCATCATCATGCTCCTGTCTCCATACAGGGAGCAAGGAGGAAGCAGAGCAGCATGGCCTCAGTGTCTACAGGCCTGCAGGTGTTCCAGGAGCAGTAGGCTGTAGCAGTCCATCGTTGTACAGACATCCTTATGGTATTTTCAGCTACAAATGAAACTACAGCAGAGAAAGCAACCGGGCAAACAGGATACCAGCAAGCCCTGCTGAAGGAAACACAATGTAAATCAGTACAGAGTGCATATAGGATGCATTCCTTCTATATCAGGGGCCAGCTCAACCTTTGACTTGAGAACAAGATCCAGCCTGAGTATCCATGTTAAATGATACTGTGTAGGAAGGATGTGATGAGCTGGCCTTCACGCTAACCCAATTTCGTGTACAAAGTTGCAGCCCATGACTTAATGCTTTGAGGGAAAGAAGAGCTCCCCTCCGTTTCATCTCACAGACAGTGCAGTTCTGGACAGGAAGAAGTTTCTTATCTGATCCCTGCATTTGTTCTGTAAACATGAAATCAGGGCTGCTGAATATCAGTTCATTACAAATACAGACAGCAGTGCTAGCACCATGGCAAATGCAACCATGAGTCAAGTAGTAGTTCTGCAACACCGTAGGAAAGAAAGCACAGTGAATTTATTTATTGATCACATGTATTGACAAACTATTTTAAAAGACTTCTCTGCATTGTCCAAAAACAACACAAAAGATTTTTTTTTTCCGATGTTTTTTAATGTTGCCGTTCTCTCTGCAACACTCGTTTTCCACCCCATAAGGTGCTGCTTTGCCAGCGAAACCGACCCCATACCAGGTCGGGGCCAAATGCTCACACAGACCCCAAGTATAGGTGAAGCAAAATGGCGTTTATTAAAATGTAGCAGGCACTTAAATATTCTCGTCCTGCTTTGTCTACACCCCTTGCATTCACGCTGTCCTATCGTGGGACAGCACCTGGCAAGCCCTGAGCATAGGGAACCTGACCCCGTCACACACCGTGTCCTCGCTACGCCTACTACATCTCCCCCTCCCTATGCTCAGTAATATCCCGTAACAGCGCGAACGCAAACGCTACAATTGTTCCCGATACCCGTGATACTCTATACTCTATGCATTGGTCCCGAAGTTACTACATAATCCTTAGCAAGCAATTCTGAAAGCACATAATCACACACGGCAGAATAGTGGCAATACACACAATTACTAAAAGTGCAATTACTATGCCCTTAACGATCTTCGCAATCCAACTCCCGAAGTTGCCAAACGTCTTCCTGAACCCGTCTCCGATGGGGTCGTCGTCCATCTGGATCCTCTCCATATGGTCTCGCAGGGCTTTCAGCGCTTTATGGATGGATACGCTGTGGTCGCTAAGATTGAAGCAACACATTCCTTCTAGGTCTTCACATTCATGCCCCTGTGCCAGGAGCAAGAAGTAGACGGCTGCTTTGTTTTGCAGCACCGCATGCCGAATGCTGTTTGTGTCCTCTAGCATCGCATTCAATACTAATGTTGTTAAATTCGCCTGCTTAACTGACCAACATGCTAGGTGTTCTATCTGAGCCAAGCTCTGTGCTGCAGCAACCCCAGGGTTGTTCAGAGATTTTATCAAACATGCCGTTTGGCTAGCTAGATCGGTGTTGTTACGGCAGCTGGAATGGTTTGTAGTGTACCTAACAAAGGCTTCTAACGTGTATTAAGAAATGCCCATTAGGCAAGTGCAAAAAGAGTGAGGTAGCCGATTGCAAACTAAAGCAAAAGTTGTTTTGGCTCGTCTTATTTACCTAAATAACCCGTAAATTCCCTGACAGTGACAAAAGGTGAATTCCCTGACAGTGACAAAAGTGAATACCCTCGCTCCCTGTGATAAAGCAATAACCACCACACACACTAAACATAGCATTCGCCTGATAGAAAGGCATTTTCTCGTTGGCAGCAACGGTTGAGTCTTCCTCTACGCTTCTCCCGGCTTTCCTTCGGGGTTCCTGGGCTGTCTCCTTCTTCTTCGGTGTTAACAGGAGCCATACCTGCAAAACTCAGAGTCCCCCGTTACTGTTCTCTTTCATCAGATCTGGTTTGACCTTTCTCGCCGGGATCCACATGACACTTCCCGTACTGACATGTTTTACAGCAGCATACCCTCTATTCTGGCCCTACACTGGGCCCTGATATGACCCCACTGGCCGCACCTAAAACATGGGCCTTGAGCCTCTTGATCCACTGCCGGATAGCCGGGGTGATGATGACCAAAGCCCCCGTGCTCCATCATCACTCCAGTCACTGCGGCAGCAACCTCGCCTGCCACAGACGGATTTGACTTTTGTTTCTCTACGATATACTTGATGGCCTCACCGGGGGTGTGAAACTTTTCCGGCGCCGCTCTTAGCAAAGCTCGTACGTCCCCGTTCGACTTTTGATATAGGCAGTCCAGAATAACAGGGTTATGGACCGCCCTAGGAAGGTCTGACCCTTCTACGGCCTTTATCAGCCTATTTGCAAAATCCTGAAATGACTCCGTGGGGCCCTGTGTAATTTCTGTCCACGGAGTAGATGGCTCTGCATTCCTTGCGAGCCTTCTAAACGCCTCTAAAGCGGCGTCAGATGTAGCAATTAATTCCCCAGGTCTCAGGTGGGCAACTTGTGCCTGGGCAGTTAACAGACCTGGTGCGCTACCCATCAATCTCTGAAGGTCGGAGTTGTGTAATACGTTCGCTGGATCGTTTTGCACTGTAACCAATAATTGTCTGAGCCGGGCCTGCCACTCCTCCTTCCACAATGTATACTGCACCGGCTTCAAAACCATACGCATTAAATTCTCTATATCATAGGGCAAGAGAGGCCCCTGTGCGGTAAGGTTCTCGAGGGCATTCATTGTCAAGGGAGATTTCAAACCCTTTTTCTCAACTGCCTCAAGCACCCTCGTGATCCCTTTCGGGTCTAGAGGAACCCAAATTGGACCGTTTTCTGAGGCTACAACCGGAAACGCAGCTGGATTCGCTAAGCCCTTTTCTTCTGCTGCCTCTTTAACTTTAGCCCAGTCAGTAACCGGGCCCCCCCACCGGCGTGGGCTCCCTCCCGGGTGCGGGCTCCCACACCGGCGCGCTCCGCCTACCGCCCTATCGCGTTCTTCAAGGGGCGGTTCTGGCTGTGACGTTTTGTCCAAAGAAGGGCATAAAGACGGAGCAGGGTAAGGCGAGGGCGGGGCTGTCGGCTCACATGACTGACTCGGCGACTCCTTCTTCTCCGTCTCTCCGCCTCCGCTCTCCGCCGTCGGCGCCATCTTTGCCTCGCTGGATCTATGAGAAAGCAAAGACCCGCTCCCGGCAGCCCCCGTCGCGCTCCGGTCCACCCCGAACCCTCCTTCTGCCTTTGCCGCTTTAAGAGCCTCAAGTATCAAGCCCCACGTTTTAAGCTCTGAGGCTTTTTGGTCGGACATGGCGCGCTGGCACAGCGCCGCAGTGAGTGAGTCCCACCGATTTGAATCGAGCACCTGTTGAGGGGAGTCCAGCTCACCCTCCTTTTCTAGCCGCGATAACACGGCCGCGATCTCCTTCTTAGAAGGAACGGTCTTACCGCAATAAGTTTTACAAAAATATAAAAGTACCTTAATTACTTGATCCATAATTACACACGCGACCTGCCGCCACCTCACAGGTTCCACCGCAGTGTGTCTTCCGCAGGCGACCTGCCGCCACCTCACAGGTTCCACCGCCTTACGGGCACGCCGGGCAGCTACTACTCACAGGGTGAATCACGTCGGGGTCACCATTTGTTGCCGTTCTCTCTGCAACACTCGTTTTCCACCCCATAAGGTGCTGCTTTGCCAGCGAAACCGACCCCATACCAGGTCGGGGCCAAATGCTCACACAGACCCCAAGTATAGGTGAAGCAAAATGGCGTTTATTAAAATGTAGCAGGCACTTAAATATTCTCGTCCTGCTTTGTCTACACCCCTTGCATTCACGCTGTCCTATCGTGGGACAGCACCTGGCAAGCCCTGAGCATAGGGAACCTGACCCCGTCACACACCGTGTCCTCGCTACGCCTACTACATTTAATCAGGTGAGAAATGTAATTTTGTCAGTGCTGGCCTGCCTCTGCTGGAGGTGCTCATGTCATACAGCAACTGATCACTTCAGCCCATGCAGTAGGGCCAGGAGATCTAATGTCAGCAGGGAGAAGTTTTCAGCTGCATCCAATAAACCACAGTATTCCAGGCTCCTCCCTACCTGAAAGAAAGATGAGGATTGAGCTACATTTTGTTCTGAAACAACTCCTTAACTAGCAAAGGAAACAACTGTTTTGAAGTGGAATCCTTTGGCTAGTCCTTTATTTTCTGATGTAGAGGGGGAAAGAAGTATAGAATTGGTTCAGTCTGAGATGTTTCCCATGTGATAATCCTCTTGCATTCTTCTAAAACACAGTGATCTGGAATAATGGCTTCCAGCAATGTATCTTGAATGTGCTTTTGTAAAAGAGTAGGGAGATGCTACATGGTATGGTGATGCTTTTCAGTTGCTTTGTTGGTTTTTTTGTGGGGCTTTTTTCATTTGCTTGTTGTTGATTGGTTGTGGTTTTATTCTGGTTTGTTTGGGTTTTTTTTTTTTTTGGGGGGGGGGGAGGGGATGGGGGGGCAGGAGGGTTGCAGAGGAGAGGGATTGCTGAATAACTCTAAAAGCTTACTGAGAGCTACAGTTAGAACAAGTTGGTTTTGATATTTTTGCAGACGGGCTTCCCTGCTGAAAAAGGCTGTTTCAGCAAAGCACTGACATTGAACAACCCTTTGAAAGACACCAGGGACCTAAAGAACATCAATGCTGTCAGATTTCCAGACCTGAATTCCTCCCTATAATACCCAGGCTTGTAGCCAATTTGGCTGCCTCGGAGCAGTTGTATCTTTAAAAAATGCTTGATGTGTTTTCACGTTTCAAAAAGAAAAGAAGTAAAACACTGCAGCATGATTCAGGAACGCAGGCAGATGATGAAGCGGAGCAACAAAGTCACCAGTGAAGACAACTCAAGCAGAGACGACCTTCTTAAATTCCATATCGCTAACTGCTCCTCAGAGAGAGCTAGCATTTGTATCCAAGCATGATATTTTCTTTCTCCATATCTGATCCTATATGCAGCTGCTGGGATACCATAAAACAAACCAGCTGGGAGATCAGTAGGCTGTTTCCAAGCCCATTCTTTGGAAGATTAACTGCTCCTCAGAAAATGATCATTCATGGATGGCTTTTGGCAGGAGGCAAAGGGAGGGAAGAAGATCCTCCCTGGATCTGTTTGCTTGAAAGCTTAGGGTAAATGCTCTCTTTTGCGCATTGCTGATCTATAAGATACACATATCCTGAAACACTGTGCTTGTGCAGTGGGAGTAAAAAACTCAGCTGAATTCCATTAAGCTACCCTGGTGAGTGTAGTAAGCTTAGGGGCTCTTGAGCGTTTTTATTTAATATGAAGAGTGTTATTCAACTCAGAAATCATGGGCACTTCCAGCTACAAGGGAAACCTTTTATACTTACTCCATCAGGAAAACAATACTAGGACTTTAGAAATAAATCCTGAAGAACTGTGATGTTTTAGTTGTAACAAGATAACGGCAGAACTGTAACAGGACTGTGGATCCACTTAACCAGACACAGGAAAAAAAAAAATGAATGAAAGGCACTAATAAAGCACTAGTGTTATTTGCAACATTAAATTTGCCTGGCCCATTTCTACCTTCTGACATATAGGAATTGCCTCCAAAGGTATTTCCCATAAGAAATCTGTTGGAGAGCAATCTGATGGAGAGGAATTACATGTTTGGTTGGTTTTGTATTTTTTTTTCTGTTTTTTTTTTGTTTGTTTGTTTGTTTGTTTTGTTTTCTGTAATACTCCATGAGCATATGAAGGCTGCATTACTTTACTTTTTTTTTTTTTTTCCCAAAAGTATTTTATGCTGAATAATGTTTGTAAAGGCTGCTTAGAGACTGAGCTTATATGCATTGAGAAAACATAAAGGTCTGACCACTGTGTACCAAATGGCACATAGAGCATTCCTCGTATTTATTTTTACCTTTTAAAAAAATCAGTCCATTTTCCAGAAAAGTTTGTGTGACTGAGATGCTGTGCACTTCTTTAACAGTTCAGTTGATTTAACACCTCACATACTTCCGTGAGTGGTCAAAACTTTAACAAGGAAAAGGTAAAACTCTTACTATAGAGTATGTATTCCTCCTGCAATGTGTTCCTTTCAGCACATCTTCAGAGAAGATTTTATAGCACAGATATTTCCCAAAGCAACAGAACTATGAAAGCATCCGCCCTCGGTATGTGTTTACCTTGGAATAGCCTCTTGAGGCTTCTTTCTCTACACAAATAGACTTCCCCACAGAGACATAATTTTCCTGCAGTGCAAATTAGAAAGCATTTTAAACAGAACTTCCTATTTAAAAAAGAAGAAAAAAAGGATGTGGGGAGGAGAAATTTGTCCCCCATTGCTTCTCATGTCTTCTCAATGATAAATAGCCCCAGATACTTCAGCCTGTGAGGCAGCCACCCAGGCAGATCCCACTTGAGGCAGCACCAGTAATGGAGGATGGGAAGGAGTCTGGGCTGCCCTCTGCGGGCGTTTACATACCTCCCCTCTCTGTTCATGACTGCAAAACATTCCCGTGGCAGAAAATTTAAAAATCTTGGGAAAACAAATTAATTAGTGCCTACTTAGGCTTTACTTAACTGTCAGTGAGACTGAAGTCTTTGCTTAACAGTCTTTTTCAAAAAATGACAGCCTGATACATTGCGGTAATACCAACAAACGTTATAGTAATAAAACCTATTAGCATAATTGTCTAGCCAATTTCCTTGAAGAAAGATCAAGGGAGAGGTCAAACAAATATAGGAAGGAAGGTAAGCAAGCATTTCTCATAATGAGTTACCAACTCTCCAGCTGTGGAAACAGATATAAGGAATGATACACGCAGACGTAGGCAAAGCAAGAAACTGATGGACAGCAGAAGATGGAAAATCAGGTGGGTAAGGCCATTTCTGACAGCTGGGCTAAGAGAGCTGGAGGTGGGAGTGAAGGAAGAAAGTGGTGACACCTTGTGAAGTTATTTTCATGCCTTTGTGCTCGGGTGCCCTGACTTCCAAGGTAAGCTGCTTTTTAGAACAAGAATGGAACTGTCTGTGGCCCCACCAGTTCTTGGCTCATCTGCTCAGTTTGCCCACAAAAACTGTCAGAGTGATTTTTTTGGGTAGCTCCTTCTCCGTATTTAGTCCCTGACTGCACTCCTGAGCAATGCCTGTTGCTGAAAGTAAGGCTCTGCACCACTGTTGGTAGTGAGACAATCTGTTGGGACCCCTTCTATACCAAGTTCACTTCACTTTGTAGTTTTCCAGCCTGCAACAATTTGTGCTTAAACCTTGCACAGAAATGCATGTTTCTGAAAGCAGATCCTTCCTGTCTTCCCCAACACAATTTTTTTCCATGTCCTTTATTATTATTATTATTATTATTATTATTATTATTATTTTCGGCAATGCTTTGGGCAAAGGAGGACGCTCGGTGAACATGAAGAGAGGTGGGTTCATCCTAACCAGGATGATGAACCTGAAGCATGCCCCTCCTCCAACCCTCCCATTCCCCCATGCGTACGTTTCCACCTCGCTGTACTACACGGAGTTTCCCGGGAGGGCGCCGGGCTGGAAGTGCCGGCAGACACTGCCGGGTGGGGCTGTGATTACTCCAGTACAGACCGGGCTGTTCCCCTGGGCGCCCACACCCGGGAAGGATGAGTAGGAGGAGATGGGGTATTCCTTCCAGTTTTCCATCCTGCCGGAGTGGGACGGGGGTTTGTTCTGCCCGCGTTCCTCCCCCCAACCCATCGGACGAGACCGGAGCGCAGTCAGCCGGAGCACCCCGCCCGTAGCAGCCGTCCCACGCCGGGTTGGGGGGTGCCGCCGCCTGGCCCCTCCTCTCGCCTCCTCTCCCCTCCCTGCCGGCCCGCCCCGCCAATGCCAGCGGAGCCCCCACCGGGCGGAGCTGCCCCGTTCGCAGCGCCGCGCGGCCCCGGTGCTCCGCGTCCGCTCGCCGCCGCCGTGCACCATGCGGGGCGCCGAGCCCCGGCCGCGGGTATGACTGAACCGCAGCGCTCCCAGCTGCGCCGCGGGCTCCGCGCGGAGCCAGGCAAGTACCGCAGCGCTGCCCTCCCCGCCAGGGTGCGCTTCGGGGCGCGGTGTCCCTGCCCGCTTTCCCGGGGCGGCTGCTCCGCGCGGAGCAGGGGTTTCGTTCCGGCTTCCGCGCAGACGTGGCTGCGTTTCAGGGGCAGATCTCCTCGTAATGCTGCCCGTGTGTCGGGAGGATCTTCTCAGTCCTCCCTCGGACGTGGCTGCGTTTCAGGGGCGGTGTCCCTCGAGCGGCGGGGAAGTTCAGAGCCGGACGAGGAGGTGCCGGGGGGGAACTGCCGCCGGCCCGGCTGCAGGAGGGACGGGGCAGATGGGAGACCTCACGGGATAGGTATGCCTATGTGTCTGGAGCAGGGGATCCGCCTGGCTTTGGAGTGGTTCAGGAACGAAGTACTTAGGGTTTCTGCAGTACGGAGTTTTGAGAGCGTTTTTCTCGAGACACGTTTGCACAGTGGGCTTTTTCAGAACAGTGGCAGAATCACAGTGCTTTTGCCTCTACGTGCTCTTCTAGGAGATCCGTCAAGCGCAGTCACTGCCTACATGTCAGGACACCGTGATGGGCAAAACAGCCCTTTTGTTGCTGCTTCGTATTTTTAGACTCACCAACAGAAACTGTAGTGTTCTCTGGGGTGAAAAGCATGTGGCACTGGGAAAAAAGCAGAGCACACTGGTGGGGGAGATGCTGAGCAGCAGTTTGGTGACTTTTTTAGGGCAGTGGGGTAAGCAATAGAGTGTCATTTTAGCATGAAATAATGGGAAATAAAGGAAAATATTACTCAAAATGCCAGTTTGAAATTCTCAAAAACAAAACAAAACCATCCAAAACACAGTAGTTGAGTGGAACAATTTTTTTTATTTTTTTATTTTTTTTTTTGAGGCAGTTTCCACTGGAATAAATATGAAGTTCAATTAAAAAAAAAAAAAAAATGCAGCTAGCTGTAATATTAATAGTGCCTGCCAAGGGCTGGAGGGTGCTTACAACCACAGTCTTAGAAAGATCCTTACAATCTGGAGCAATGTGTTATTGCACCTCTTGCTGCCCATTCTAGAGATGCTTGCAGCTTTTACCTACAAGCTTCACCTAGAAAGCCCAGAGCTTTTAAGACACAGATGTGTGTTTTTCTCATGTTTTTCCTGTCTTCTACCTTAGAACGTCCCTTAGCATTCCTTTTCCTAAGAGGACCCTCAGCTGATGCGTTCTGTGTAACCTGAAGTGTTGCTGTGATGTGCCAGCATTACCTGCAGATTTGGAAAGTGAGGGCCACTCTTCGCTTCACATCTCATCAGGCTGTGAGCTCACCCAGCTGGAGCAGCAGGGCTGCAGGCTCCTGCTTCAGCATAGTGCAGAGCTCTTATGTGAGCTGTGCTCCCTGGGATGCACACAGTACTGCAGGCACTGCACCACAGCTGTCTCAGGGCTTTCTTCAAAGACTTGATCATCAGTTTATCCAGTATGGCTTTAAGCTAAAGTTAGCCACTGATATTTGATGGGCTTTATATTAATGGCAGTGTTCTCTGCCATGAGTTCATTGACCCTCCTACTTGCTGAGACCTGGCACAACTCATGACCTGCTGCAGGGAAGTTTCTGGCTGCGCTCTGTGGGCCTCTGAGCTGGTGTTCTCCAGGATACAGTTAAAGAGAGACATTCCCTTTGTGGAGCAAGGAAGAAAGCAGTTAGGAGGCTGCACAGATGTTTTAACCCCTCTCATCCCTGCGAGGTTTGTAATGAAACAATTTTCTCCAAAATCTCACTGCTCATACAGTTAGATTGATTGGAAGCCTATTTATTTAACACCATCTAGTGAGTTTTAAAATTTAATATAGGTTTCTTTCAAGAGGAAAGCAACTATTAAAGTTTATAGGATGAAAAAAAAGCTTAGATTTCTTTAGAGTCTACTGCTTTAAACACAGTAGCACACCTTCAGCGAGCTCACAGCCTCCTATCTGACAGCACTGTGCAGGTGACATCCTGTATCCGTGGCTGGAAGGTGACTGCAGAAGTCATCTCAAGGAGTTACAAACATATGGTCCGCACCCCATCTGCATGGTCATTTTCTCAATAAAACGTGGAAATCCAGCCTCGCCAGCTCCCTACCCCACCACGTGCTTCAGCATCAATGCTCACTGACCTGACATCTCCTTAGGATATTCTTCGACTTGTCAAGGAAAGTGTCTTTGTAAAGATCACTTATACCTTGTACGGCATATAGAAAGTCTGCTTAATAGCACCTTCTCCCTTTCAGACGGAGAATGGCACTCAGCAGTCGCTGTGATTTTAAAACAAACAAAACCCCCACACCTCGATTCCTCTTCCTGGCGTTTTCTCCTGAGGGGTGTTAGAGCTGTGGGAGAAAGGACTGGAACAGGGAAGGGTGTGCATGGGCACAAGCAGTCAACCCCTCTTTCCTGTTCTCTGCAGTGCTGCCCCTTCTCACGTTCCCTTGAGAGCAGATGGTAGGGCGGATAATTATGTGGAACTTTCCAAAACCTGGTGCTCATAGTGAGCCCCACTGAAAACAGGTAGGGTGGAGTCCAGCACTCAAGGGAGAAACTAAAGCAAAACAGGATGTTTCTGTGATTTATTCTTAATTCCTTTTGAAAAACTTGGTTTGGTTTGCATTTGATGTTGCCTGCAGCATTAATTGGGAAATTTATGAGCAAAAGAGTTTTGTGTATGTGTATGTGCTTGCATAAGGAAAGCAAAGAAGGAGGCTCAGGACAATTTTCCGATTGAAGAAGTAAAGACGCCGATAGGAATTGACAATGATGCCAGTAGAAACTTACCTGTCCTGGTTTCCTCAAAATAAATATATGTATGATCTGATAGAATCTATCAAAGACCCATGAGAATGCACAGGACTGGAGATGCTTGTTTACACATAAACTTACGTTAAAAGTGATCGGAACAAGGTATAAGGGGCAGATTATACAGATTATAAAGCCTTTGGGGTCTTCTGTGCTGTGTTGTGTGCCCTACGTTTGGCCTTCTTTCAGCTGATACTGATTTCACGCTTGTTCCTGTAGATGTTAAGGCAGAAGTACAAAAAAAAAAAAAACAACCACTGGGAAAAACGAAGGCAAGGAATAACGTATGAATCAGGAAAATTGTCTTTAAATAGAACAGTTCTCAGAGTTTCCCACTGCCAGCTCCTTTGGACTGTGCCAGAAACAGAGGCATAGAGAGCAACATCTCAGAGAAGCCCACGACTGCTCACACTCCTCATTGCCAGTGGATGCGACCTCTGCATCCCCGTGGGTTCTTTGTCCTTTTACAAATCCAGGTCCCTGCAAAGCACTGGCATTGATGGTTGACTTCAGTGGAAGGAAGGTGTTTCCTGTCTTAATCACATCCTCTCGTTGGCTCACTTATGACTTTCTGCAGTAGCTTGCAGGAGTTGCTCCCATGGGATAATTAGGACAGCTTCATTTAAGGGGCTTAAATGGGAGAAGTTCCATTCTGCTGCTTTTTTGTTTCCATATCTTCCGCTGCCCATAAGCTAGAATATGTTTTTTTAAGGCTTCAGAGCTTAACTTGCATTGGTTCATAGCAGGCATTTTGCTGTAAAAATG
Source organism: Phasianus colchicus (assembly GCF_987193195.1). Classification (NCBI taxonomy): domain Eukaryota; kingdom Metazoa; phylum Chordata; class Aves; order Galliformes; family Phasianidae; genus Phasianus; species Phasianus colchicus. The sequence continues at coordinate 20,066,522 of NC_143449.1, forward strand.
TGCACGTTTTCTTGTTAATCTCACTTGGCAAACCACCCTCTGACTTCCAGGTGATTTGATCTCTGAGCTCTTCGTGATTAGTTTCTCTTCCCTTCCTCAGTCTGCTGGCATCTTTTCAGGCTGTGTTTTCAGGCTCCTCCTTCACACCTTCATTTTTACATGGGCTCAGCCAGCATGATGCTGCTCCAGCCTGCCTTGCCTTACTGCTCAGCGATGTCTCTCTTGGCCTTTTTCAGTGTTCCACCCCTAACATTTTCCTGCAACTTCAACAACTGGCAAAGACATGCAATTTTTGGAGCCAAAGTCCGCTTTTGTTCGCCCAGCTCGTGTAACTTTAGACTTACAGATCCACTGAAATTCTTGGTGTTTGGAGCCTTACTGTCATCAACTGCGAAATTCTGTAGGATTAAATCCTACAATTCAGGACAAAGCTAAGATGAGTTTTGGGAGGGATTCAACATTGGATGTTACTAATAAGTGTGTTAGCTGTCTTGTTCTCGTCAAGATGGGCAAGCAAGAGAAAGGGGAAACTGCCTTTCATGGTATGTGTGCTAGAAGAGGTGCTGTTGATTAATCCATCTTTCAGCCAGCCAGCTCTGAAAATGCCATTTAACAGCACTGTGTCTGTGGAGCACTAATGGGATGCTTAGAAGTCATAAAGGGATTAATGTTCAGCCCTAATGAAATCCAGATGCACAGATCTGCATCTTTTCAAGCTCTTTTCTATGGCCAAGCTGCAAATAAATTTATTTAATCAATGTAAATACATGAGAAGCACCAGCCCTGCATTGTGCAGTAGGTACTTAAACTCACAAGCACCAAAGACTTCTGGTAGTACCTGTCAAAGTTTCCCACTGACACTCTGCTTGTAACAGAATTGATCATTCCTAAGGTAGGAACGTGGGACCTTTCTTTTGAGGCACAGTTCATGCACGTTTTTGTATTCAGACTGAGGGAAGCTGGCTTGGAAGTAAGCCTGCTTCTATTCCTAAAGAAAAGCCAAGGCAGGTATCACAGCAAGGAGTGTCTGGTCACTCTATCAGGGATGTGTTGGAGGTCCATTAAGAGCCTGGGAGCTGGCACTGATTGTGCATCTTGTGCAATGGCAGGAAGAGGGAGAAGTAAGAATTCATGCCACAGCATTCAAGATGTGTTCAGTAGACCTGAAGCATTACAGTACTATTTGTAGTTAACATTTTCTCTTCCTTGTGCAATTTTTAGCTTCCTATATTATAAGGTGATTGTGGCTACTGTGCATTTTAGGTGCTGGTAGATCATCTAGGCCCTAACAAGGGCTGATCCTGTGTACTCAAGCTCAGCAGCCCTGCTTTGGAGAGACTGGAGTAGTTCTGTAACTGGGAATACCCAGGCAGTCCTGTTTCTTTTTATGGTAGCAGGAGGAATTTTGAACTAGGAGAGGGGAAGAAAGGGGGTTATTTTGAAGGCATGGGGAAATTATTACATTCTTCTGTTTCTCACATTTGACTGCTCCACGAGTTTTTGTCAAATCACAACTCAGCAAACTATTTATTTGCATTAAAAAAGAAATCCTGATTCTTAATTTACTTTGGCCTCAGTGATGAATTCTTACACCGTGAAATTCAGTAAGCTTCTTCCCAATGTTGTATGTACATCCTACTTTAAAATAGAAGCTTCTGCTCCAGAGAACCAGCTTGCGTTAAATGTTTTAAAGCGCTTTTTAAAAGTATGCACTCACTGATAACTTAAGTCTTACCAGCAGTCACCCTGTAATTGTTTGTTGCTATATTCATAATCAGGGTATACCACGGCCCAATGCTGGAGATCATATATATGTGTGTAGAGTTATGCAGAGGTTTTCTTAAGTCCTATAGAGACAAGAAGGCATTTCTGGCAAGTGGTTCCTGAAATAGCTTCATTCTTGAAGACCTCTGATACTCTCCATGAGCCATCAGTCTCTCCTGTGCTTTTCAGGACATCCTCTTTCTTTGCCATCTGCTGCCAGTGTTGTGCAATCCTGAGGAAGGGAGGCCCTGCAGGCACAAATAGTTCATGGCAGCAAGGGAAAAATGAGACGGAACAGATGAGTGTGAGTCAAACTAATCCCCAGTCACCCCTGGGTGGAAAACCTACTCAGCCTTTGGCAGTTGAGAATTGTTTCTCCTGATCACCCTTATATGGGACATTTTAAAATAAACCATTAGGGCTCCATTTCTTGGAAGGAAAAGGAAATGTTTCAAAGTGTGTCCTTGCAAACTGATTTAGCACCATCCATCGGGTTCTGCATATTTTAAGAAATGTTTGGGTTTGGTTGGAGCTGCTTTTTGCATCAAGGGAGAGAGAGAAGCAATTAGTAAAACAGCATGTGAAGGTTAACTTGTACAAAACAGTTCAGATAGATGTTTACACAGAATTTTCTTAGCTCTGCATTCACATTAAACTCTGCTCCATCTCTGCGCTGCAGCCACACAACGTTATTTTACATTTTGTTCTCTGACTAATTAGGCTAACTATGGATCTAAAGTAGATCAAAGGGTTAAAGTGGTGGCGGGAGAGTTAAAGATTCTCCCTAGCGTTTGCAAGGAAATGTTAACACCAAATGTCTTTGCTGGCAAGATTCACCCCAAAGAAACAGCTGTGCTTTTTTTCCTGTCTTCTGGGCCCTGAATTTTCACACTCTTTAGGGTGAAGTAATATAACAATTACAGTATAAATGGACAGGCAGGAGTGTCCTTACCTGACATGCAGCAATATGGAAAAACTAGGCAGGAAGGACCGGAACAGAGTTGCATTAGCCAGAAAACATAAGGCACTGCCAGAAACTCAGGCCAGGGGAGGCACAGGGCAGTCAGCATAGTGTTAATTGGGCTGTGTGTTCTCCTCGAGCTGCTCCTTTTTAGAAGAAGTGAATCGCTTGTGTTATGGAAAAACTTCTTGTAGCTCCAGTGGCAGCACATGAGCCTGCCTCATCAGTCAGGTAGAGGAAAACAAATTTTAACATACTGGGAATTTCTAATAATATTCCATGAGATTTCATCTGCTTAAATTCTGTCTGCTCACAGACATTGGTCTGTGCTTTTGGATAAACTCCTTGGCAGGAACTGTGTCTGCCTTTTCTTTGCAGTGAAAATGTCATAATAACAAGTTGTGATCTGAGGAGAAAGGACGCCTAGCTGAGATCTCTCCCAGAAGGAGGACCGAGCTGCCAAGTCTATCTCTGCCACTACATTTCTATGGCACCCTTTACATGTTACTTAGATCTTCACTCTGAGCCTCATTGCCTCAATTTCTCAAGCTGTCTCTTTGAAGCCAAAGCAGACTTATATGGAGGGAGAGTAAGGAAGGGCCTGGCTGAGTAAAAACTGTAGTGTTTTAGAACCCACCAGCTAAAAAGAGTTACGGTGAAACGCAGTTATATAGAGGGAAAAGCAGTGGCAGCAAGCTGTTCTGAAAGCTCTCACTTGGCCAGACATAGCAGTGGGTCTTCCTCCAGACACGCAGGGTTTGCTTCTCTTCCCCTGTCCACATGCCTGGAACGTCTCTAGAACAAATGCAGAGGCCTCATGCACTGCAGGGATGCCCACGTGGCATCCGTGTGGGAAATGGGATGGGATGTCTCCTCACTTGGAGGCACTCCTACAGCTGCTGAAAACAGAGAAGGACGCAACATTTGTATGAGTGCAGTGCATGAGAAGGTGGAAAAACTGCAGCAGCAGGGAGTGTTGGCAGTGCAGGATGGCTGTTAGCCCAAGGCTTCATTTTCCTTTCCTCTCTGCTTGGTGAATCATGCCAGTGGGCTACTGTGCTGCATGATGTTCCTCCTGGTCTTACAAAGACCTGAGGATCACAGGGAGATTACGTTTATAGTGTTATTAATCAAACACTTTTCCCCACACTAATTTTAAATGCAAATCAGCATAACGAAATGACAAGCCTGGTTATTTTCAATTCTTGTAACCTAATGCCAGATTTCCTTTTCACGGTGAACAATCTCTTCTTCTCTATCTGTCTCTGAGTTGGTTTTCAAAATTGGAATGCAACTGCAGTGTTATACGGTTTGTAAAAGCGTCCTACAGTCACATAAACAGAGACAGAACAGAAGGCAGAAATGGATGGAAGAGCAGCAGCAATTTTTTTCATACGAATCTAATCCAAGCCATCAGTTAATTGCTTCTGTACTCTTAAATGGCTTCTAAGTTATTTTAACGTTACCTAAGAGCTAAATAACTGCATGCTGTATTTATGCAGTAACTTTTGCTTTTATGTGCGTTTACCGGGATCAGGTGATTAATAGCAGAGATCAGCTATCTGCCCTGGCACAACATAATAATACTGTGTATTCACAGGAAAAGATAATTTCATGAGATCCATGCAAGAATGAGAATAATATCGGTGTTATTAGCTCTGAACAACTCTGTGATGCTCCAAGTGATCTAAGACTTTGTGACCGATGTCTGCTGTCTCTGGCAGCATCCTCAACAACATAAACCTACCTAACTGATCTACGTGTCAGCATGGAGTTTACTCAGAGTCCACATTTATGAACAAATATATATGTATTTTAAAAGTATATGATTTCCTTTAATCATCTTCAGTTTATGACTTTGAGAAAGTGAACTAAGAGCCAAGTTTTCCATATTAAAAAGCAACAGAAAGTAAAAGCTCAGAGAGAAGCAAATTTCCTTGGAAGAGTAAGCTAGGTGCCTGCAGCCATACTAGTGACATCTTAGAGGGGCTGCAGTCCTTTATCTCCATTCAGCAGCATGCAAAGGACTCAGGGTGAAACATCAGTATGCCGGAAGTTGGGATAGACCTTGTTGAGAAAGGCATTAGGAGATATAACTGCTTTAAACCAGTTTTAAGTTGCCTAAGAAAGGTAAAGGTCATAATCCTGAAGATAAAGAAAGAATTACTTACCTCTTTCTGATGATCAGGGCTCAACTAAATACTCCAGAGGAGAGGATCTGTAAGTAGAGATCCTTCCCATGTGGTGGCCAGCTCTTGAATGATGTCTTGGGAACTTCCACCTGTGCTCCCAGGCCTGGCTGCTCCCTTTCACCAGGGGTTCAATCACGGCTTCAGGCTGTGACTTAATGTTCCCACACACATCTAAATTAACTCTCTCCATGTATTTGATCATATTGCTTTTAATGCCCTTGAACACAGGGAAGCCAGAACAATAAAGCTGGTCTAAATTCCATACAATGGTTTGTAACTAAATTGTTTCAAAATTTTCTTAAAATCCTGCTTGTGATAGCAACAGAGTCAGTGTAGGAGTTAATACAACATCTAAATATTTCTTGAACACCAAATTATATCTATCACATCCTATGACACAGATGATCCTGCAACTGGGCAGTCGTGGGCTTGCACATGGCCAAGCCAACTATCGCCTTGTCTATCTCCCACTCCTGATCTAGAAGCAGAATCTTGCATCTGTGTTGTCATCACTTACAATCTTCTGTAGCACCAGCAGCTTGTAAGCAAGAGAGATGTATTTCCCTATTGCTTTTCACTGGCTGATGGAGATGAATCTGACCAGGCGACTTCTTGCTGCTGCTGCTGGTAGAGTGAAGTAGTCTTACCAACTTGCACCAGCTTCTGTGGTCACAGAAAATATATGGCATTTTTGAGAACATGTCAATGCTTATGAAACAAATATTTCAATTTATGTTTTGCAGAAAAAATGGACTTTAAAAACACATTTTCATTTTTGAATAGGAACTATACCAGATAGCAGCATTCCACTGCAGAGCAGAAATGCTAAGTCACCACCTGAAGCGATGATGGAGCACATGGTGGGAAGCCAGGGCCAGCCCAGGGGAGTTCAGGTGCATGCAATGTACTGAGTGATGGAAGGGATAGAGTCAGAATCCACCCCTTGCTAGCCTTCATTTAAGGTTTGGCAGTGAAGGTGAGGGTGTCTTGCTGGAAATCTCTGCCTACTTGAGGCCTTCCACAGGTAAGCAGCTTTTTTCCTTCATTTCTGTGTTTGGGCTGCTGTGTTTGGGCTTGTTCTTGTTTACTGCAGCCAAAGGCTTTGCCACTTCACTGTTACTGCTATACTCTCTGTCATATTATAGCTTTATGCACCACCACAGATATTACAGACTTTGACCAACTATTGAGAAAGGGATGATCCAGCCTGTACTAAGTAGGTGTCATCATTTTTCAGCCCTCTCCCACCTTAATTATCTGAAAAATAACATTCAAGTACAGAGGTCAGCAGGAAGGGGGAAATCTGCTTGCGCTTGCCAGCGGGATCGATACTGTAGACCTTACATGGGTTTGGAATGAGGGGCATTAGACTCACAACTTTCCTAGTGCCAAGAAATGCGCAGCTAAAATTGGCAGCTCAGAGATGTGTAATACACAAACAGGGTCTGGAGTGTTGCAAGCGTTCAAGCGCTTTCAAGTATGTTGGGTAAACGACTAGCTGTTTCCATGGTAAAAAAAAAAAAAACAAAACAAAAAACTAACAGAGATTCTGCTGTGTCCATCCAAGGATTCTCTAATTCAAGTGCCTGGTTAATGTGAGCAGAGCTGACTTCCAGCAAAAGCGCTCCCTGGCTCTGATGCTGTGGGGCACAGCAAAGTGTTCTCTTCATCTGAAAACAATACTCTGGAGATGCTGTGCAATGCTATCTGGCACCCTGGAGATCTCCACACAGGATCACCAGCAGCTGCCTGCAAGCAGCAATGGTTCTGGGGGGCAAAGAGGCTGTGGCTGCTCCAGAGAGCTCCTGTGTGGGACAAAGTCCTTGCATTGTTTTGTCCGTGTAGCAAGAGGGGAGGCAGGCACTGGAGCTGCCTGTCCCATAAAGAGTAAGGGAGCAAAAGGTGGATCTGGCTGGTGCAACACTGTGCTTCAGATTTGTTTCAGGAGTGGCCTGAAAGTATTTATGTGCCTGTTAGTAAATAATTGGCCCACTGTATAGTTAAAGGAAAAGGTGAGCTCATTTTCTCCTACTGTGGGACTTGTGAAAGTTTTTACATTGCATTTCAAATTACTTCTCCCCATGTGAAGGCAGAGGACTGACAGACAGTGTCACCTCAGTTCCCTTTCTTCATATGTTGGTTTGAAATTTTTTTAATATTAAAAATACATCTGTCTGATTCCCTTTTTGTGACTTGAGCTTACCAGCTGATGTTGGTATGTTTGCTTCTCTGTTGCTTTGGTCACATTTTTGGTGTGTGGACTGGCCATCCCTCTGCTGTTTTCGTTGTTTTTTACATGGCACTGAAAGAACCTGGATTGCTAGGAAACTTTTCTTGTCTAGTAGTTTCTTAAAGAAATGTTGTTTACATTGGGTAGGCCTTGTGAAACAAAGCTGCTTGAAATGGAATACATAGCTATGCTCTCCCCAACAGAAGAAGAAAAGTAAGCAACAATTCTACCACACGTGGTTACTGGAATGAGAGGCAGAAAAGGTTATTATTTCTCTGCTCTTCCTCTGGAGAAAGGCAATGGCAAGGTTTTTTGGAGGGCAATGCTGGCAACATTCAGATACAATCTGAAACCATTCCTGATGATCAAAAGAAGAAATCCACATGGACTTCATCATCTGTGTAGTAAATCCTGACTCTGATGTATCTTGTGAAACTTATTCTGGGGAAAACGTCTTCCTACATTCATATCATGCATGTAGCTGGTACCCCTTACCTCTGTACACTGCAGAGATTAGTAGGTGGCCAAAGTGATTGCTTTATGTACAGTGAGGTCAGTAGGTGCATATGATCCTTTGTAACAGAAGACTGTGTCACTTGCATGGTTATATTACAACACCATTGAAGATGTTACAACGATGCCCCTGGCCCCAGGAGGCATTAGATCTCCCTGCAGGCCTACTTTATTTATTCAAGTGACCTTTGCAGCTGACAGCTACTCGGGTGTTTCCACCAAGAAACCACACCCTAAGATATTGCTTGACTGACTCTGCTGTGCTATGTTTTGTAGGAACATTTCATCCTATTAAGGCACCTAGGAAAGGCAGAACTTCCTTTTCAGTACAAACTCTCTTTTTTTAGAAAACAAATGTTTTTGAGATGATGTTATTTTTATTTAGTTCTCTCTGTGAAACTTCCAAAGAAAGAACTTTTCTTGGCAAGTTCATACCGGGAAATGAGGGAGAAACTAATGTCCCTCTGTCTACTTATATACTCATACACAAATAAATTACTTAGAGAGCACTGCTGATGTTGCAAAGCTGAGCATTCATATGTTAGGAAACGATCTGAATAAGTTGCTCTTGTAACCCAAAGTTGGAGTGGGGTACATGACCATACATGTTTTTCACAAGTGCATCTGTGTTTTGGAAGGCTCAGACAGACCAGGTCAGGCATTAATCAGTTTGTGCTGCAGAAAGCTCTTGCCTGTGGAATTCTTTGGTCTTTTGTCACAGAAGTCAAGAAGTGTCTTATAAATGGATGGGGCATGAGTAAGTGTGTCCGTTCTCTGGCAGCTGTACTCTGCCTCTGCCACAGATTTCCATTCTGAACTGTAGTGAATAAATTCCACTGACTTCTGAAGTGATCACTAGTGACCTGCTCTTAATTTTTGAGATTCCTCACATTAACACTAGGAGGCAAATTTATAGATGTGCTGAGCCCTCGTGGCTGTAGCAAAAAATGAGCAGGGAGTGTGCTTCTGGTGTGCTGAACGCTGGGCACCCAGCTGCACTGCAGTCATTTTGGTCTCAGCCTTTCCATCAGCAAGAGGAGGGTAATACCTTCCTCTAACATTGCAAGAATGAAATGACATGTAGCGTAGTTAATGTAAGGTAGTACACTCTAATAGTGTGAAGTAAGAGATAGCACTACTGAAATAACTATTTCTGCATTCAGCACAGTTTGAAAAATATGTAATTAATGAACAGCTTTTCTCCATAGGACATCTTTTCAATCAGCAATCCAGTTTCTTTTATGTTTAAGACATTTCATATTTGTGTATGTTCAGAAATCAAAAGATCAGTAATTCTCAGAATTCTCTTAACCTCCTAATACTTAAAGCTTCTACACAGACAAATGCTGAATTTAGATTTGAGCCAGGGAACAAATTTTTCCCATGCTTACAAAGTATGAGCCGCTGAGGTAAGTATTTGTCTCCCAGGCTAAAATCTGGCATCTTTCTCCAGCAAAAAAAAAAAAAAGACAAAAGCAAAAAAAAACCCTGTTTCTCAAGTAAAGTGAGACCCTTAGCCTTCATATGTATCTGTGACTTTTCATGATAACCATCCATGTCAACAAGTCTCATCTTTACAGTCTCCTTGCTGTGGTAGAAGACTGTGGATAGTGCTTTTGAGAAAAATACAAGTGTCTTGAGGTTACAGGGGGAGGGTCACATCAACGTCTGATTGCTGAATCTGTATATCATGGAAAGTGAAGAAATGAGGAAATCTACTAAGTAACGTCATCCGTTCCTTTAGCCCACAAAATATGGCTCCCCATAGCATTGAATGCTCTCCATAGCTTTGTTCAGTCCAGTTTTAAATGAGATTTCCATTCCTTCTCACAGTCTGCTAGGTATGAGCGTTACGTTTTCCTGATCCTCAGCCACGCTTTTTTCCTTTGCCTAATTTCATGTCATTACTTTGAATGTTGGCTGTGAAAACTAGAAGTATTTCAAGTTAGGAAAGTTTGAAGTGTCCCACATGTATATGAGAGCTGACAAGTATTTTAGTAAAGAAGCAAAGTGTTTCAGATCATGGCTTGCAGTATTAGGGTTTTATAAGTGTTGGCCAGAAAAAAGAGTGCAGTCATGGAGTACAGCGAGCAGATCTGCTTCCAAGATGGCCAAACTAACTGCGACTTATTTTTCTCTTGCAGAAGATGAAGCCCATCGTCCAGAGAAGGCGATCTACACCTTCTGCTATTACTAAAGCTCTTGGCAAGTCGAAACACCATTCCAGGTAGGGAAAATACCTCTCTGATTCCTTTTTCCACTTTTCTGCATAGGCAGGCTGAAACCAAGCTGTCTATCAAATTCATTTAGCTGTGTCAAGGACAGCTTGTTTATGGATAGATCTGAAAAATCTTTGTGTATGTGCACGTGTCATCTACACTAGCAAACAGTGGAAAAAAACATTATTCCCCACTCTCTTGCTGGACTGCAAGAGAGCTAAGCTTCCTGTGCCATTCTGGCTGAGCTCAGCAAACTATTTAGCTGCCAGATGCATCGCTGTTTAGTCTGCATCTAACCCACAGCAGGCATTGGTATGAGGAGTTGAACAGAGGTGCCCTAAGAAATTAAACAACTGATGTCACAGGCAAGCAGAAGATGCCCAATGCAGAGCAGTACGTGAGGGCCTTCCCTGTCCAGTGGTGCATGGCTGTGGGTGAGAAGCACAACTGAGAGGTGTTGGAAGGAGAGCTTCAATGTGGAGGTGTCCTGTATGGGCCTGACTGTGTTCTGTGAACTTACACTCATTTGGCAAAGAACACAGTTGTATTAATCCCCTCAGCCCAGACTGCAGTGAGAGTCTGTGGTTTGGTTTAAATTAATGGGGGAAAGAACTGTAAATGGTCCATTACTGAGCAAGTCTGGAAGGAGATGCTCCAGGGAGAGGAAGGCTGCACCAGCCTTGTCGGGAGATCAGGCAGCCATGGGGAAAGAGTCTTCTGGGCAGGTGGTGTGGGAAGACAGTGTCTCAGGGAGGCGCAACGGGACACGTGCTGCCATGGTGCTTGCTGTCTTGCGTATCAGTACTGGCAGATCCATCTTGTGAGCATCCTGTCATTCTGCCGCGTACATTCCTGCTCAGCCACCATCTGGGGACTCCACAGGAGACCTCGCTCCCCTGCTCTGCATGCTGGACTGCCATTGGAAGGGCTGGATTTAAGATTAGTGTTGATTCACCTGGGAGTGGGAGGGGGCTGGGAGCTGCATTTGGGGGGAAGCTGAGTATCTCTTCCACATACACACTTGCAGACAAGGTGCATGTTTTTGTCTTTGTAGACAAGAGGATCTTTATTTCTTTCTATCTCCATAAAAATCTAGGACTATTTCTGAGAGGTTAACAAGCTCAGATGTGCTCATGTACCCGATCCTAGTCTATTAACAAGACTCAGCAAGTGACTATTGCTTGTTTGTTGAGCACAATCCCACTTGTACAGTGAGGGTAGACCCAGGACCATGTGGGACCTGTTTTATTGCCAAAGCTGCCAATGACAACCAGAGAGCAGAGCACAGCTTGGCAGGACTGTACCCCCTGGCTGTGCTCTGGAAAGTGCTGAGATGTGAGCAAGGAGATAAGCACACTGTGGAGTTTTTTTCACCTGTGGAGAGCATAGGAAAAGGATCTGGTTCAATCTCAATGACTGCTTGCTGACTGCAATCAACATGCAGCAACTACTGTTGTGTTGTTGGGATGTTTGGGGGTTTTGTGGGGGGGAGGGAAATGGTCAGCATCTAAATCAATTGCAGAAGAAATGAAGTGTCGGGTTTCAGCTATGTAAACCAGAATCAGATGGCTGGAAATAGCTGAGTGCATGCAGTTCATTTTCTTTGTGCTACAGCCCTTGCACTGACAAGCAGTTCAGTACAGATGGGAAACATGGACTGAAATGAAAAAGGAAGTCTCCATTCACGTTCCCTCCCCATGCCAGGCTGAGCAGTGCTGAGAGCCAGGGACTGCCTTGGGTTTTCCATGTTGACTTCCAGTCACAGCTCACATGCATTTGCAGGAAATAAGTTTTTTGCATGAGAAATGACTCAAAGAATATGTGAACAGCTTGACCGGTCCAGATTTGGTGTAGACACTTAGGCAGTTTTCCATCTGTTTGAGGCTGGTAAAATTAATTGGGCAGGGGCAGGCAAGTGCAGTCCCTAACCGAAAGAATTAGAGGCAGTGATGGGAGGAGTGATGGGCTAACACTTTGTTCCAAAATAGTTACCAGTTCATTGCAAAACCTTGTGAGAAAAGCTGCTGATAAAGCAATGATTTCTTTTTTTCCTTCTCCAGGGAAACTACTCTCTCTTCTTCCCATTCAGACAATGGGCTGCCAAGCGGGATCTTTAGCAACCCAGGTTCCACTTTCATCCTGGATGAGCGAGTACAGCTAACCGTGGGCCTGCAGACTCAGGACAGACATTTGATCTTGTTCAGTGATATGCTGATCATCGCCAAGTCCAAGTAAGAGAAATTTGCACTTGCTCATTCTTGCTGGTGTGTGCTGTTGAAGCTAAGTCCTGCGCTATTTTTGGAGTAGGCATCAGAATATCTCTTCTTTACAAATATGGATCTAAAATGTTGGATTTCCTCCTTTCACGTTGAGGAATTCCTCCTAGTATTAATGTTTCACTCCATTTTCCTGAGAAATTTCTTGGAGAAATTGCATAAGAGCAGGGGGTAGTAAGCATAGAAATTTGATTCTTGATCTCACTGTTTCTGTCACAGTTTCATGTAATGTATATGTGAAGAGTGTGAAGAGCTTAGGTGACTTCAATCATTAGAAAAACAGTATAGATTATAATTAGCTCAAATCATCACCTGCCTGTAGCTCTAGTGAATCATATTGCCCCAAACCATAGTTGTCAGACTAGAGCCACCAACCACAGAATTCACTTGCAAAACATTTGGGTTTGTCTGGGTATCAGACAATTTCAATCCTCCAACATCTTGGAGGCTTGTTAATGTTGCTAACTGTAAGGTGGCATGGCCAAACACTGGGGCCTAGATATTAGAATATGACCTGAGAAATTCATAATTTGAATTGCAGATCTTCCTCCAGCCTGAAGTTCAAAAAGCAAGTGCATCTGAGTGAAGTGTGGACTGGCACCTGTCTCAGTGAAGTAACAGAGAAGAAGATGAGCCCTGAGAATTCGTTTGTTATCGGCTGGCCTACCATCAACTATGTCATCACCTTCAGGTATTCCATCAGACCTCTCTTTTCAACCAGGCAACTGCCCAAGTTTTCCATGGATTAAGTGAAACAATGACTGAGAGTGCAGAGCCCTGAACTCTACCACAAAAATCTCCATCCCCATTGAGTGAAGGATTCACATTAGGCAGTGAGGTAGTAGTTTAAATACTGGAAGACAGCTGTCTTAAGAAAGTATCTGCAGGCTGGTCTCTGAGAGCCTTTTAAACTAGAGAACGAAGCCTTGGAATTGTTGTTATAACAAGGATTGGCCCCACTGCAGAATATCCTGGAGTGCTACATCCAGATCAGCCATAGCAAGCAAGCTTGTGCCATTGTATATCCTACAAGAATGTTGTTTCAGTACCTACCAGCAGCTGTTTCTGAAGGAGATGCTTGTTTAAGATTTTTTTTTTCCTTACAAAGGATAGTTCAGTTACATTACTGAAAGATTATAGATGGCCTCTTGCCAGGATTAAATTCCTTTACCACTAGTGTAGAGCAGACTGGAACACAGCCAGATCATGTCCAAACACTGTGTCAAAGACACCTGAACTCGTAAGGCTTGCCGAGAGGCAGGTGACCTTTTTGTTAGCCTGAGCATGGTCTGGGCTGGCAGAATTATGGCTAGAACTGGTATATCCACACTGAGCTTAGGTTGCTGCTAGTTCATGCTCATTTGTGAAGCAGAGAGGCCAGCAGTTTTCAAGGGTCATTCTGACTACAGGATTTCTCTTGACTTTCTCAGCTAGGAACAGCTGATCTAACCTGCTTTTTTTTCCATTGGTTCAGCTGTTCTAGTGGAAAAAGAAATTAGAAACAAACTCTAGTTTTGCACTTACTGCCTCATCATGTGCGGGAGTCAGGGTGGTGTCTCCCAGGTGATGGGTTCCTGGCCTTAGGACTCATGCTTTGATATGCAAGCAGTTGCTTGTCTTTTAGTTCAAACTCAAAACCAGTTCAATTTCCTTCATGCTACTGAGACCTGGACAACCCATGTTGGCAGTAGAACCTTATAGGAAGAACAGACATCGGAAAGAAAGTAGTAGTAGAAAGAAAATAGTAATTAAAGATCTCTGGAAAAAATAATAAAGGCCCACAAGATATGTTCACTCCGGCATCACAGAAAGACATTTGTTCCTTATCTGAGCGTATGCCACCCTGGGCAGGAAATATAGTTCAGTTTGTTTTGGGCATCTTTCTGTCATTGTTGTTGAAGTAGGACAGAAGCAGGAAAGGACTGTGCTTTTGTTCCAAGACTTTGCAGGAAGGAACTTTGACTTACAGCTATATATAGGTGAAACTGAATAAAATTTCCAAAGGTTGTTAACTACTCAGCACTTGTTTGATGATCTGCCTCCTTTTTATCTTCAGCTCAGCTGACGTGAAGAAACAATGGCTGTCTGCATTACTGTGGTAAGTGACCCTTCTTTCATTCTTTATCCAAGTGATTCCTCTACAGTCCTTAGAGGAAATCTGTTATGATATCAAATTGCCCTCTCCATTTTCATCGCAGTAATTGTGTAGCTGCTATTTGAAATGTCTGCCTTTGAAACCTGAATGTAGAATTCCATTTTTGAAGCAAAACTAGTGTTGATAGAAAAGCAGAACAGTGTTAGAAGATGTTGTTGGAGCATCTTTATTCCTTTGGAGATGGAGATTGACTTTCCTAATCATGGTGGAAATGTCAGAAGTGGTATTGATTCTCTGTTTGTATTTCAAGGCATCCAGAGGTTCCAGTTAGTTCTTTGTTTTTGTATGTTGTTTCCATTAATATCCAGGTATAGAGAGGGGGAGATGTTACCTCCTGATTTTGTGGAATGCAGTAACGATCCAAAAATGATGGAAGGAGTCTTCCATCAAGTGTACCTTGCACTGCAGTACTGCCATATGGGATTTTGCTTGTCTAGGGCCTCAGAGAAAGATAAAGAAGCCAGTTAGAGCACATGATCACTCTGTTATTACTGTTGTAATTAATCTGTATATATTACGGTGCTGAGGAGCTGGTCCCTTACACCTCTTGTATCCAAACCTTAGGGCTCTTCCTTTTCCCTTGACTTTCAGGCATATCAGTGAAATGAAACAGAAAGAATATCTGAAGAACCTAACCCTTCAGATCTTTGTGCTGGATGCTGAAAACTGTTCTTCTGTAAGTAAAACTAACAAGTTGGTTATCAGACCAATGCTGCATTGGAATAGTGGAGGGAATGCAGGGCTGTGTTGCTGCTACTGCTATCCTTGTTTAAAATTTAAGTCTCACCTCAGGAGGTTTAGAGGGTGCCCATCTGTGCAGCTGCATACTTCCTGCTGGAAGCCCCCTCAGAGGATTTTGGTTTGGGAAATCATAAGATATAGAGACACTTATCAAAAAATATCTTAATGTTATTTTTGGCCTCTGCCATCTGTTCTGTTTTCATTTTGCTTCACTTCATAATTGATGTTTTGTGCCAGTGTGACCAGTAATTCTTATTTTCAGTGTAGTAAGTGGAGGATGTTGATCCTGAAAGAGTCGCTGGCTTGTTCTCCTGAAATAATCTGCTGGAATGTATTCTGTCTCTTGATAGTGCATTTCTAGGCTTCACATCAAGCTTGGTAGGTCACTTATACCTTCTGGCAACTGTCCCCTCAGAGGGGAGCTGTGGGCACCCTTGGTTTATTAGCACTGTGCCACATTTGCCCCTTGCAGTGACAATGGCACTACTTTCAGTTAAGTGCCAAAATGATTGAATACAGTATCTGAACACCACCCGCTTCCTCTGTTTTTGTGGTTTTTTTACTGGATGAAGCCTTTGGATGTTATAATGAATCAGTGATAAATAAGTAGCTAAGAACAGTTTTCATAATATATCACCTTCAACGACGACTCAATTCTAGTTCAAATTAGCATGACCCTTCTATGAATGTTTAGTAAAGACAAGCATTAGACAGATAAGTGGTGGTTTTTTGCTAAATTTTCAGGCTATAAGAAATATAACTGATCTCCATACCTTCTTAATGGCTTCCTACATTTCCTCTGTTTTCCTTTCTAGACCACCACAGTCAATGTGTCCAATGTGGAAACTGCAGAGAGTGTGATGAAGAAGGCACTTGTCCAGCTTGGACTTCCTGTAGGTGACTTGCAGGGACTGCCTGATGCTAGCTAGGGAAGCTATCAGCATTCAGATTTCAGGACAGTACAGAGGTAGAGAAGTCTTTGTTTGCTGTAGTTAACCATGAGGTTACTGATACTCGCTGGACTAGGAGCAATCTGTTTATGTGGCAGCAAAATTCTAGAAGCACAGACATGCATACATTCCCACATTGAATTCAAACTTCATGAAACAAAGTCCTTCAGATTTCACAGGACTTCCATGCTTGCTTAGGCTTGGGCCTAGCTTGTCAAAGAATTATTAATAGAGCTGTGAATGAAATAGTGAATGAATAAGTGATGTTATGAGAGGAGACTTTCCCATTGCAGTGATCTAGCAATTACAGTGTTAGCTTTTACAGTGCCCAGTAGCACACCTCGGAAGTTCATGGAATATTTTGCTAAAATAGTCTTGGAAAGTCTTATTCTCATTCTGTAATATGAAAATCCCTTCTATTATGTCATGCTTACATGTAATTCTGAGAACAAGTGCCTTGCTGTGCTCTGTAGTATTCCAGTCTTGAGATAGATAGCTATTTCTCATCTTTCTTCAGCTTGTAGAACATGTGATCCCAATACATCATACAAGGATGACTGTGCTGTGACATGCAAGGAAAAGGGAGATAGAGAGTAGCTGGTACCACACACTAAAAGCATTGGCCTATTAAGGCTCAAAGTGGTCCCACATTCTGTGGGATACCAGTGCACCAACACTATTGAAAAAGCACAGTGACTTGACTGGTAGCACTTTACTGGCTGCATCAAGAGATTTTTTCAGTCAGAGCCTACTGAGTGAACAGTCAGGAAACCATTATGTGGTTTTGCATCCCTGTGGCTCTCAGTATATTCCTCTGAACCTTTTTTCTTTCACTCTGCATCATACAAAGTGACTTAGAGCAGCCTTCCCTCCCAGCCATGTGCCTGCCCAGGAGTTATCTATACGTGTCTGTTCTACTCCTTGCCCCATTTAGACAATTTTTTTCTGCTGTTTTCTAAGTTGTGTACAACCTCTTGGGCCCTGATCTAGGCCCCCTTCAACTGATATTTTTCTCTTATTTGTTCTTCAACCATCAGGGTAGGACAAGTGACCACCATCTCTGGGTGATCTCAGGAAAAGATGACTCCGCTTACCCTCTCATTGGTATGAGCTCTCCCGCTTTCTTTAAATTCTAGCACCATAGAAATAAGTGAAAAATGGCACAGGTGTATGTGGCAGAGAAATTTCACAGTGTGAAGAAATACATCAAACAGCTTGGGGCAAATTGCTGTATTTTAACTGCCTCTTGCTTCTCTGATACAGTTGTTCAGCTGTTGCTCAGACTGTTGTCCTACAGCGTGCTGCATAGTCACACCAAATGAGGTATCCCAACGCTATGTTGTATTTTCAGTTATAATCCAATTAACACATCCTGAGGCTGTCCAAGAAACGCATGCTGGCTTATTAAAGAGATCTAGTTCCGAAGACCACATAATCATTTTAAAACCATTATTTTGGGGTTCATTACACTGCACATGTATTTGTGGGTGTTTATTGGTATTTTCTAAGCAGTTTTGTTTCTTGTACCTAGACTGTCATAGTGGGGTAACTGGCACAAAGTAATGCTTACAGGATGTTTTTGGTGTAATGGGGCTCACAAGTCTATTGCAGTGGTTTATTGCATGATGTTCTGGAAAACTGCTAATAGGGAGTGATTGTCCAGGTTAACTTGCTGAATTCAACTTGTAAAACAATGATTGTAAATGCACAGCTGCATCTTGGCCTCTTCAGTCCTCAGGTGGAGATTTCTAGCAGCATTGTTTAGAGGCCCAATTGGAGTGGCAGCCATTGGCTGTGACTGCTTCCTCCTGCCCAGGTTTGGAGTTGTTTGCACATCTGCGATTTACTTGTTTTTTACACACCTCTCTGCTCAACAGGGCACGAACATCCGTTCAGCATTGCATTAAACTGTCTCCGGGACTCTGCTGACCAGCAGCAAGGAACTCACAATCACACCCTCCTGCTTGATGGGACAGAGACATCCTTCCTTGAGCAGCTCCCAAAAGAGAAACAATGTCAGTTTGTCCTGAAACCCAGGCTCCAAGCTCCAGTGCAACTGAGAAGGGGTGAGAGCTGCAGGCGTGCCTTAACCAGAATGAGATTTTGCTGTTTTCACTGTCAATGCCAAACTCTTCCTAGCATTGTATGAATATCTCTGGGTTGCACTCATACTTCATTGCATGTGTAGAGGACATGATTGCAGAGGTGCTAAATTTTGATTAACTTTCAGTTGCAGGCCATACATGGATTTTATAGAGTCCCTGAAGAACAGTGAGTGAATAAGAGTTTTGCTGATGACTGAGAGGTGAACAGGTGGCTTACCTGCTGCGTATCCCCTGACCACCCTCATTAACAGTGTAGTTATTATCCATGAGATGGTAGAAAGTCCATGGTTTGCTCGGATCTCTGCCTCTGCTGCAAGCCAGTCACTGTCCAGTAGAAATGACATCCACATGTGTAATGGAGGTATGTTTTCTTTCAGAGTCACTGCAGAAGCACACTAAGAGGAAGAAGTCTTTGATTGACTGGGCCCTGCGGCGCAGCACCAGTGCACCCACAGACAGCCCTCCTTCACAGTCACCTACCACCCCACAGAAACTCTTCGGCATGTCTCTGTCCTCTGTCTGTCCTGATGGGATCCTTCCCAAGCCAATCATGGTAAGGAGTAGTTTAGGCTACTGACATAATTCTTGGCTAAATACACTGCATTTTAAAGTCACTTGTGATGTTTACAAGGACTGGTTTGAGAAGATGAACATTTGCCTGTGATTCAGATCTAACTCAGTAGCATGAGTAAAAACTGCAAAATCTGTAACACTTGTTGTGTAGATGTCCATCCTGTTTCAATGGGATTTTCCATCAATATCATCACAAGTGAAGAAGGAACAGTGTCAGTGTACCATGTACTGGTGTATAGCCTGAATCTCATTTGACCAATTTGTCCATTGATCTCTCACTTGCTAAAGGATAGAAGTACTTCTAACTTAGCTGTTAGACTCTTGGCCCTGGTCAAGTCATGACAAACCTCTTGTATATCTGTCCTCTTTCCAGTGCTGACCAGGTCTTATACTGTTATAATATATGAGATATAAGATAAACAACAGGGTGAAGTGTTTGGCTCTTATGAATAATTGAGCTTTCTCTTAGGATATGCTGTTCCTGCTGTACCATGAAGGTCCCTCTACTAGGGGCATTTTCAGACGTTCTGCCAATGCCAAGACTTGCAAGGAGTTGAAGGAGAAGCTGAACTCTGGAGATGATGTCCAGGTGGATGGAGAGTCGGTCTTTGTGGCTGCAGCTGTCATCACGGTGTGTTTGGCCAAATAACTGCTGTCTCAGCTAATCACGCCTTCCTTCTTTCAGTAAGGAAGTAAGATGTATCTTTACAGAGAGGAAAGATTGCAGGCAGGGCGCTGTAGGGGCTGTTGCACAAAATATTTTCTATCAGGGCACATTCTCAGCTGATGGCTCCACTTGTCTGTGTGCACAAAGTTATCTGTCTGACTTGATGGAGGGTGCTTTAATATTCAGCTATGTTTGGTAGCCCTCTTGCCAATGTTTCATTTTGTACCTTATTGTACAAAACAGCATCCAGTAGCAGATATAACAGTATTTACTTCCTAAATAACCATAGCTTCTATCTAGAAGTTATTTCACATCAAACACTGTGACAGAGCCTGAACTCAGTAATTCAGATGCTACACTGCCACAAAGTCTTCTAATGTCAGAAGAACAATTGCTGTGTCCTATTCTGGACATGCAGAAGAGAGTGGAGGGAGACATAGATGTTCTCAAAGGTCCCTTCCAACATCAGATATTCTGTGATCTTATGTTGGAGGATAAGTGCTATTTGACTGCAGCTGCTCTGCACTGCTCACAGAGAGGCCATTCTCAAAAGAGGTGGTCAGACTCGGAGCCTTCACCTTCTAGTCAGATGGCAAGTGAGAAGGAAAACTGCTACCAAGTCTGAGCAGAGACATTGTGTTGAATGGGGGATGAAGACTGTGGTAAGACTCAAGTTTTAACAGGAAAAAGCCTAGCGTTTGTATGGTCAAACATGGTTTAAATCTTGTCATGTTTCACCTGATCCGTTAAAACTGATCTGAACCAGTCAGAACTTTGGGAACTGAAGTGCTGAAAAACACCTTGCCTGTAGTTTTTGCTGCCCTAATATAAAAGACTGTCAGACATATTACAAGGCAAGGCATGTGTTAAGTTCTTATAAAGTCCTCTCAGAAAAATGGCAGTCCTTATTGATTAGAAATATTTCAAACAGAACTATGCACAGCTTTGAATAGCAGTCCTTGCTCTAATATGGTGGAGATCAACCCTGTTCTGGTGATGGGAAAAGCACAAGGGCTGGCTGTTTACTCTCTTCTGCCATAAACTATAGACACAGTTTGGTAATGCTGCAAGTGAAGAGGCTCGAGGACAGCTTGGTGAAAATGGGGATGGAAGGAGAAATGTATCTGTGTCGCATTTCATTTTATCTTCTGCTTAATATGAATAAACATTGACTATATACATCGTGAAACCAAAACAAGGAAATTAAAACTGACCAGACTGCTCTGCATGTATATATTTAATTCAGGATTTTCTCCGAAATATACCTGACAGTGTTCTATCCTCAGACATGCACGGACTGTGGATGGAAGCTGTGGATACAGAAAATCGGGCACATAAGATTGAAACTATCAAAAGGTTTGTAAAAGCCTTTAAAGATTATTTTGGTGGAGAAGTGGGAGTGTAGGGCTCTAATTTAGATTCGTCCTCTTGGAGACTCCTGTTGCTGCTCCAGGTCACTGTGGAGCTGTTGCTGATTGTCAGTGTCACAGATCAGAGCATTTTCCTTTCAGTGGTCTTTTGGTAACGTTTCTAACCCACAAAAAAATCTTTAGAAATTTGTTTTTTGTTGACCATTTCAAATTATGAGAACAATCAAATTGATAAATTGCGATAATTCAGCCACCAGAAATGCCTCAGATATTATTGGAATTAAATCTCTAGCTATTGTAACTCCAGTATTTGAAGAATGGATTCTTATGAACAGTGCTGTTTTTCTGTTACCACTCCCGGAACAGCTTGGTCAGTCAGCTCCCAGAGGCCAACCTTATCTTACTCAGACACCTCTTCGGAGTTCTTCATCATATTGAGCAGAATTCCATTGTGAATCAGATGAATGCATTTAACCTGGCTCTTTGCATAGCACCCAATATGCTGTGGCTACCTAGTCCCACTGGGCCTGAGGAGGAAAGCAGGTCTACAAAGAAGGTAATATTTCATAGGTTTGGTCTCATAATTGTCTTCCTCTTTCACAATTTTTATTTACGGGCTCTGTATTTTGTAGACTAAAGGGAGGCTCAGTATCAGTGGTATTGCCAGCTGAGTGGCACCTGGGCTTCACCCTTTCCCCTGTGCAGTTATGCTCAGGCTGGTGGAGCAATTCAGCCACTCAGATTATGTAGGGTAGAAAAAGAAGCTGTGATTGCTTTACCAGCTGAAATTCCCTTCAGCATGAGCATACTAAGGAAAGATGGGGCAGCTGGAGTTAGATAGTGCTGTTTCATCTGAATGTAAAGCTATCCTGCAGTGATAAAGTATGCATTAAACGTGGTGGAGGGGAGGAGTCCTTGCTTGTATTTTGTTACTGATAGCAAGGAAAAACGTGGAATGTGCCATGCCTGGCTTGCTTCTCCAGTTCACAAAGTTCATATCCTTGCCTCAGGACTTCTGTAGTTAATACAGAAGTATTACTGCATTCTGAACAGCTTTTTGAACAAAAGATTCTGTAGGAAATCATATCTTTTTGAAATAAAAAGGAACTTTGGGGGAATTGCTTGAATTGCATTACTTATCTAGTTATATAATCATTGTACCAACTTTGTAAATCCTTGTCTTTGCCAGGTAGCCATGTTAGTACAGTTTCTGATTGAAAACTCAGCAGAGATTTTTGGAGGTGACATTGCTTCCTTGTTTCAAAGACGGGACAAAAATTCCACAAACTCACAGAGATCTCTGGGTAAGTTGATGACATTCTATCTTCAAGACATCGTTAAAATCTTTTTAATAGGTGAACTCTTAATATAAAATAGTTTGTTTCTCCTTCATTTCTGCCAAAGGAAAGTGTTGAAAAAACAGCCGGTTTTGGTTGTTGTTGTTTTTTTTTTTTTTTTTTGGTTTGTTTTTTTCCCTTTCCCTGTCAGGCATGGCCAAGAAAGGGGAAAGCAAAGGGCTGAATTTTCACAACTTAAATGTGTCCCTGAACATGGGAATTTAACTGTGGCTGATGTTCAACCTATTCCAGTCATTCCAGACTAAAGTACCAGCACAAGAATTTATTGTAGCCTTAGCAATGGCATGTCCCAGCAATGTTTTCTTCCAGATTAATTATGTAGGTCTGAACAAAATGGTTGAATGGGAAGAGATTCACTTTTCTATTATCTATGCTATGAATGCAGGCTAGTGGTGAAAGCTTAGGTTATCAAGCCAGAAATGTTTGTTTTGTACCCAGACTTGGTCTAGTCCCTTGGAAAAATTATGGATCATCTTTGATTTCCTCTTTACAAAATGGAGTTGGTAACATTTCTTATGCCTTGGCTGTAAGGTACTGTGTGGAGTTAGGAGACACAGACAATTGACTGTGTTTTCTACTCTAGGCGAGGCTCAGAATGATGACTCCTCTGATGAGCTGGAATTCTCTGCTTATGACCTGGAAAGACCAAAGCATTGCCTGATACCTAAAACAGATGACGTTTTTGAACCACCCAGTGGTTTATTACTTGACGAAGAGCAAGAAGACTGGGACTTGTTCAGTGAGATCACAGCCTGCTACCAAAGCAAAACCCAGAAGAATGCCAGTGCAGACAGCTATGATCTCCTAGAAGAGGAGGGTTCCTTCTGCTCCATGGGCTCAATACGCTCACTTAGCCCAGCCAGGGACCGGTGCTCGTCAGAGCCCAGTGTCTGCCTTAGCTCCCAGCTTCCTGCTCAGAGCCATGAGCCAGTGGCTCGCCAGTCTAGCTGCGATGCCACCATCATGCACAATCACACAGGTTACATCCACAGGCTCAAGCAACTGCAAGTGGAGAGCCAGAAGCTGATTGATGAAGGCCTTAGCACTGGGGCTAATAAAGCCAGACAGAATTTGTGGCAGTCACCTCAGACCAGCTCTAAGGTAAAGAAGCTCAGCTTTCAGAAATCTAACCCGTCCAACAGGTCCAGCTTCTCTAGCCTGTCTTCCACCACTACATCCCCATCTGCATCCTCACTTAGCTCCCTAGACAGTGCTTTCTCGTACTGCTCAGAGTCATCAGCTGTTAGTCCTACAGATGTCTCCTCCCTGTCATTTATGTTTGGCACATCTGCCAGGCTTCATGCTGTGTCCCCCAAGGATGCCAAGAAGTCCCCAAAAGAGTGGCACAAGTCCTTCACCTCTCCTGTGCCTTTACAGCCATGTGACCTAGACAGTTTCTGTGACTATGAACCCAAGGCTGTAGAGAGCAGACATTGTCATGGGGAGAGGAAAAGCTTTCCTTCTGGCAGCAGAGCTGCAGCGGGGAGCCCACTAACCGACACTGACTGGGAAAAAGAGGAGAGACAGCAGGGATTTGTGGAGGTGCCTGATCTGAAGTTCCAAAACCTGGATTATCCCAGTGAGCTAGAACAAAATTCTGAGCCTTCACCTGATGACTTAGCCAGCAAGAAATTCCTGCAGCTCAACCAGCAGCAACACAGGGAGAAGTTTGTGAAGCACATTGAAATCAGAAGTGTTGATGCCTACTCTCCAAGCCAGGAAGGCCTGAAGCGTACCAAGATAACTTTTTATATGGCCCCAAATAAAGAATATTGTTGGAGATTGCCAGGGGAAGAGGAGAGGTCCTTGGTGAACACCAGCGGCACTGACTCTCCCAGCAGCCCCAGTGAACAAAGCACATCTAAGGGCTTGCAGTCTGTGAGAGTCCATATCCCCCAGACGGTGTTTTATGGGCAGAATACCCCTCTTGTTCTGCAATCTGCCTCCAGGCAGCTCCACTGTGAATCAACAATCCTGTCTTCACAAGCAAGTCGCAAAGAGAACCTCCAAAGTGCCTCCACTCCGAAGGAGCTAGAGAGCAAGCCAGGGGAGGAGGTACAGGTGCCAAACCTGAACAAGGGTATCAACACATTCAGCCACACCATCCATATCATCCTCCCTGCTTCTATTCAAAGCACTGTCAGGGAATATTTCAAACATGATGAAACCAAGACCTGTCCCATGGCTGAGGCAGAAGCAGTGGAGAAGGAACTTCTTCGGAGCAGGATGGAGTGGCTTAGGAGGCAGCCACTGTCAGAAATGGCTGCTGAGGAATGTGATGCAGTGGTATTTGCAGAAGAGACATTTGTCTAGAGTGATGGCTGTGGAAGGACTGAATTGTGTGTGTGTGTGTGTATGTGCAGCAGAATATATTCTGATCAAGGTGTGAAGAATCTAGTGGGCTGTATTGAGCAGTAAGTATAAAGTGGCACTAATGTGTATGTAATGTTGAGGTTTGCAGTTCATTTTGGTTGGGGTGTGAGCAGTGTTCTTTTTGTTACATTCTTTTTCTACTTGAGATACTCACCAAGGGATCTGTTTGCCACCAGACTGTCCCAGAATTTGCTGACCTTGGCAGAGGTCATTTCTTTTTGAAGCAGAAAAGGAGAAACTCTTATTTTCTTCAGTCACTGATGTGTACAGAGGACTGGAGAACTGGGGCAGCAACTATTCCAGCAGAATTAGTTAAATTTTAAGCTTGCATAAATAGCTCTACTATTCCCTGTTCATCACCACCATTCATCCAAAAGGAGATTCTTCACCTCCATTCCAGAAATCACTACTTCTCTCTGCTTATCTTCCTTTTGTCCCCCAGGGAGGGTAGAACTCTGTTCATTACTACTTGATTTTGGACTCCAGATAGACCAAACAGAGCCCAAAGCCCAGCTTTCACTGACAGACGATATCCAAGATCCTTTCTTTTTTTTTTTTTCCAGTTAATTGTTCACTAATTCTCATCATTATTTTGCCACCATTACTCTGAAGGACTATAGCTCTGTTGCTTAAACAGTGCTATGAACGTTTCATTCCCTTGGCATCCTCTGGGAACAGCTGGGCCTTCCAGTCCTAGTAAGAGGTGACATCTTTTCTGTAACTGAAGATGGAAATTCAGAATGGCCTTTCCCAAGGCAGTGTGGGTGGGGATCACAGTCAAATTCCTAGTTAAGCTGAAAGGGGCCCAAGCAGGAGTTGGTTTTAGCATGAAGTCACGGTGTTGTGGAAGTAGTCAGGAAAGCTGTGAAGTAGGTGCTGCAGCAAAAGTCCCATTAGGCTAGGAATCTCTCAGACAATCTAATAAGCTGAGATTCTTCAGGCTTTGATAGCGCTGTTAAAGCTGTGTCAGAGAAATGCATTCCCATCAAAATGCTCTGCCCAGTATCATCTAGCAGAGTTAATTATGGAGAAGTGCCAGGCAAGCACGTGACAGAAGGCTGCTTGTCTGGCACTACTGAAAACATGCAGCCAGTGGGCTCTTATGCCATTGTCATGATGCCACTCAGGACAATGTTTAGTGTAACTTTTGCTATGATGGGACTTAAGAGGATTGTGGTGCTGCCAGCTAAGCTCTAAAATAAGCAGAGAGCACCACAGGAGCTAGATAGGATATAAGAAAATGATGGGAAAAGTCTTAAAGATGAAAAGGTTCAGGATATGTCATTCTCTTAGAGAGACAGCCCTTTTTCTCAGCTAACAGTTGAGACAGCTAAAAGACAGAAGAAATACGTGAATCTTAGTGATCAAGCAGTAGTCCTTCTGAAGTACTCCTTTGCACATTGCTGAGTCCATTCACTACCATACTTGAGGATTACTTGACACCCACTCTTATTCAGCCCTTGCACAGAGGGAAAACCACATCTGTAAATGACCAAGTAAGAATTTTGCAGTTGCTGGTCACTATCTGTACCTGGGAACTGGTCCAGCGCTCCAGATTCGCACTCTGTGATTCCCACGAAGATGGAGGGAAACCCAGAGTCCACATCACAAGGTGTACAGAAAATGTTTTGTCATGTGCAAAGTGTTCAACTTTCAGGTGCTGCCTCTGTCCTGTCTCACCGCGGTGGGCCTTGTATGATGAGCGGTGTATATAGTTGTAATGCAAACCTCCTGCTATAATTTTCTCACACAGACACTAAAGATGCGCAGTATTGGTTTTGGTTTTTTTTCCCCAGACCTATGGTTGTAACTATTTGAATAAAAAAGGCACAGGTTTGTTTGCAAGGTGGTGATTGCCTTTTGTTCCCCTTGCTCCTACTTTTCCCTCCTTTCTGTGCTTGTGTGTACTGCTTGCAAAAGACCAAAGCAGGCTCTAAGGCACATGCTTCCCCCAAGATCTGCAGCAGCGGCCTGTGCTGACAAGGAACCCTCTGCCATCTGTATTTCTCTGTAGCCATCATTATTTGAGGTTCTCCCTCAGGGAAACAGGCCCAAACAGCACCAAACAGAAGGCAGTAGATAAAGTCACTAATGTTTTAACAAGGTGTAAAACTATCCCTGCTGCTGCCCCCTACCTGGACATGTGGAAACTTATGTCACTGCTGTCCAGGTCTGCACCTGACAAACAAACCAAATCTGCACAGGTTTTTCAGGAACTGCTGTAGATTGAGTATCTGTGTCTTTTCAGGAAGGTGAAACAGCACTAAATATTATGATGGCATTATCTGTACTTAGAAGGAAGATTAATCTATGTTCCAAACAGGCTGACAGCTTGTAGACTGGCTCAGGGGCCCGGCTGGTTTTGGTTGGGACACGGAGGACCTGACCCAAATGCCAAGAAAGAACTCTCAAGTTGCATCACCCAAAAGAATTATGAGCAAGTTAAGAAGAGGTTTGTTTATAGAAACAGAGGGAGGGGAGGGGCAAAACAAATTTTCCTCTTCTCATCTGAGGCTGCCTAATATGGGCAGATTTCTCTAACAATTTCTCTAACCCCGTGCTTACTGATTTTTTTTAACAAAGGGAAATTTTATTAATAAACTAAGTTTGACAAAGTTTTTCGGAAAAGATAAGACAAACCACTGGTCCCTGTGGGATCCCTGTGGCTGCCCAGCAGAGGCAGCACTGCAGTAGCAAACAGTCTGATGATGCACACACAGTATCCAAGAAAGTTTGTATTATGGCTTTAGGAAAGCTACATGTTAAATAAAACAGTTACTTAGGCACCAAGAAAACGTGTATCTTGGTCAGAAACATTTTTGCCCAAGCTCCTGCTCCTATGGATCATCATGCTGTTCCTTAGCCTTGAGCTAGATGGGATTCAATTCAATATCAGGGAAATAGTTACCTTTTGGTAGCCATCACTGTTTTCACATTCAACATTTCTAACTTTTTTTTTTTTTTAATGTCTATTCAGATTACATGCAGTAGCTGACAGACATGCTGTGAAAGCTGAAGCACTCATTCACCACAAGCCCAGGCACTCATGCCATGCAAGACTGGCATTTTAGCTTCGTGGATATGAAGATGCAACTAATTCCATACCTGCTAAGTTAGCAGAAGTTTTTCCCATACTTCCAGGTCAACAAAATACACATAGCAAATTAGTCATAGAATTCCTAGGGCTAGAAGACTGAGAAAGCCCCTGAGAAGAATTTCACATGACCCTGTTTGCTCAGAACAAATGATACCGAATACACATTGTTTTGACCTAGAAAAGTAACGTTTTCGTTTAATGCACAGCTCTCAGGTGTAGACACAAATAGGTTTCCTTTCCCTTTCTGCTCACTTTCAGATTAAAAAATAAAAAAAGAAATTTGGCCCAAGTTGTCTTGACAACTCTGGGCTCTGCTGGACAGCCATGTAGTACTTTTGCCATCTTGGAAGCAAGGAGCTTTCCTGTTCCCTTTTACACTAAAGATCAAGGCCAAGAAAGAGCAGCTCATTTACCTTGAGGAAACAATGACTCATACCCTTCAGCCTCCTCTCATTTTTGCTTGGCACGTATAATTTTTTTCTCTTATCCTGTAGGCTGACAGAAACTGTGATAGAAGTGCCTGGGGAACAGCTACAGTTGTTTATTTCAACTACCTTAATTTCATTTCTGACATACCTACAATCAGGAAAGTCAGGTCTCCATCTGATACTCTGTGGCACCTTTAAGCATCAGACTTGTCAAAGATTTTGCTACCTAAATTTCAAAGCAAACAGCTCACCCTCACCCTAGAAACATTTTCTTCAAAAAGCAACCACACTGGAGTGGGACGTGACAGCCACTGCTCAGCCCTTTCAAACCAACAGCTATAGCCTCACTCACCATCCCAACAGTGCATGGCTTCACGCCGGCTAAAAAGAAATGGCATCTTCCAGCAGCAAGCTGTGGTACCACTGCAGGCTCACAATCAGGAATCAGCCGATGAGTACAACTACAAAGCCCCAAACACTCAGCTTTTCAAAGGGGCAGTGGCAACATCAGGAATGGGAATACATGAAGGGGTATTGCACCGGGTGGTTTCACTGTTGTCATTAAATCTCTTTTGCAGCCTATGGTAAATCACAAGTGTGCAGCACCTGCATTTTTTTCCTAGTTCACATCCTTCTTTCTCTTACCAGTTTTCTGGCATTCAATTTTGTATTCATTTCTGCATGACAGACCAGAGCAGAAAACAAAGTCTGAGGCAGGGGAGTTACAGGGTGTCACTGCCTACCTGTGAGCAACACACTGACCCTCAACCACAGTGATATGAGCAGAGCTCATGGCAGAACTACTCCTGCCTGAAGGAGAAGTATGCAGGAATTATCAGCCATGAATAGCTGCTCTGAGATATCTCAGATAGAGCCAGTCACCAGTCAGAGTGTGAGACACCAAGTAAAGAAGAACAGTAATGTGATGATGTAGGTAAAATTCAGGTTCAGGTCTCATCCTCCTCCTTCCTACCTGCCTTGGGTTTCGTGAATCGCCGGTGTACAACGAGCTCCACCTGGTGTCTGAACGAAGCCGTTACCATCTCTCGGCCCCTGGCGTTCAGATGCGGTCGGGCGGTCAGACACACCGCACAGCATTTGTATTCAACAACTGACTGAAGAGCTGTGGGATGGGTAAAAACTAAGCTCTCGTTTTTTCTGAACTGTTCCAGATGGATCCTGGCTTGCAAATCCAGCACAAACACGGAGGATAATGCAGGAAATCTCCAGTAGGAGGCAGAGTCATGAGGTTGTCCTGGACAAAATCATTTGATGTATTTAAACACCTTTAAAGGATGCTTTCCACTGCACCAGGATGCTTAAGCTTGGATTTTGCAGTTATTTCAAGTCTAGAGGAGGATTTGTATAGCCAAAAGTGCCTGTCCTCCCCACAACAGTATTAGGTCTAATGAGAGATATTACCCCTCCCTACAAAATTTTTCACCTAATTATAACACTATAATGTGATGGAAAGTACAGCAATAAGAGCAGAGCGGCAATGTTTTCAGCTGCAGCAAATGAGGACAAACCCAAAAGCAGCAACTGTGGATGCAGAAACAAAGGAAGAAAATTCGTTTACCTTTGGAGGTAAATGGCCTCAGGTAGGCAGGGATCTCCAGCAAGATACCCTCACCTCCACTGACAACCCTTAAATGGGGGCTGGGAAGGGGTGGATCCTGCCTCCATCTCTTCCATCATCAGCTGCATTGCTTGCACTTGAGCTCCCCTGAATTTGCCCTGCCTTCCCACCAGGTGCTCCATCAGGCTCTGACTTAGCATTTCTGCTACATTTGGTTACATGTCATGGATTCTCTACAACATTCTGAGCAAATATGTCAACCTTGCCATCTAAAGCAAGGGGAAAAAAACAACAAAACAGTGGTAACCGGGACAGTAGGTTATCACATCTAACTTCCCCCTAGACTAGTTCTACTGCAACCGGACTGATGTTACAAGAAAAGCATATTTACAGATCTAAAAGCCTGATTATTGGATTTTATTTTATGTATGCTGCAGTACATTAATGAGAAAATGTGATATTTGCAGAAATTAGCATATCATGGCACATAACAATTCAGTGACATGCATTCAAATGTTACTGCTAAGCAGACTAAGCTTGTTGATGTCAGCAAGCCAAGTAACACAGTCTTGCATTTGGAACAGCTACCTCTTCTCAAGCTTCCCAAATTGGGAAAAATCTGCTCTGCAGTTAAATAACAGAACAGCACAGAATTCCCAGTAGCTACATGGAATAGTGGAATACTTAAAAGGAGATGAGTTACACACAGCACAGACGTTTACTGCCACCCACCCAGGGAATTGTAAAGCCACATGTTTTCATCCAGTTGTGTTCATGAGAGCACTTAAGCACTTATTTAAAACTTATGTTGAAAATCCTAGCGTTAAGCTTTGCTTAAAAAAGAGATTTGCTGAACAGTCACATATACTAAACCAGACTTCTATTGTCTACTGTAAACCAGCTGCAGAGTACTGGTATTAACATAAAGCAGAGTCCCTCCACACCTAAGGAAGCGGGCTGTGCAGGAGCTGTTTCCGGTTACTGTTTGCTTTGCTTTCCAACCTCCAGCTGACTCCTAATATCTGATACTTCCACAGGGACCTGCACTGTCAGACCATCCATCAACTTCTTAATGCGCACCTGGCATCCAAGGCGAGATCTGAGAAGAAAATATTAAATGAAATTCATTTGTTTCCACAGTAAAGAAAGAAATTCCTAACTCACATTGGAATATTTGGTCCAGGATTACTTTTCACAGAAGCGAAAGACCCAACAGAAAACAGCACTAGAGGCACAATTGCAATCCAGAACAAACCTGTCTCTTTGTAAATGGGTGCCAAACAGGTGCTGAGAAACTGTCTCAGCAGGGTTTTGAGCATCTGTTTCTGCCAGCAGGTATACTTACGTCTCAGTGAGTCCATATGCCAAGTCCAGCATGTCCATCTCTTCATCTGAGATGGCATCCAACTTTTGAAAGGCATCTTTCTCAAAGATGAGGTGGCAGGTGGAGCAAGCCAATGTCCCTTCGCACGCACCTGGTGGAGAAGTGAGGGAGTGGCAGCAAATCAGAAAAAAACATTGGGGTAAAGGGAGATGATCTTCGGAAATAGTGGGAGAAAATGTCCTTTAGCAGACCTAGAGCATGTCAAAAGAGACATCAGAAGACACAGCAAATGAAGATAGACTTCAGCCTGCCTCTGCTCTGGGAGGATCACAGTTTTCATTTTCATACTTCAACTCCAACCAATGTGCTGCCAGAATTCCAGTGGCAGCAGGGTGGGTCAGTGTGGTAAGACAGCCCAGTGAGCAGCTGCTGAGACAAGAACCTTGCCGGAAAGCAGATGCAAATTGAGACCCCAGCTTTAAGCAATTCAAAGAAAGCAGACTGCATAGCTAAGTGCTGATGATGAAATTAGCAAGAGAGATGTATGCGTCCTTCGTATGCTGCATGGTCTCATCAGAACACAGTACTACATATGCAGTTGTACTATTCCCAAGAACCCACTGGTCACGGCACAGACACAGAACTCCTTAGAGTACATATCCCTCTGCAATACCTACCAAATCCATCAATGGCCAAGTTTTGGTTGACTACCACTTCCAGCAGACTCTCCCCTTCTTTGGCCGTGGTTGTGAGTCGCTCTCCATCCCGATTTATAAAATGCACTGTCACTGAATCTGCAGAGCTGTAGGAAAAGTTTGCAAAAAATCAGAGGATCCCACCTTCTCCTGCACATCCACTGCCAAAGCCTTTTGGCTGAATACTTGAAAGACTACACTACACATACTAGAAGACATTCAGGTTGTCAGTTCTCAGTGGAAATGCACAAATTATAGCAGTTCAAATCTGAGCTGACCCACAATAGTTCCCATTTTATCAAACTTCTCTCAAAATAAATGTTCAGCTATGAGTGAATAAATGCAGAGGCTCTGCACTGCTTCTGCTTGGACTGGTGTGCTTGTAGGCAAGGAAGGCATTAGTTTGTTGTAGAGCCTGGGATGTTAATCCCAAATGCAGTAATAACAAGAGAAGCCCACAGGATCCAACGATAGTAAGCAATAAAGGATGTTATCATTCACTCATCATTTCCCCCTCCCTTCCCAAGGGAATTACTTGCTGACCGTTCCTTTTCTGCTCTTTATTATGTCACAAAGAGCTCACTTCTTGTTTGAGCTCAATCACAGTGGGCTTTCTTGTGATAAGACATGCTCAGCGCAGTTTATGGAACAATCATGCTATGCTGATGCAATCCTTACTTAGGAGAAATAACTGCTTGTTTTGATGGCCTACAGGACTTAATCTAGCAGTATTAAGGACAAGGCCATCAGCATCACGTAATGCTGATTTGGAGAAACTGCATCTACAAACAAGAGAGAAACAGCATTCATTTCATCTCCTCCAGATCAGGGTAACTTCTGACCAACACTCACAGCACAGTTCAACTCACAAACTCAACCACTATGATGAACTGCATGTCCAAACCTAAGTAAGCATCTCAGCAAAATCCAGCACGCGACATTGCACTTGGAAGCCTGGCAGGACATAGATGATGTGGTTTTGTACAGCCCCTGCCACCTACAGCTACCATCTCAGCAGATGAGCATTTGATCTACATTCCCCATATCTTGTCAGGAAGAACGTTCCAGGAAGGAATGGCAGCTTGCAGGGAGGCTTCCAATTGTATAGAGAGAGTATGCTACTTCCTAGAGCGGCAGACGTCAGTTCCCCACTCTGCATTTACAGCAGCAGAGATAAGAAATGTGAGAGAATCTGTAATTCATAGAGCACCCCAGTGATCACCTCACCATCTGCACAGCAAGAATGCCCAGGTACCTGACCTGATCTACCATCCCCGTTCCTCAAAAGCCTCATGGTCCCTAACGGGACCTCAGTAGTGCATAAATTCATGTGCCATGTTGCTATACTCATGCTCAGAATCCAGGCACTAGCTGTGGCCTCCATGGCTCCAGAAGCTTCCAGAAACAGGGGAGCAGAACCTCTCACAGATCAGCTCCCTGAACCATCTTCATCCCAGATCAGTATCTACTTAGCCTCATCCACCTCTCCCTTACAGATCATGCTTTGCACCAGCTTACTTCTGTGGGGGCCAACGTAGAGTTCAATGCATTTCCCTTCTGAAAAGGTACTTCCTAGTTCAGTGATATATGGGTCAGGATTTTACTCACCTCAATTCCCCATGAGAATCCTGGAGCTTGCACGTGGAGCTGAAGCCTCTTCTTGACATCTGCTTTGATCGTAAGCAATTCTGCTCAGTCGCCTCACAGAAATAAACAAAGTGAGTTTTACTCACTTTCAGGCCACTTAACAAGGGTCGCATGAGCCCCGAGATGCCTTGAGCTATCATGATACTGAGGCCTTGCTCTGTGCTTCCTGGGTTGTCTTTTGTTGCAAGGCAAGCTAGAGTAAGAGTTTAAATATGGGGGGGAGAGGGAGGGAGGGGGGAATTGAAAAAAGGACAGCCTCCCTGGGGAGGGGGGAGGGTGGGGGGAGAGGGAGGAGTTGTGCATGAATCTTGCTGCTCTCCAGCCCACTTGTGGTTGTATCAGGGCACTCACGGGTAATGAACAAAGTATTGTAACAAGCATCATTTCCTCACACCAGTCCCCGAGGAAGACTCACCCTGTTTTGCCTTCCAGACTTCCCTTACAGAAACTAGCCCTAAATCCAAATTTGAGGAGCAGTGTTCAGCACAGTGTCTAACTACATTAGGGGGCAGGGAGAGGGTCACAAGCTGATGAGTGGAAAAGTAGAGTGATGGAAACACTGAAGGCCTGAATGATGGTGCCTTGTGAAGACACGTGGGGGGGCAATTAGTTCTTACACAAACAGGGTGAGAGGTAGACTTACTCAGACATCCTCCTGACATGGACACCATCTGGCTACGTCCTTTCCCAGTGTTACAGGCTCCCAGCTGTAGAATGTGGATATTCATTCATACACTTCCCAGGACAGACACAAAAAGCAGCCACAGTTCTTTCAGTTGTTAAATTCTCAGTTGGAAAGTGCCACAGAGGCACAGATAGGTATCACATTTCACATTAACTGATATTTCATGCTTGTGAAGCTTCCAGAGAAGAAACTTCCAGTTTGTTTCCTGAAACACTGACATCACTTCAGTGCTGCTCTGCGCCAGGGTAAATCACTTTGCCTGAGAAACAAAACTCTGCAGAGGGGACAGTTTCAGTTTTTGGTGGGTTTTTTTGTTTTTTTGTTTTTTTGTTTTTTTTTTGTGGAGCGTGAGAACAGCTCTCATCTCAGGATCCTGAATTGTCCCTAATATCCAATTAACAGTTCACCATTCATTAGGATGCTTGATTTAATCAAGTTTTTTAATGAAATAATATAATGTTAGCCAGCATAAGCAACAACTTTTGAAATTTGACTCTTTAATCACCCCAATACAGGAGAAAAAATTAAAGTGTAAGGATGAGAAAGGCTGGAAAATGTTCCTCTCCACATGCACTCACATCCTGTGCCCAATCCTGCCTTCACTTCTCAGGCACCATCAAGACATGCAGCAGGCAACCCAGTGATCCAAACAAACAAACCACAAAGCATCTTATCTCTCCAGCAAACCTTGAAACGAGAGATAAACTAGATGTATGTGCAGCAGTTTTCACAGCAAGGACATTTGTGTGTTTGCCTGACACTGACCTTTCTCCTTGCCAGAAACTCAGAGCACAGCAAGCGACAGGTCAATGCCACCAGATGGAAGAAAGGAGAGAACAGAGAGGGGAGAAGTCAGGTCTGAGATCATCACACCCAACCCTGCAGGGAGGCAAGCAGCAGTTTTCTCATGAAAACAGAAGTAGCCATGCTAGGGTGGGATGGAACCACATCCTAAACTGGGTTCAGATATCCCGTACTAAGGCATTTGTAACAGGGAGAAAAAAAGCCTGTTGGTATCAGGGTTTTTTTGGCGATTGTTGGTGTTTTTCATTGTTTGTTTGTTTGTTTTTATTCCCTTACTTCTTCCTTCCAATTCTATCTAGCAGCATGCCTAGAAGTAAATCCAGCATTTCCAGAGCAAAACTTCTCAACTTCTCTCATTTAGTCCAGGAAACAAATAGAAAGCTGTTCAAATAACTACTTATCCATGGAAAGAGAAAAAAAAAGAGGAGATTTAAAAATCCCCACTTTGAAAAAAAAAAAAAAAGCCCTTCAAAATGTTGCTTTCTTTGGAAGTCAGCACACTGAATGCTGGAATGCTTGGAATGACAGGCACAGCTGAAGTGAATCTTTAACTCTGTTTCATAGAAATTTGGTAAAAGTCAAGTTTCCACCAGCAAACACACATGCACATGCCTCTTCTTGCTCACCAGCAGATCACACTGCCATCAGTACAGAGGCTGTGCTGACATGTCTAGTAACACCTTAGCACACACTAGAAAGGAAGAGATTTTCTAGCCTGAAATACATTACCCAGTTTCCTCTGCACCACACAGGGGACAATTTTCTTTCCTCCCAGTCTAGGGACCCTCACAAAAAATTTCCAAAATATCTGTGAGATGCAATTATCCCCCTCATCCCTGATTGTTGCAAAAGTAGTAAACAGATTGATATCAGCACAGCACTGGTCCAACAAGACTTCATGCAATAGTGTTGCAGCCCTCCAGAGCCAAAAGCAGAATCCAGGAAGCCTGAGCATATCTCCATCTCCTCCAACCACAGTTGATTTCAGGGCTTCCAAATACATAGACAAGGTTGGCACCAGGCAGACTTGCACTTGTTCCTTTGGGTAGACACACTGTGCAAACCAGAAGAGTTCTTCTGTTAACTTTATAGCTTCCAGGAGACTGCAGTTGGGCAGCATAACATTACAAATCTGCTGCCTCTCTGAAAGCAGATTAAGATGGTGATCTAATCTTGTAGTTATTAATATACATAGGTATGCAGTTCTGGGTTTGAGAGAGCAACTTCACTACCATTGAACGAATATCTGATAAATTAAGGGAGGAATAAGTCCATCCTGAGAGGGAGTGGAAGGAAGAATCAGCAGAGGCAACCTTTTCTGCAGCTGAGTTTCCACAAGGACAGAAGGGGGAATGGATAGAAATTATACACACAGCAGAAACTACCCAGTCCCTGCCCATGAGTGAGCTGCAAGGTGTACAGATGCCAACCAGGTCAGCACATTGTCACCTGCTTTCTCCAGTGAAAAACTGATACTTGATAAAATTCAGATTCCTAACAGTGGAGCTCACAAAGTAAAGTCCAGACAGAAGAAAGGAACTGAGCAAACAGCTCAATGAGTCATGACAAAGTTGAAGTCCAGCATTCTGTCTCAGTACAGAATTGGCTCCATTATTGTTTGGAGGTTTGTGAGAAGGGCAGGTGGTCTGGCCACATGAAGGTAGTGCAAAAAGTCTGAACTGATTTCCATGAAACGAGCCACCAGACAGCCACAACTCCGTTCTACCTTGGAAGAAACACATCACCCTCTGTGCTGTGTTCTATAAGCAAATAAAACAAATTCTTCTGCTTTCTCCAAGCCCACAGGACCAGGCAAAGAGGGCTGCCCCAAAACCGATGCTCTGAACTCAAACCTACAGAGTGCTTACATGTGAAAGTACCTACAAAGTGAGCTCAAGTCTCTGAAAGCACTGACTAGTAGGGGCCAAAGGGTTGGGGGGAAGGTTTTAAACATGCCTCAATCTCTATATCTGTCAAACAAGACTACCATTTTCTTGCTCTGGCCTTTCTTTAGATGTTCAGCAACCTTAGAATTGCTAAAAACAAATAAATCAAGGGACAAATTTTCACCAGTGGAAGCAAGAGGGCAACAGTGCTATCATCAGAGATGAGTTAACGCTGCAACAGGGAAGAAAAATGAATTTTTAACAGAGTTCCTTGACAACAGCCACCTCTGGCAGTGCAGCTGCTGCCTGGCTAGGTGAAGGCCACTACAAGTTACAGTGCCTGGGCAAGGCTTTTATTTGCAGCTACAGTTGCTTCTCCTTTAGTCAGTCAAGGATGCTTCAGAGATGAATGGGAGGGCACTATGTCTGCATGTGGAGCATAGACAAGCTTCTCTGTAACCTTCCAAGTCAAGAGCAGGATATTCCCCATTCCCTTGATCCTCCCTCTTGATTGTCCCTCTTGATCGGAGAGCAACCCTGGCTTGTATTTCCTGAAAAGAGCACAATCAGAAGGAATAACAGTGACAGGGATTTGTAATTTTCCAACTAACTCTGCTCACTAGAAAGCTGTAAGAGTGGTATTAACTTACACAGAGGAAACACCTTCTCAAAAGATGCTCCTGGAAGGAACTCCCAAAACTCCTTTATTCAGACTCACCTTATTCTTTCCTTTCTCCTCCTCATTCTGTTCTGTTCTCTGTAACAGCTTCAACTTGCTATTTGAGAATATAAATCCTAAAATTACTAGTAGCTTTGAGGAAGCTGTCACACTGAACCAGATGTGCATCCAAGCATTGCTTTGTAGCAGCAATCTGCATCATCGCCCACAAACTGCAGACATGCAAGACAAAAGCTAGCCTTAGCCTAACTGAATATGCACTGCAGCCCAGATCCTTTTCTTAGAGATGAGCTGATTGTCCTGCAAGGAAAAGTTTGACATCACACATGGAGTCAACTTGCATGTGGCTATGCAGCAGTTCTGTGTTGACATCAGTCACAGATGAATTACACTGTTCTCTGCCAGTTGCCACATGTTCTGATTATAGGGTGGTATAAGTTAATTACACTGCATGCTCAGGACTGAGTTATACATAGCTGAGAAGCTGCACTCAGCAGAATAGTTACACTGAATGGCACGGAGAAAACTAGTTGTACCTGTTGTTCTGTGCTTCCTCAATAGGACATATTCTGTCTCCATGATTTTCAAGCAGTTGCCACACAACTGTATATGCTTAACATATTGCATTATTGAGCATTGCAAGATGTTGGAACACAGCTAATAGATGCACCTTCTCAATGAAGAGCCACTACAGCAAGATTCATGAAGTCTGAAGCTTCCCAGGTCAGCAGACATGAGAAACATGGGAATAAATTCAGTTTAGTATCTCAGCCTGTCTAAAGATAGATTAGGAGGATCACAGAATCACAGAGCATCTCTGAAGTGACCACAGGGATCGCTGAGTCCAAGCTGAGGCTCCACCCAAAATTCCAAACCTGAATCTGAGAGCAGTGTCTAAATGCACTTTGAGCTCTGGCAGCTTGGGGCCATGAACTCTGCCTTGGGGAGCCTGTTCCATGCCTGAATGCCCTCAGGTAAAGACCCTTTCCTAATACCCAACCCTAGTGCAGCTTCACACTATTTTGGAGTCTCTAGATCCTCCAGAAACATAAGCGTAAGTGAGAAAGTACTGCCAACCTAGCAGCAAGTGCAGTAAATGATAGAAACCCATTTGTGAGAGCTGCATTTACAGATCAGCATGCTTTCTCTTGAAGAATGCACTACAGCAGTGTTCAAGTAGACATTACAGTTCATCCTGTCTTGTGTTCAGGTTTATTTGAATCCTGGAAAGAATGAGGAAGTCTGTCCTACAAAAACTGTATCCATGCCAAAGCCAATAGATTTCAGAAGTTTCCATTGCTCCACACTACACATTTTGTTTCAGACAAGTTCAAGTTTCTCCTACAATAGCAAACCTGAGTCCCAACAGGTTTTTATTAGATCTCTTGCCTTATTTTTACAGTGCAGCAAGCAGGAGACAGAGGTTATGCAAAGACCCTCTTAACAACCACATGAAAAGCAGACACAAACTAAGATCAAACAGTTCATCAGCAGAAAGTTGGCACTGGGCCCTGCCTGGCAAACTTAGGAAACAGAAACAGAAAGAAAGCCAGAGCAAAGTAGCTGTGAAACAAATGAGGTTGAAATCAATGGTAAAGGGCCAGACTCAGACAAACGCAAGTTTGAGACATGCAGCAATGCTAAGGCTGGCTACCCTCTTACAAACTCACCTGTTGCTATATTCCTGGAGGGCCTGGGCACAGCCCTACACAGCAGGTATTCCACTGGCAAATTCCTGAAACAGTTTTCCCTCTTCCTCTTGTTGGGGAAGTTTACAAGTTAAACGTGATACAAATTTACCCTCCATTAAATTAAAACTTACACTCAGGCTGACCTTCTATGGACTGCGTGTCAGACCTCTAACAAGGAAGCACATTGCTAGACTCAAAGCAAACTTCAAGCAATCATCCAGACACCATCTGCTGAATTTCTCTAAACTTTATTGGCACTGTAGGAAGAACAGGGTATGGATTTTAACAACTCCTACAAACAGGAAAAAAAATGCCTTAATATCAAAGGTCTCTTTGCAGGTAACCACATGGATCCATGAATTACTCCATAACCCTAAGAAAATGTGTTTTATTATAATCCAGTAAAAAGGCTGGTCAAAATAATAATAATTTACAGCGACAACAACAACAAAAAAAAAAAAAAGAGAGAGAGATAAATCAAGCCAGGCAAACATTTGATAAGGTATTTCTTCTTCCCTCCCTCCACCCCCATGAGGAGTAGTTATCCATTTGAATTGGGACATGGAAAGGAAGAAAAACAAATCTGAAAAATAAAAATTAAAAAACATGCCTACAAATTTCACTGTAATACTGAAAGCTTCTTACATTAGTTCTCTTGCAAAATATCATTTCTTTATAATACAGTATACATTTCCAAGGGAAGGGGACCATAAACACATCCTCCATCCCACGACTAATATTTTCTAATTGTGCATAGCTAGAAGTATTGAAATCAAATATCATTAGATACCACTGGAATATAATACTGCTTAAGAAGAAGGCATAGCTGAAACAACTACAAAGAGTGAGGTCAGGTCACTGGTACAGACCGTTCTATTCCTATATTGGACCAAGTGAAGCTAGAATGATTTAAGAAAAACAAAACCAAACCCTATAAACAAGATATGCCAGCATTGTAACACGAGTTCAGCAATGTTGTGTGACATCAGAGCAGAAAGGTTCACTGTTTTATTATCTGAACACACATTTCAGGCACTATATATCAGATTGCTAGGAAACTGTTTTAATGTAATAAGGGTTTTATTTCCCTGCAAATGCACCAATAGTTGCCATGGACAGAGCAGAAGTGCTGAGAACCAGCTTTAAAGCACCAGAAGAGAAGTGTAATGGTTGTCTGCTCCACCAGTAATGAGACTCACATAGAGTCAGTGCCAATAACCCTTCAGTACAGAAATATGCAAATCAGTTCTGACAAGTTTAACTACAATCTTTCATTTGTGATTTTCAAAGCACTGGAGTATGTGTTTTTGGTCAGCCAAAAGCTTCCTGTGTTCTCATGTTCTGTCCAGGAGGGTAAAGGGGGCTCCTACATGACTAATCAGGATGTTCAGAAGTAGCACACTAAACTTCTAACCATGGTTTGGTTGATTGGTGTTTCCGTGGATTTACTCACAGACATGTATTGCTTCCAAAAAAATACAACACTGGTGAGGTTGTTTCTAGCAGTCCAAAGAGTTGCTGAGGAAATACTGCAGTTTATTAACACTGATGTAGACATTTCTTTTTTGGCACACTCCTCCTTTGCTTATAATAATAGGAGCTGAAAATACTTCAGCATTCAGATGTGAATCATCACGAGCAGCAATATCATACAGATAAAGAGGGCATCCACAAAACTAAGAAAGATTTAGAATCACATTAGGCAAGAAAATAAATCATAGGGTAGCCCCATGACTTTCTATAGGAACAAGCTGTACCAAGGAGGGCAAAGCAAATGAAGACACAATTTTGAGGGAATCCATCATTAAGAGGCCTCTTCTAAGGGTCTACATTTCCTTCTACGAAGGATCAAGGCTAAATCCAATTCAACCCTGAGCATACATGGCTGGTTCCCTCCCCAGAAGTGACAAGGACGACTCTGGGTAGCCTCAGCACGAGAGGAACAGATAGAAGGTGATTACAACAATTAACACAGGACGAGTCTTCCCACAGCCACCACTGCCCTGCTTCTAAGAGACAGAGCCCTCTGAACTAGAAACTACAAAGAGGCAAAGCATCCTTCTGGAGAAAAACACACACACACACACACACACACACACACACACACTCGAGCCAGGAACCGGCAAAATGCTAGTGAAGATTAAGGCAACAATTGGACAAATCTCACGACCCTCTCCCTACAAATGCTGCTGAAAGCTGCAGTTTTGTTTCTACATGACCCAGATACAAAATAGTTTTGGTCCTTGGCTGTTCTTTACTTTTTATGAATGTATCTATTTTAAACAAAGACATCTGAGCTAAAGTAGATCTATACAGTCATAAGGCACCAGTGACTACATGCTAAAAAGGCCTCATGGAAAAAACTGAAGTCACCCCACCTGACTAGAAATGTACTGGTTCAGCAAAAGAAATACAGTCATGGGAGTTTTCAGTTGTTTACATTTCTGCTTAGCCCTTTCCATTTTCAGTGGTGACCTCAAGATGAAAGGCAGTGTTCTTTAGCTATCTCTGCCTCACTAGTTACATTCAAGTCAGACAAAATAACAGCAAACAAAGCCATTTAAGCCATTTATCCAGAGGAAAACGTATTCTGGAAAGCCTGGAAGTCAAGGCTCCAGTACACCCCACATCAGTGAAAATATTTCAAAGGCCTCCTTGTGATTAGGAAATTTCATGTTTCATCTTTAAACAATAAAAGGTAACACCAGCAGGAATGCCATAGATTCTGTTTGGTCTGCTTACATTTAAAGGTCAAAAGCTTTGGTCTTTTTGAAAGTAAGTCCACATTCTACCTCCAACCCTTCTTCCCAAACTCCAGGTTTTCTATCTCAACTACATGATTCAGACCCTTAATGATATCAGAAATTTAGATGCTGGCCTCAAAGCTTAATACTGAAGCTTGTGCAAGTTAGTAGGAAGGCACAATGTCAAACTGTTAGCACTTTATATAGTTCAGTGAAA
Source organism: Phasianus colchicus (assembly GCF_987193195.1). NCBI lineage: Eukaryota > Metazoa > Chordata > Aves > Galliformes > Phasianidae > Phasianus > Phasianus colchicus. Next base: position 20,108,445 of record NC_143449.1, read on the forward strand.
GTATCTGCTGGCCTCCCTACTCAATAAGAGAGGACAGCTACACAGCCATTTCAGTAAGCAAAACAAACTAAATGCAGTACGACTTTACCCAAAGTCACAGAATTTCAGATTTGCCCTAATACAAGTTAGCTTTCCCAAGCTACCCCAGAAATATGCAAATGTCTTCTGCTGCCGAACTCCAGCATTTACCAAAAACTCTATAAATAAGACCATGGTCGCTCTTCTGTAGTGGTTCCAGCACAGCACGATTATGAGTGAGTGATGGGAGAGTATGAGAAAGAAGGGAGAAGGGACTGCAGAGCGGCAAGTACAGGGGAGAGTTTACATGGACTCAAACTCATCAATGCGCTGCTTGGTGTTGCCCTGCCGAATCTGACGGAGGGTCTTGTACTTGTCTCGGCCCAGCCTCATGTTTTCAGCGTGGATCATATCATTGGCCGTCTTCTTGGTTTCATCCCGAGCGTTTGCCAACTCTGAGGAAAGAGCCTAGTGAAGGGAACAAAGACAGCAATGGGTTAGCCAAGCCAGAACCTCAGTGCCAGGCAGGGAAGTTCCTTGTTAATCCTCCTACACAGGAAACAGATAAGCTCAACTGTATACCGGCCTGGGCAACCTGCTCCAGCTGAGCCTTCTTGAGCAGAATAGTGAGACTAGATGATCTCAAGAGATCCTTTCCAACCTAAACAATTGTGTGAAAGGTGCAAATATTTTTCCTCTATATTTGAAAATAGTAAACTGCAGGTGCTTCCACCTTACTTATCTTCATCTAGCACAGTAAGAAAGACTATCACTAATTTACTTCAGAGGAAGGAGAAAGTCCAGCGGAGAAATACCTAAAGACTTCAAGATTGCCTTGCAGAAATGAGCAACTACCAGCCTTCTACCACAGAAGAAACGTGTTGTGAACAGAGGACACCCCTGTCACCCTACCTGTGCATGACCAACACAGAATGATGCAAAACAAGCCAAGTCTGTTCCAAGCCATGCATCTAGCACACATTAAAAAGAACACAAAAAAACAAACTACCACCACTTTCTGAGCATCAATACCAGAAGAGTGGAATTCCTTATGAGAAGGAGGTGCAAGATTTCTACCCCCTTCCCTTCCCCCCCCCCCTCGTGCTGAGCTGTAGCAGGCTACTGTCAGCGTTTCACAGTGCAGCCCATTCAGACAGAACAGAACAGTTACAGCCAGTTGTAGGAGAAGAATTCAACCAGGCCCTCCAATTCATTTCAGCTGGACTCTGAACAGCTGTCAGGTAGCTGGCAAGACTCACACAAGCATACTCTATCTCACAGATGCTGCCTCTTGGCATTGCTTGAAAAGACTTCGCTATTTCCAGTGAAATAGAAATGAACTAGAGACAAGTTCCGCCCCTTCTCCTAATGGTAAGCAGCAATCCAATGAAGTCATGATCACCTTCTCCCTCACTCACCATTCACAGCTCCCTTCTTTTTTTCCTTCCTTTTTAAGGAATACCCGTAAAACCTCACAGTCACAACGACAAAAAGAATAGAAGCAATGCCCATGCACACACACTCGGCTGCAAACTTTTACCTTCAAGTGTTTCTGCACTCGTTCGTTTTTCTCTGCTTCAGTGGTACGCTGCTCCTCGCTGCGGTCCTTGATGGTGGCCTCTGATCGAAGCTCAGCACTGGCTTCCGCTGCATTTTCATCCTGCTCATCATCATGCTCATTCTCAGAGTGCATTGGCTCAGTGACATGAGGAGTGCTCATGGCAGTCTTCAGCTCCTCTTTGGTCTTTTCTAGGTCCTCCTGCACCATTTGTGCCTGCAATAAGACAGACCACACTTAGTCTGTGCAACTCAGATCTAACTTCTTGCAGAAGCACACAGAAACAGTACTTAAGAGCCCTACATCTCTTGCACACTGAAGTGGTGTGTTCCAAAACTACTCAGCCACAATCACTCGCAACATTTTCCGCTGGCTTACACATCAGAGATTTAAGGAATGGTTATAACTCGTGGAAAATGACCTATAGGCCTAATCAAACTAGTCCAAGCTAGAGTTAGAATGTAGCACTCATCTTACAAGAAAAACAAAACAAAAAAACCCATGAAGCTGCATATTTGCAACGGCCTCAGCTTGCAGACACCTTGTCTAGTGGCAGTATTCTAGTGTAGTAGTTCAGGTCACAAAACAAAATGAAGATTAACTCCACAGAAATTAATGCAGCTACTTCAGATTCTGCTTTACCTTCTGCTGCCACTCCTGAGCCTCACTCTCTTTCTTCTGCCTGGCCAATTCCAGCTGCGTGATCCTAGCTGTGAGTTCTGCCATTTCAGCAGCCTGCAAAGGAAAGACTTTTAGTGGGAACAAAAGAGAAGTACTTGCTAAATGAAGTGCTAGTCCAAGTTCTGAATAAAAACAATCTCTATCTTTCTTGTAAGGAGGATACTTCAGTCCCACTGATACCTAAATGATGCAAGGGGAAAAAAGGAGAGGGTTTTTGTTGAGGGTTTTTTCCCCCTCCAAACACAGCTACAGTACTCACATCTTTGAACCCAAGCCAAGAAAAGCAATTAATGAGTTCTACATGCTGTTCTCAGCATCAGATACTGTTGCAAGCAAAAAAAAAAAAAAACAGCCTCGATCTACTGCACAAATAGATACAAACACGCATATTTAAATATTAATTCATCTTCTTTAATGTCTACCCTTAGGAACTAAAATATACTTCACTATATTCATAGCTTAATTTGTTCTATGACCTTAGAAAGACCCCCACAGTGTCACTGTTTGCCCCATCCGATTTTCAGCTGACCCACTCACCAGTTGTTCCTGGGTCTTTTGTTGATCATGGGATGCTTTCAGCAGGGCTTCCTTTGCCTCTTCTGCTTCTCTACGTTCTTTAGCCAGTTTTTCTGCTTCCTCCTGAGCTCGCTTTCTTTCCTGTTCCAGCTCCATGGCTCTGCGGGTCTGTTCTTCCAGTTCTGAAGGAATAGCAGAGTACATTTGAAGAGAAATAAAGCAAAAAATGTAATAGGAGGGTGCCCTTATCCCTACCTCCTGAATGAAACCTTTCCTTTAGAAAGAATGGAAAGACTCAAGCAACTACGTCCTTTCCTCCTCTTTACATTGCAAATAGAGATTGGAGATGAAGAGCTAGACTTGTAGCAAGCCAGCAAATTACTTGCCTGACTGATCTGTGGGAAGTACCCACCTCAAAATGACATCCTTAAAGACAGAAAAGCATGCTGCATTTTAATTGGGCACTGCATAGTAATGCTAGCCAAGCAACTAGATTGTAAAAGCCAGGATACTGGCTGATATGACCCTTGCTACTCTTTCTGACTCTTTCCTCTACCGATGTGCTAAGACAAAGCTTCCAGCTGGCATATGGACAAGTGAAAGACACTCTAGCTGCCAGAGAGACAGCTTGGCTGCCACCCATCTCTTTAATACAAGCCATACTTCAGAGTATCTGCATCTGCAGATTTGCATTCAGCTTTAGAAGGCTAAAGTAGGGCCTTAACACATTGGCCAGCACACAATACTAGAATCTGAATGGATTGGAGATGCTCCTAGCTTTACTATTTGAATCCTTCTCATTCAGACTACCCAGACTGTGCATGTAATGGAATACTGGAGTATTTCATATTACCTTGCTGGGCTTTCTTGGTTTGCTCCTCAATTTGCTTGAGTTTTTCCATCAGCTCCTCCTTCTCACGTTCAATCTTCTCCTTCTCTTTTTCTGCCAATTCCCTCTTCTTCTTCTCGTTCTCCAGCAGGGCTCTGGTAATGGAGAAAGTCATAATGCAATTTATAATTTACAGCTGTAGTTTGTAGTGCTTCCTAGTGAAACTACAAGCACACAGGAGAAATGCACTAGATTACTCAGCTGATGATCTTTACTCCATATGTGCTCCTTTTAAAGTGAAGTGAAGAAACAAAAAGTTTGCTCTGCTGGCATTCACCTTAGTGGAATTTCATAATAGTAATGCTACTAACAGAAGATCCTTATATCAAGATCCAGATTAGTCCTTTCAAATAGATGGGCACACATTTAATTCCAAGAAAGTGGTGGTGAACCACACCTGTGATGAGAGCCACTTCCATCATCTCATTAGATAAACTGAAGCAGAAAGAAGTCTGCCCTGTTCTTGGCTCAAGCAGGTTAACAAGCATGCTGCCAGCACTTCTATCTAGCACGTGATGCTACTGTGGAGCGACCAGCCAAGTCCGGGTTACTCAGAACCTTGCACAAACCTCTCCATCTGTTTCTGATGCTTCTCTTCCCGAGCCTGTGCTTTCATCTGCTGCACCTCAATGGTATCTGGTTTACGTCTGCGCATGTAGAGCTCATGGTTTCCCATACAAAGTGCCAAGATTCGTTTGTTAATCCGTAACCGAGGGGCGTAGAATACGAAGTCCTTGGGACAAGAAAAGGCAGCATTAAAATTGTTCCTTCAGCATAGTAAACCCTCTATGTATGCAATACACACCAAAACTCAACTTTCTAATACTGCTAGCCAACATTTCTGATCAGTGTCTAATTCACTGCTGGTAGTAGTCAGACCTCCATCTTTCAGAAGTGAATTTCAAGATGATAAATTGACACAGGGCAGAATTGTCTAACTTCCTGTTACAGTCTCCTTGGTATCATCGTAAAGCATTCTTAGTACACAGAGTACGTAGCAGCCTGGCTCTATTGTTTCATTAGAAATACAATCATGGGTTAGTTTACTAGGAACACTGAGGCTGTGCCTTCCTCCACTTTTATTATGAATTAGTTCTTTAAATCTGGTCATCCACATCACGTGTAAGTTTTTCTCTTATGCCACAGAGTGACAGAGTGTTAAAAATTATGTCCTAAAAAAAAAATAACTTAATTCTGTTAAAACAAGAACAGCAGCAGGAAAACGCTTCCACGCAGCCAAAAAACAAAAATGAGCAGAAGAACAGAAGGTATCAGCTGACACAGGATATTAACAGGCCTTAAAGAGTAAATTAAATAATGTTCATTAAAAAAAATGTGAGGAAAAGATGTTCCCAGTGCATTCTACAAAATGATGTGAAGCTTCAGCTTCAAATAAAGTAAAACATGGTGAAAGATGATTCCATGCTACTAAAGTCAATGGGAGCATACAACAGTTAGCACAGGTGCTTCAGATCCCTAATCGTATCAGAGAATTAGAATGGTTGTAGGAGAATCAGAAACCCTAAGCAAAAAGCCTCTCTCTTGCTGACTTTGGATAGCATAAGGTTACAGTGAACAAATGCCTCTCTTCCCAGCCAGAACCAGTTTCCATCTATCCTCTTATTGCTGTTCAATACATTCTTGGCATAATGACCCCAACAGGTAGTAGAGAACTACTTAAGCAACTGCTGATGTTACTGATAAAAGTATTATTTACAACTAGAAAGTAAAGTCACAGACAACTGATCATTCATTTTACACGATCCAATAGCAATGAGACAAGAGGGAATGGCTTTAAACTAAAAGAGGGAAGATTTGGTTTAGATGCTAGATGGAAATTCTTTTACTCAAAGGCTGGTTAAGCCCTGACACAGACTGTCCAGAAAAGTGTAGGTGCTTCATCCCTGGAGGCCAGGCTGGATGGGACCTGGGCAGCCAGATCTGATGGAAGGGCAACCTTGACCACAGTAGCAGGGGTGGAATTGGATGATCTTTTAGGACCATCCCAAACCAAGCCATTCCACAATTAATCTAAGAAGAGACTGAAAGTTCAAAAGCTTTAATATGGCTGTTGCTTCTTACTGGTGCTTTCTTGTCAATAGGCTTGATTACAAACTTCTTGTCATTGAAAGAAATATTTCTGATCTCACTCCAAGGGAATCCAATTTTTGGTGTTAGCCTGCAGAAACAGAAAACAGAGGAGATAAAAGTCCCAAGTCATTTCAAGTTCCTGAACTACAACATAAAGCTCAAAATTCTGAAAAACCTGCTCTTGTGATATTTCAGTACTCTCAGGTTGACTGGAATAAGCAAGTAGAATTGGCCAGATAAATGAACTAGGGAGCAGTTTTCAATCCTGTTTGATTAAAAGGAGAACAGCTGAAGAATGCTCTTTCCACATCAGGAAGACAAAGGATACAGGTAAAACTAGCTTGGTAAGATTTAAGTGTTTCATGGGTTTTGCTCCTAAGCAGCACATTTTATGATGCACTCCAGCAAAAATACAACCAAGAATGACACATCAGCAGCAGAGTTCAGTATGAGAACAAAATATCAGAGCAGATTAACAGATTACTTTTAACTACCTTTACACTGGAAAGGAGATGAAGTCAGTGATGAGGAGAGTGGATTTATTACCTGTCATTCTGCTCATAAATGTTGAGTCCAAGAGCATCTACGCCTAGCCAGAGTTCAGAGCCCTTTTTGTTTTTAATGCTGAAGTAGTTCACACCATACATTTCCAAATCCTGTGCAATTTTTAGGTACTCCAAGACAGCATCTTCTCTGTATCATGCAAAAAGAAAGCAGATATTCTTTCTCTAGTCAATAAACCATTTGATCAAGAAGGTGCTGACTATCTACACAGATAGAGCAGCAATAGACTAGCCAAAGATTGCAAGAATCATCCTTGAAGATAAGAGTGAACAATTTCCAAAAGTTCAGCTTTGTTTTTACTAACTAATGTCAGCCAGTTACATGGACTAGCAAGGTCAGAGGCACATTGGCCTCGTTACTCTCAATAGAATAACCTGATGAATGCTAACTCATGCTGGAGCAAGCTACAGATTATTGTGTGACTTCATATATGCTAGTGTATAATATATCACTATCTTAAATACACCAGTTTCACATGCATCAGTTACCTAATCATTCCTCGATGTTCTTCATGCCACACCTGGATCCTCTCCTCCCACTGGTCCTTGTTAAGCTTGTGTTGCTCCAGAACTCTAGAAAGAATACATTGGATTTTTGAGACCAGCTACTGCATTTATGCACACGCCACCACATGAGTCCAGAACAACACTTCATTAAATACTCCATGGACATCATAGCTCCCAGAACAAAAAACATTTTCAGAAATATGGATTTCTAAGGCTAGGCAGAGACACATCAGTAGAGTATTCGAGGCTTCTGACAAACAACAAGCTGTATTCAGCTATGTTTCTTATACCATTACATTATCAGGCTTTTTTGGAGCTTCTCCAACTACTTCCAATTACAGTTTCCTCAGCAGCAATAGGATCTTTAAGAGAGGCACAAGGCTGTATTTTATTATGAATTCCCTGGTTAAGACTCCAAAAAAAATCCAAACTTTTCAGCACAGAGATATTCTAAAAGTGAACAAATTCTCATACCTTTGTGGAAGCAGTTTGTCACTAGCAAGGTAACCAGACTTGTGCACTTCTTTATTGAAGTCTCCATACTTGGACTGGACAGCATAGGAAGCCAGCAGGACAGCTGTTTCTGGAGGACAGTAAATGTCATCATTCAGAATTGCCTCCTTCACTTGGAGGAAGAATAGGCGCTGTGTGATGTCCTGGATCAGTTCTTCTGCCACATCTTCTGGGTAGAACTTGGCTCGGAATTTGAAAAGAAGAGGGCTTTCCTTGCGTACATCCTGTGCTGTTACCTGGAGCAACAGAGTTATCAGATTTTATAGCTAACAGTCAAATGAAAGTGAGCAGGGTTAATGGTCAGGAAGAGAAGACAAGCATGCATTAGAAAAAAAACCCTTTGCAACACAAATATGGATGGGCAAGCTGCTCACACGAGCACCACATTAACAGTTACAGGGGCGGTTAACAGATCTTGCAGACTGGGGAAGATTGACTGTATGATGGGAATAGGGATGTGTGACCCGGGAAGAATACGAGGGTGCTGTCCAGACATGCATAGATGAAATCAGGAAAGTCAGGCCACAGACGGAATTGACCTTGGCAAAGGATGTGGAAAAATAATAAAAGAGTCTACAGGTACCCTGGTGAGAAGACAGTGGTCAAGGAGAGTGATAAATGAGAAGGAAGAAATTGCAACAGTTATGAGAAGGCTGAGGTACTCAACAAGTTCTTGGCCTCAATCTTCACAGAATCACAGGGGTTGGAAGGGACCTCAAGAAATCAGAGTCCAATCCCCCTCCCAGCACTGAAGCAAGTTCCCTACAACAGGTCACACAGGTAGGCACCCAGACAGGTCTTGAATATCTCCATAGAAAGAGGCTCCACAGCTTGTCTGGGAAACCTGCTCCAGTGCTCCATCGTCCCTATCGTAAAGTTCTCCTGCATGTTTGTATGAAACTCCCTGTGTCTTCACAGGCTTCCCACATCTCTCACGCCCTTGAAGCTCTAGGTGAGAGTTGGAGGAGTAAAATTCCTCCTGCTGTAGCATAACAGCAAGTTTGAGACTGTCTGATGAGACTAATGTGTACAGGTCTATGGGGCCCAACACCACACATCCCAGGATCCCGATGGAACTGTACATAAAGGCTGAAGGCTGATCATAAGGAAGGAATGCCATCCAAAGTGAGCTGGTCAAGCTTGAAAAGTAGGACCGTGTAAACCTAATGAGGTTCAACAAGGTCGGGTGCACAAAGTCACACTTGCACTGCGACAATCCCATTTATGTGTACAGACTGGGAGAAGAACTTATTGAGAACAGCCCCACGGAGAAGGACTTGGGGCTTCTGGTGGACAAAAAGCTTGACACAAGCCAAGAGTGGGTATTTGCAGCCCAAACGCCAGTGGTATCCTGAGCTGCACCAAAAAGGGCAGGGGCATCAGGGTTAGAGAGAGGATTCGCCCTCTCAGCTCTGTCCTCTTAAGGCCCCGTGTGGAATACTGTGTCCAGGCCCGGGGCCCCCAGCACAATAAAGACATGGAGCTGCTGGAGAAGGTTCAGAAGAGGGCGACAGAGATTATCAGAGGACTGAAGCATTTCTCTTAAGAGGAAAGGTTGAAGATAAGCTTGTTCACCTGAAGAAGAGAAAGCTTTGGAGAGACCTCACTGCAGCCTTCTAGTACTTAAAGGGAGCTTATAAAAAAATCATTCTCGCTCCTGTTTATGTGGTTCAATAGGACAAGGGGAAATGGTTTTAAAATAAAAGATGAGAGATTTATATTATACTAGGAGGTTTTGTTTTAGTTTTTTTTTTTGGTGGTGGTGGTTTGTTCTTTTTTTTTTTTTTTTTTTACTCAGGTTATGGTGAGGCAGTCACTGCCTATAAGAGTTATGGTGCCCCATCCCTGGAGGTGACTGGGGCCAGACTGCATGGGGCCTGGCCAGCATGATCTCGTGAGTGGCAATCTTGTGTTGGAACTAGAGGATTTTTAAGGTCCCTTCTATGCATTTCTATGACTCTAACAATCGAAGGAAGGTGGTATCAAGTCACTAATCTTGCTTCATGTCTGTAGAGAAGCAAGATCCCTGATAGAAGCACAGTCTGCTCCTGTCCTCCAAGAGAAAGGAACCCCAGACAAATGAGTGGTTGAAGCAAACATACCTTTTTATTTAATTTGAGCCACGTTGAGAATCCCTTTGTATCTTGATACTGGAGTCCAAAGAACCAGACTTCTCTTAGACCAATTGTCTTGACAACCTGCAATAAAGATGATTAGCAAGAGCCATAGCCAGACAGGCTGATCTCACTGGTAGCAGAAAACATGTCAGAGGTAAATTCAGATGAGCACAGAGACAAGCAGTGCCCTAGCATTCTGCCATCCCTGACACTGTGCTCATACATAGATGACAGAGCATGAGGAATCCCATGTGGGAAACACATGCATCTCGCTCCCTCATATCCTTAAGATTCACTGTTACTTTAAATCAGATAATATATTTATTAGCCATTTACTAACCAACTTTTATAGCCAAAATACAATGCAATTGATTCATCAGGTGTAGCAGGTAAGAACCTCCACAGGAAATATCTACACTGGTATAGCAGCTCTCTCCTTAGTCATGTCTCTAGCTGGCCACAAGTATTACATTAATAAGAGTTAAGACAGCTTTATGAACATACCATAACAAAAAAAAAAAACACATCATGGTGAAGGGCAAGACTACTGCAATATAACACTGGTAGAAAGGAGAGAGAAGTTTCTCTATAAAGCAAGTTCACCAGCACAAAGCCACTACTTTGTGCTCTGGCAAGTCTGAGACACACCTACTATAGGGTTCATTCAGTCTAAAAACTGAAACTCCTTCACATTCTTCCTGGACACCCTGGAGTTGATCTTATGCTTGCAAACAGGGCAACTGTCTTAACCTCTACTACTAGACAAAGGAGGAGAAAGGACAAAACACTTATCTTTAGGTCTAACACTGTACCTGAAGAACTGCTTTTCAACACTACCCACTCCTGTGCTTGCTTGCAGCTTTCCTCCTGCAGAGGCTAAAGGATTTGACAAATAGTTGAGGTAGATTTAATCCTGCTTTGTCCCATGTTTTACATGATGTCTCTCTAATTCTCTAATTTCTTTTAAAGTTACTTCTTTGCTGATTCCTAAAGATGTGCTCTATTCTCTTTTATGTGGAGTCCAGTTTGTTGAGCCACAAAATTAAGGACACGGGTCCCTGCAAACATATTACTAATTCAGTTATTTAGGACTTCAATCAGACATTTCTGTTAGCTTTACAGAAGTAGCATCATTGCAAAATAAATAAATTAATTAAAATAAATAAAAATCAGAGAGCTTTCAGCAGCTGCATGCTATTAGAAACACACACAAAACCTACACAAGGCCACATAGACTATACACATGATTCTTCAAGCCCATGAAATTATTCAGCCTGTCTTTGCCCGGATATGGAGAACTGGCCTAAATAATCTAAATAACACATTAAACAATGAATGTAGGTCTGATAAGCCTTCACTTGCACATGTCACATAGTGGGATGCATCCAGCTAAGGAGGCTTTCAGAGAAGCATTAGATTTTGCTGTATATATAGAAAACTTTTGGTAGGAAGAGAGGAAGAAAGGCTGTCCTAGAGCCTAAGAAAAGCTTTGTTCTCTGCAATATTAACATTTGAATGGAATGGAGGCTCACCCCCACTGCTGTGTCTGCTTGCCTCACTTTCATTTGTCTGCAGCTTAAGCCTGGGAATTCAATAAGCTGAACTGCCAGCAAGGAACTGAATGGCATCACACTGAGGCCTCGCACAAAAGGACTTTTATTCCACAGCAGAAGTCTGCACAGCAATTGCATTGACAACAATGGTCTGGACGAGGAGAGGGGGAGACAGCATAGCACACACACAAGAACTTCACAGCCCCAGTCGGCTACTAAATCAAACTAAGATGCATTGCAATTCCTACTCTAGAAATTACATGAAATGTAAAGCAAGGTACATGGTGGCTTGTTAGTCTGAGCATGGATCTGTACCATTCAGCCTTCATCCTGAAAGTAAAGGTAGATGATGGTAGCCTCCATCAAGTGACAATCCTTTCCACCTCCGCTTCAACAGGATATTTGGTTCAACCTTGATAGCAAAACTATCATGAACTAAAGTTTTCTACAGGAAAACTCCACTTTTTTCAGGCCTGCATGGCTTTCTCAGCTCCCCCCTCTACAAGTACCAGTCTCCTTCCCAGCTATTGTTCTTGTCATTCAGAGCCGTCCCACAGTAGAAGGGGGGCCGCAAGTAGACCTCATAAACGTAGATTTTAGCGTGAGAATGACTGTTGAAGATCGCTGTAGTTCTCAGCCTAGGAAAATAGGAGAAGAGGAGGCTGAGGGGAGACCTTACAGCTCTCTACCTAAAAGTAGAAAGTACCTGAAAGGAGGCAGTGTCAAGGTGGGGGTCGGCCTCTTGTCTCACATAATTTGCAACAGGACTAGAGAGAATGTCCTCAAGTTGCACCAGGATATTAGGAAAAATTTCTTCTCTAAAAGAGTGGTCAGGCACAGGATCAGGCTGTCCAGGGAGGTGGTTGAGTTACCACCTCTGGAGGTGATCAAGAAACATTTAAATGTTGTTCTAAGAGACATGGTTTAGTAGTGAAATATCAGTGGAAGGTAGACATTTGGACTAGATGATTTTGAAGGAAATACATTACACATGCAAACAAGTGGTTGGGAAGGAATGCCATTCAGAGGGACCTCGAGAGGCTAGAAAGGTGGGCTTGGGTGAACCTGATGAGGTTCAGCACAGCAAAGTGCAGAGTTTTGCACTTGGGCCAGAGGAATCCCAGGCATCCATACAGACTGGAAGGAGCAGGCCTTGAGAGCAGCCCTGTGGAGAAGGACCTGGGGGGTCTTGATAGATGAAAAACTTAACATGAGCCAGCAGTGTGCCCTCGCAGCTCGGAAGGCAAATGGTATCCTGGGCTCCATCAGCAGAGGGGTGGCCAGCAGGGACAGGGAGGTGACTGTTTCCCTCTACTCTGCTCTTGTGAGGCCCCATCTGGAATACTGCGTCCAAGTGTGGAGCCCCCAGTACAAAAAAGACAGGGAGCTGCTGGAGAGGGTCCAGAGGAAAGCCACAGAGATGATCAGGGGACTGGAGCACCTCCCCTATGAAGACAGGCTGAGGGAGCTGGGCTTGTTCAGCATGGAGAAAAGAAGGCTGCAGGGTGACCTCATTGCAGCATTTCCATACCCAAAGGGAGCCTACAGAGGGGAGGGGAATCAACTCTTTGAAAGGGTAGATAACTGCAGGACGAGGGGAAATGGTTTTAAGTTGAGGGAGGGGAGATTTAGGTTGGACATCAGGGGGAAGTTCTTTACAGAGAGAGTACTGAGGTGCTGGAACAGGCTGCCCAGAAAGGCTGTGGATGCCCCAACCATCCCTGAAAGTATTCACGGCCAGGTTGATGGGGCCCTGGGCAGCCTGGTCTAGTATTAACTGGTCTAGTATTAAATGGGAAGGTTGGTGGATCTGCATGTGGCAGGGGGGTTGGAGCTTCATCATCCTTGAGGTCCCTTCCAACCCTGGCCATTCTGCAGTTCTGTGAAGTGCAGATCCAGCATGAAAGCAATATCTACACAAAGACAAAATCAAAGTATTCAAGCAAAAAAGACATTTCAAGTTCCTGCTTCAAAGGACAAAGCATCACAAAGCATCCACAACACTGCATGTCTTGAACATAGCCTGTTGTCCTTTCCAAAGATGAAACGGCCATGAGACGCATGTCAAGTATTTTTGAGAGAAATCTGCTTGCTGGACTAGCTCTGACCTGGCTAATCTGCCACATCTGCAGTTTAATATGCCATAGTTTTTCTATTCAATTAAGTAAAAAAGGCATTTTGCAGATAAATGTCATTTAGTTATCCTGCTTTCACTGCCACTGAAAACCTCTGTGCCACTGCACAAGTGTCCTTCTTTGATTAGGCCATGGATTAGACAATTCAAAAGATATCTATCAGGCCCAGGCATTGTTTGGTTTTATTTCCTGCAATGATCATTACTGGGGAAGCCTTCTCTCAATTACTTTTCAAAATTGAATACAGCATTGGCTCAGCTAGTATTCAGGCTCATTATGTCCAAAATGAAGCATGAGTAGAGAAGAGTAGAAATAAGAGTTCACAAAAGGAAAAAGAAAAAAAAAAGAGAACAAATACCCCTTCTTAGTTCAATTGCAGAACCAGGTTTCTCAGAGTTCAGCACTGTTACATATTCATCTCAGAGGCACTCCCTCCACCTCTTAAAGAGAGATAATACTTCTAAAGTATAAGCTGGCCTTACCAGAACTTTAGATAACATAATCCAAGCAACTCTCTGAAATCTAGGCTAGGCCAAGAGAATGATGCTGTGTGCACTACTGACTCTCTCTTAATAATATGCAAAAAAAAACCCAGCAAATCTGAGAAGGGAAGAGAGCAATGGCATTTTGACCATGATTAACTACAATGCTTCAAGTCACTTACCCTCTAAAGAAGTAAATGGAGCCATTGACATTACGGTTTGCTTCAGGTACTGAACTCATACCTAGGAAAGTGTCTCAGGAAGGCCAACAACTTGCTGTCACAATCTGAAGTAATAGGAAGTTTTTCAAGTGTCACATTCCTCCTTGAGCTGTACTTGAATTCACAGCTCTTAACTGGACAGTTTTGCCTTCAACAAGATGGTGTTTCTACTTACTCTAAAGGCTTATTCTGGCATGACATGCTGAGGTCACTATCTCTTGGATTCTATGATGTTTAAAAGCTAGTAATGAACAGTTTAAAGTTTGTGGTCAACTATAGGCTCAGAGAACACAAAGCAAGTCATTGAGAAGAAAAGCTGTAGTCAGAGAAGTAGAGTTCATTGTAGGATGGAAAAAGAAGCACTGACTAAACAGTTTAGAAACCACTACTCAATTGTTTAAAAAAAAAGAAAACTGATGTGAGGCCTATCAAGTGGGTAGAGATGCCACCCATCTATTGTACTAACCACTCAATAGGTCTAGTACTGCATAAAGCAAAGATGCCTCTACAAGAAGCTAGAAGAAATAAGAGGCTTTCAAGGGGGGAAAAGAACAAGACCTAAAGAATCCAAGGTCAAAAGTATCAGAAAAAAAGCATTTGAGAAGCTGCCGTGTGCAGCTGATTGGGTACATGGAAGAAGGGAGTATGCTTTCATATTACAGATGTGCTCAGAATAGTTGAATTTAATGACTACAGCCAGAGACCATATTCATCCTTCACAGAGCCACTGGCTTTTCTAGTGAGTTGGTAAGCACTGCAGTTCAGCAACTGACACTAAGAGGCACATAAGCAGAGTTGCTAAAGGCAAGCTTGTATAGTCCTCCTGCCTCAGCTAACAGAGTTTTGTCAGCATAAGCTATTTAATGCTACAACTATACAAACATTGGGAACAGGATGATATAGGTAGATCTCTAGTGCAAATCATGATGTTACTATCCTATATATCAATTTATAAGGATTTTTCTGCTCCAAGGTATCTGATTAGAGAAACTAATAGTACATAAGTTTACTTTGGAATTCAGCCAAGCATGAAAGAGTGAGACAGGAGCATCCCTACTTCAAGTCCATTCACCTATTATTAGTGCAGAATGTTCTCTCTAGATTCAAACTGCTCTTCCTCATGAAGATATCATCTAACTTTCAAAAAGTCCTTTTAATCCTAATTCAGAGTAGGTCATCACTACATTGGGATAGATATATTTATTCTACCTTTAGAGACAGCAGGTGGAACAAAATGCTACCTAAATGCTGCTGAACAAAGCCAGCAGTGTGCACTGAGACAGCTGTGTAGCTAAAAACCTTGATAAAACTTCTCAGTTCTGAATTAGGCAAGAAGCAAACAACTCACTCAAAACGAAAGGGCACTCTGGGGCAAAAACATTCAGGATATCTAAAAATTTTTCTGTGAAAGAGTTGAAGCCAGATTTCACACCAGGGGGTCAATGTACTGCAGCAGCAAAAACATAAGGTTGCTTTGTAGAGAAACTCTCTCTACCCTCAAAAAAGCCCTGATGATGGCAGACACTTTTTCACATTCAGCATCATGCACAAAACCTAGATTAGCAATTTCATGAGCACATCATAGCCTAAAGGAGCTAGGAAATTAACACTCACTTTGTTCTTGTAGATCCTAGCATGAGACCAAAGACCACCTCAGGATAGAAATTGAGATAGAGTGAACAGATATTAGTCAGACAGCAATCATTGCTTAGATCCCATTAGTAGCATCAGCAGGGAAAACAGTCCTGGACTAGCCCTTTAGAGGAACTAATCTACATAAAATAGCTCAGCCATTTTGAACTTACCAGATACATGCCAGATGAAAGTATAAAAAAAATTATGAAGAGGACAAGCCAGAATTGGATAAGCTATAAGACTGCACTTCTCCTGAATTCTCTTAAGAGCGAACAAGTATTTGTTTTAAAGAGCAATGAAGGGAGACAATGGGGGTAAAGCAGAGCTCTGAATTAAAGATTAACTAAGTGAAGACGAGAACAATGTTTAACAAAGGAAAGGAAGGCATATGCAACAGTAAGAAGCCTACAGTTACAGCATACAAGCACTTGCTCCCTTATCTCAGCATTTTCAGCCTTGATGTGCAAGTCTGGCTGTGGACAAATTCTCTCTTCCGCACATGCAGCTGTTCACAAAGGAGTGAAATCAATTACTAAGAGATGAAAAGTTCCCATGCAAGAAAAATGATCACAAGCCTCACAAACACGGACAAGCTGTTGAAGTCCAAGTTTTACACCACAATTTCATTTTGTACTAAATGTCCAGTGAGGCAAAAGCTACAGATGGTCTAGAGCAGACTGAAAAATTTATGCACAGACTTAAAGCACTACTAACTTCAGCAGTAACACTTCTTAGTACCTGGCACTTTATTTAGACAATGCCAAAAACTAGATGTTGAAAAATAATTACAGGAAGCATCCAACTGAAGAACTCAAAAAAAATCAGTTCATCTCTTGATGAATTTAGGTTTCATGAACTAACTGGTGGAGTTCCACATCACACACATGCATTCTCGATGGAATCCAGAACTCAACTCCATCTATCAAAAGAACTGTGAGAGTCTCGAGATCATACAGGGCTCAATATACTGGAGCTACTACACAGTATCATGCAAACAGCTGAGCAACTATACTGCAGCACAGAACTTTTTTGAAAGCCTTTTTTCCCTATCCCATCATAAAAGGGCACTCTTTGCTAAGCCATATAATCTCACTCTACTCCGTTCCAGGGCTGGGCTATAGAATACAATATACTATTCAGCTTTGAATCATTCAAGAGAGTATGAGGGAAAGTAGCAGTTTGTGGTTAAACATTTAAAAAAAAACCAACAGACTCCCTGGCCCCACATGAAATGCTGACCCCTATGGGTGGGTCTACTCTTCAGTTTCTCTGTTTATTAAGACAGGCTCACGGTAGAGCTGGCCCCAGAATGCCTAGTACTATCAAGCCATGGCCATACCTGACAAATCTGGTCTGACAGTTCCTTCATCTGGTCATGAATGTGAGATTCATTTTACTTTCCTTCAAGCCATAAACTTATTGCTCAGATTCTTCTCTGATTAGGAAACCCTTGATTTTTTCCTCAGTGTCCTCACAAAGCCTTGACTGTCTACAGGAAGAGACTACATCACTTGCTAGCAGCACAGATGCTTTGAGTGGCTAGACAGTTGCCTAGATATGCCCTTCAGGATTACAGCAGGAACACAGAGTGAAGCCTATCAAAGTTTCAGCTACAGTTAATAGTCTGTCTTCAGCTGTTCCAAATTTGGGACGCATGTCTCCCTTCTTCTGTTTGTACCAAAGTAGAAAGAAGGTTGCCCAGCCAGTGAATGCAGAAGGCGGCTAAAGCACCTAGATGAAGGCTCAATATAACACAGCACATTACTTCTCTTAGTATCGCCCTCAAGCTGTGTTGAGAGCATAGAATATCACTTTGCATGTGCAGTGTTGCAACAATGTTTGAAACCTCAGCTAAGACCCTCCTGTTCAAGATCAGTTTTTCCTTGAAATCAATCACACGATGTTTGCAAGTAAGCCAAGCAACAGTAGCTTACCAGCTGCCCTGTAAAACTGATCTCATGAGTTGTGGCTGCAGATATCTACTGCTATCCAACTCAAATTATGAACTACAGTACCAATACAGTTTAGTGAAAGTAAGAATAGCTCCTAACATATTCTAAAAAAAAAAATAAAAATAAAAATAGAAGTAGTTTTGAAAAAGCGTGTCATTTCATATTTTTCTGAGTTCTCTTAAAGTTGCTATACACACTGTCATTTAGTACTTGAAGCCGTTTAGAAGCTGTTATCAGAATCACAACATCAGCATCAACTTCAGATCTTCTGCAGCTCCATTGCTTACCTGATCAAAGAGTTGTTTCCCTGTAGTGTTGGGCTGGATGGCAAATTCCAGCTCAGCATCCATGGTGGTAACACGCACACTGATCTGGAAAACAGAAGAGACATCATTATAATACATGCACTGACACCACACAATAATGAAAAACATCATCTGCCTCCATCCAGAGACCCATTCCCAGGCTTCCAAGAACTCTTTGCCGGCAATTAGGAAGTCACCTGCCTAGACAGCCCAGTGTTCCCAGCACCCACCACTTCAGCTTGCTCACAGAGCATAGCTTTCAAACGTCCTAGCGTTCATTCTGCCTGATCCAACTTGCATTCAAATCTACATACTGATAACATATGAGAGGGCCATTTACAGCTTATGAGACTGTATTTCTCAGTGTAGAAAATCCTGGAATTGTTCAACAAAGCAAAGATGCCTCAGACCTTGGAACATCCGAAGGATAAATATCAAGAAAGTCCCTGCAAGCAAAAACAACCTCAACCTGCTGCAGAAGAGTAGTAGGCACAGAACAATATTGTTTCAGTCTCCATGGATATCTGGGGAGATTATAAGGCACAATCCCTGATATTGTTCAAGGACTGTGAGTACAAAGCAAACAAGTTAGAATAACATGCGAAGGCAAGAAGAAGGCACGCTGAACTAAGACACTATTACGAGCAGGCACTTCACAAACCAGTAGAATGTTCCCTACATAGTTGCATTCTACCACCTGGTTCTTTCAGGGAGGTTAAAGATCTAGAAACAATGAATAAATGTTTTAGGTGCATCTTACTATGCAGTCAAATTTCTTAAAAACACCTTAAGCAAAAAAGAAATGAGATAATGAATTGTCTTTCAGAAGAAATATATGATGCACTCTAGTGACAAGTGTCTCACCATATTAAATGAAACTGGCAAGGAAACCGCAGCAAGTCTATAATTTCATTTTACAGAAGCAAGAATATACTCGTTTATCTTTCACCAACCAGTTCTCAGGGAACAAGTTAAGAGATATGCAGCAGAAGATTCTTATCTCAAATATTTGAATAAAACATAGTTGATTCCATTTACAACTTCACATTATCAGACTATTTTGTAGATTCTTAGATATAGGAATACTCCCTCCTGGACACACAGATGACTTAACTAACTTCTAACCAGGCCAAATAAAGTCTTCAAGTATACTGAGATTTCTGAAAGCTTATTTCTACTTGCATGTTTATACTCCAAAAAAGAAAAACATACAGAAGCTGCAAAGATTTTAAGAACAAAAACTGTTTTAACACTTCTCCATTAGAGCAAAGGTTGAAAGTGTGAAGGTACATAGACAAGATTCACAGTGCACGAAACCCCAGTGTACAGGCACTACTCTTGCAGTTCTCTTCCCTGCCAACAGCAATTTACTGTATATATCACTAAATCCTCATTTATTTGCTCTCCAGTGTAATCCACCTTCTTAGCCTACCCTACCTACTTCTCAGGGGTTGGAAAGGTATGCTGTGAGCAGCTTTAGCAAGAGCAGCTCAAACTGCCATTTATACTGTAGGTTAACAATGTGACACTAGAGACTAAAAAGATAGAGTGAGCACAGAAATGTTTGATATGCTCGCTAGGACTGAGAGCCCCAAACCAGTTTTGCTACTTGTACTTAGAAGCAGTTTCTTGTACCAGAGGAATGTCAGCTTCTGCATCTGCCTTCCTTAGGATATATACCAGCAAGATGAAAGATATCTATAAACTATGTCTAAAAGGCAGTGGGTAAAACAAGTCATTAAGCAACAGATTGTTGTTTGTTTGCTTTAAAGCCCCTCCTGTTCACCTAATCCACTTATATACCCGCTATCATGAAAGCAATATATAGGATTTCAGCTCTCCTTTTAATGGATAAAAATGCAGTAGCTACCCTTGGCTGACAACACCTGCATAAGTGATTAAATGCAGAAGTATCTGAGCACAGTGGAAGTACCAGAAATCAGAAACATTTATGTCAGTTCTTTGCAACCTGTGCCTGAATTACTTTTAAGCTCTGCTCTATAAGTTTTAAAATAAAGCTACTTCAGTAAGTATCCTCCTCACAGAATTGCCCAGTGAGGTTGCTAATGCCCCCTCCCTGGAAGCACTCCAGCATCCCAGCTGGATGGAACTGTGAGCAATATGGTCTAGCAGGAGGTGTCCCTGCCTATAGCAGGGGGTTGGAGCTAGATGATTAAAGGTCCCTTCCAACCCAAACCATTCTATGATTCTGTGAATTTCATAAACCATTGTTATTTGTAAGACTCACATCTCTGTTAGCACAGTAAAATAAGGTCCCATGGTACAATCAGCAAAATTCCTTCACTGACATTCAGTTAAACATACTTGATGAGTTGTCACCCTTCAATTAGTACATTAAGTAATAAGAAATGGCCTTTTTTCCTAATAGTAGCTCTCCATGCTCAAGAGTAGCAATCAAGGTTTAGGAGAAGTCTTAAACAGGGTATATGCATTTGCAATTTCAGTATACACTTTTTTAGAATATAGCATGAGCAAAGATACCACAGGAAACAGATACGTGTTTTACAGAACCGCACCCCGGTAATTCTAGCTTCCCTGATCTGCTCAAAGTTTTAACAAATAGCATACTGCTCTTAAGGACTGAATGGGGGAAAGCATGTCCTGGGTTGTAACACCACCTCAAAAAAATCCAAAGTTGCTCTTATACTTTCTTCCCCCCCCTCCCCCCAACCCGCATGTGCTTCCAAGCTGTATTTTTAAGCCAGCTGTTGTGAACTGGAAAAACAAAGTGAAGTTTCCACCGTTACAGGCAGTGGGAGGTACTGTTCTCCATTCCCAGTTAACAGATAAGAAGCCTGACAGTACTTCAGAGCAGACACAGCTTCACCGGGGTGTTTTGCTTCTGCTCAGTACTGCTATAGAAACAGATCTGTTCTTAAAGCATGGAGAGAAAAGGAAAAAAAAAAAAAAAAAAAGGAAAAAAGCACCAAGGAGGGAGCTTTGTTCTAAAAGATGCCCCAGGACAATCCAACTCCTGGTCACTTCACCTTACTGGGTTCTGACTGCAGCTCAGACAGAAACCACCAGAAACTGCCTACCTTATCTAAACACTACCTACCTGGCAAGTAAATGCCAGGCACTGCACGATCACCTTCATTCTCCTCATTCATTCAAAATATTCAAAATCTTTAGTTAAACCTCTCTGCTAAGGCATGCACAGCTGAGTACTGTTTAACACAGAAGTAAGACAAGAGGTACACAAAATACTTTATCAGAGGAATGAATAATCTGTCCCAGCATAATTTAGACTTTCATGCTTGCTTTGTCCCTTGAATTACTCCACCAGAGTACTTTTAAACCATTAATGTAATTTAGCATCAATGCTTATTCTAAGCAAGAAAAGACTCAGGATTCATTAGTATTAAGATTTGTATTTCTAAACCATCTAATGAGGTTTTCTGAGATTAAATAACCTAGCACCTACAAAGCAGTACACATTGGTCTGTCTTCCTGTCAACAAATAATTGTAACATATATACAACAGATTTGTTCCCAATAAGAATAAAAGCCTGCCTTCCAAATAACTGTGTAGGAATGGTGTAGTGCTATGCCTGAATTAAGGCACTGCACAGTCCTTTTCCTCTACAGGCATTCAATCTTAGCCCCATAACAAGACAAGTTTTGCCTGAAAAACTTGATTGCTTTTCCCAGGCAGAACATATCAAAACTACTAAACTAGAATACTCTAGAAGACAGCCAATCAGACATGGAGACCGTAATAAGAGTCCAATTCCTCACCAACACCTTCATTTGAAGATAGTCTGCAAACAGAATAAAACATTCCTTCTGAGTGTAACTGACTTGGACTGCTGAGCATACACAGTTCTAGCTCTGTCATACTGGGCAAGCAAGGTACATCCTTCTGCAACACTAGCAACAGGAGAAAATACAGTGAGAAAAAGACATTACCTGCCACTGATTACAAAGTCCAGTGACAGCAATCACCCACATTCCTTTATACAAAAAGGATTTTGTAAATTTCATAAACCGTTATTAATTGTAGGAGTCATGCCTCTGTTAGCACAGTAAAAAAAAAGGTCCCGTGGTACAATCAGCAGAATTCCTTCATTGTCATTGCTCTGCATGTGTTTTTAGAGAACTTGTTTTCAACAGCAGCAGATTTACCAAAAATGCTATCCTAAAACAGTAAGTTACATTGAAATTATATTTAAAGCAACTAATTGCATTTCCATTGTTTATAATGCGTTACATTTATAATTACTGTACCTGAGTGTCTCCAATCCTCAAAATTCTGCGTAGATCTTAAACTAGTAGAATTTTTACCCAGGTAGATGGCCTTTAAGTTAGCTTCTTTTGACTTTCCATTACCATTCAATAGAGTATTTTGCATACTAACAGCTAACAATACTGTATAAAAAGCTTCTAGAAAAGGCCATCTTGCACATTACAAGAAAATTCATCACATTTCAAAAGAAGCACAGAGCACACACATTTCAAAAGGCAACTAACCTAAAAAGTACTCACGAAAAAAAAGCCAAAATTTAACTGATTCATTTCATAATGGCTACAGGAAAGAGCTAGAAACCTAGCAACTCTTCCTCTTCTCTATTTGAAGACTTGCATCGTTTTACCGGTCAAAGCACAACTATAGATTGCCACTACAATCTATCTGCATCTATTTCCAATGTCTTTTCAGAAAGATTGCCCATATACCTTCAAATCTCACTTTTTGCTCCACTCAGATTCCCAGTAAGTTCCACTAGCAGGAAAGATCAGTGCTCTTCTGCAAGTCCGTAAGTGAGCCCAGCTATAATAACCTGCTGCAACTACATGCTAAGATGACAGTTTGTTTCTGTATATGAAAGATTCCTGGTTACCAAATTGGAGAAAAATGGATTTGATGACTGGACCACTCACTGAAGAAGGAATTGGCTGAGTGGTCACACTCAGAGAGTTATGGTCAACAGCTCAAAATCCAAGTGGACATCAGTGAAGGGTGGTATTCCTCAGGAATGGGTGCCGGGACCAGAGCTATTTAACATCTGTGTAGGCAACACGGACAGTGGGATTGAGTGCATCCTCAGCAAGCTTGCAGACTACACCAAGCTGAGCAATGCAGCTTAGATGCTAGAGGGAAGGGATGCCATACAGAGGGACCTGGACAGGCTTGAGAGGTGGGCACATGCCAACCACATGAAATTCAACAAGGCCAAGTGCAAGGTGCTGCACCCAGGTCAGGAAAATCCCAAGAACAGATACAGGTTGGGTGGAAAATACCTCGTGAGCAGTCCTGAGGAGAAGGATTTGGGTGTGTCAGTTGATGAAAGACTCGATATGAGCTGGCAATATGCGCTTGCAGCCTAGAAGGCCAACCATATCCTGGGTTGTATTGAGAGAAGTGTGACTGGCAGGTCAAGAGAATAGATTCCTCCCTTCTACTCCACTCTCATGAGACTGCACTTGGACTACTGCCTTGAGTTCTCCAGCCCCCAAAATAACACAGTATCGGCCTCTACAAAGCCCAGATCCTGAGTTAAATCTTCTTTTCTCCCTGCAATTTCCTGAATGTGAGGCTGTTACACACTGCTGGTTTGCAGGCCACAATCTTTGCATTTCAATGTCTTCCAGGTTTAAGACACCAAGAGGATAATTTCTGGGTAAAACTGCAAAACTATAATTAGGGAGAAGTCATACTTTATTATTTGACTGTTATGAAAAAGATGTAAGTTTATTTTAAAAAAGAAATCCCAGGCCAATTCTTAACCATTAATGTATAGTGCAGGCTTTCTGCACTTCAGAGCATCTTTTCAGCCAGCAGTTACAGTAGGTAAAGGTACTCAATTAGCAATCTGCACTGGTGGCACCAGTTATGACTGGAAAACAATTGTGTACGTAAGTATAATTAGAGTTGAGCCACACTCCCACAAAATACGCAAGTGTTTTTGAGACTACAAACGCTTCCCATGGCTTGTATACTCCACTCCCTGCTACACAGATGAGCTAACATGGGCCCTGCCACCTTATGTGCCTATTGGCCCAGTGCCCTGCTGGAAGGACAGGAGTCATGCAGCAATCCCCAGAGCACACTGAAGCACCTTGCTTTGCCTTGAAAAAGGATCACAGCTAATGCCCCCCACCTGAAGCAACAGCAATACTCACAGACATCTGGCTCTTTTCCGAGTCCCAGCACGCTTCTGAAGGCAAACCTGGGTCCTTTGTGTTAGGGTGGAAGCTGGACTCAGGTCATATGAAAGTGCTTGCAATTTCTAAAGGGATTACATTTAATTAAACCAGCCCCCTTCCAGCCGTCTTAAAGGGCCTTTTCATAACCTTAAGCTCATCAGGAGCAGAACTCCAGCAGAGAGCAGACACACCCCAGGCACCAGCTCTGTCCCTGCCAGGCTGCAATCCCTAGGAAAAGCATTAATCCCAGATGGCTCCCAGAGCTTTGCTGCTCTCCAGCGCTCCTCTCCGTTCAACTGCTGCTCGTTTGACTGGATCCACCAGGAGTCTCACAAGGCTAAGGAAGCCATTCCATAATAAAAATAGCCAGTATTGAGGCAGGGATTGTGGCTGCTGCAGCTCCCCTTCACTACATAGCCCTGTTCTCCCACAAGCGCAGGTGCTAGCAAGCCAGACCAGGGAAATTTGACAGTTAAATCTAAATAGATTTGCACTGAAACAGTCTTGTTCCATCTCTCCCTGTGAAGAAGCATAGCAATAAGTCAGCTCAGAACAAAAGGACCTTATTCACATCTCAGCGAAGCCTCATTACAACTGCAACCCTCTGGAGTTCCTCTTAGTCTCCAGTGAGGCAGGATGGACACTGCAGGCAGCAAGCTGCAGCTTTCACACAGGTTCTGAACCAAGTTACTGAGAACAGCAAGACTAAAAAGACGCCACAGGAAGAGAGCTGCAGTGACAGCAGTCAAGATTGAGAAAGTTCACAGCTTTCAAGAGTATGCTTGCAGAAACTGAACTGAGAAAGGGTGGAGGAGGCAGAGCCCAAGCTGGAGGAAACCAGACATCCCCTGACACAAGTATGCATCTGACATTTTACCTCACTTCTGTAGAGACTCCAAGAGAGCGATACCAGTGCAGAAAACACACTGCCTTTAACCGCCAGCAAAATGCAACTCTGTGGAATTGGTTTAGTACCACTAACAGGACAGAGAGGGAGAGCTGGTTAGAGCATACCGACCTCTAAAACAATACCTATGCTACTGGTTACCCACTCTTCTAGTGCTTGGAGACTAACATAGAAGTCTTTTAGAAGCCCTCTGTCCCATGCAGAGCTTGGAAGAGTAGAAAACTTTTGCTTTATCTGACAAAGGGGTTCAAAGTAAACATATTTTGGGGCCACTCTACCAGCATTTCCTATACATATATTCTCACATGATTTATAGAAAGCAGCATATCCATTAGATGAAAGAACCAATCTCTGTTCTTGAAATGGATAGAGGAAACCAACTGAGGTTGCACTAAAAATCTGGTACATAATGTAACACTAAAGTAGGCAGATTCAAAAAGGAAACTAAATTATTTACCCTAACATAAACCCTGTCATACTGTAGTGTCAGAGCCCTAAATATGTTTGTTTGATTGTTACCACAAAAGACTATTGTTTGAACCCACGATTTAAAAGGCAAGTAATTTAACCACATGAACACAAAAGTAGGATTTAGCAAAGTTTGTTCCCCCCCAAAAAAAGCTTGCAGTCAGGCTTTGCAACTCTACATAATTTACACTTTAATGACAGTATTTACTGTACGTTTAATTTCTTACTTGTCTATTTTGCAAAAACACTTTTTAAGCCCAATTATTAATAAGAATAGTGAAAACTGCATTACTCCTGACAAGAGTGCTGCCCCTTTTATTTCATCTGCCCTTTCAGCAGATTTAGATACCTATCACAATCAGAAGCAATACAGCACGTTGGCAGACATCTCCTCAAGACTTCTCTTGCCCTATTGTGGAATTTTCTAGCTGAAGAGCAAAGCCTCTATGCTTACTGATCTAGCAAGTGTTCCTCTAAATTACACATTCCTGAAAACACTTGTTAGCCATAGTTTAAAAACTCTTATGTTCCCATTACCATAAGTTTCAATGAGCTGTACAGCAGAACTGAGAGCTACAGGATAAAAAAATAAAATAAAAAGCGCCTGAGTTATGTGAAGAGGCATATCAGTGAATGACTCACACTCCTGGCTCTCAGCAGAACAGCCTCTTATTGGAGAAAGTCTGTCTTTGACACAGGACAGTACTGCAGTGCAGCAAGCAAGAGCAACTAGTTCCTGTAACTACCCTCAACAGCAGAGCTACAAGGACTGCAGACTGGCACAAATTTTTGAATCTTTTATCTACCAGTGCATATCTGCGCTAGGGTCACAGCCAAGATATTCCGCCTTTCAATTCCTCTTTCTCACAGGGGATCTCCTCACAGCTCTTCCATTTTCTCCACTATGAGTGGAAGTTGGATACTTCACATCCCAGAGACAATAAAATTCTTTCATACAGTCAAAAATAAACTGGAATGCAGCCGTGAAAAGAACTGCCTCTTTAAAAACACCTTTTGCAATTGAAAAGGTGATGCCTACAGAGCAGAGCAACACAGCAGTACTTTGTTGCTTTTCTGGTTCTTGAGATAAGGTGTGACAAGATAGCTTTTTGCTGAAGCCTCCCTTTACAACTGATCGATACTCCAAGGGGCCTGATTACAGGATAAGACAGTTGAACCTGAGGGGATCCTCAGGACAAGCCCTCAGACAAGAGATTTGGTACTCATTAAGTCAGGGTGTCTACTTCAGGTGTCTTCATATACGCCAAAGCCTCTTTTTCCCAAGTAGCCAACCAAACTTAGAACCTCAAAGGATATCCTGTTTAAAAATTCAGATCTCCCTCAAACCACATCGACAGATCTCACAAAAGAGCTGCAGAAAAGCCTATTCCCTGTTCAAAAGGGCTGACTTTTACATTGCCCGCACTTTAGAGGCTGTCTTCACCCACCCACTCTGCCTCAACTTCTCTGTTTTCTCATAATCAGTGTTTCAAAGGTCTGAGCTTTTTTCAACAGTGCTAGCAAGCACACTCTATAACACAAAGTCATAGAAAACCAGAGCTTTATCAGTGCCTCTTAACGGGATGGGGAATATAGAATTTTAAAATTCTGGGGGCATTGTTTACCTGGTTTAATTAATGATCAGGTTTAGGCTCCCAGACAACTTTTACTCCTGTAGAAGTTCTTTTTCCTAAGACTACTACCAAGTGAGTCATTCAAAATTTAAAAAAAAAAAAAAAAAAGAGAGGGAATTCCCCTACACAGCTCATCCTCTGAAGTCCTCAGTAACATATTTCCCAGTTAAAGTTACTTGAATATAATTCCTTCCTTTACAGCCAAGCAGAGAGCAACCAGGTA
Organism: Phasianus colchicus; assembly: GCF_987193195.1. Classification (NCBI taxonomy): domain Eukaryota; kingdom Metazoa; phylum Chordata; class Aves; order Galliformes; family Phasianidae; genus Phasianus; species Phasianus colchicus. Next base: position 20,135,578 of record NC_143449.1, read on the forward strand.
CATCCTACCAGTGGTATTTCAACACAATGGCTGCTAAGAGCCTAGCAACACTGTCTGAAGCACAAACAAACTCCAGAGGAGCTGCAAGACAAGAGTCTTAAGACAGCAAAAGATGCCATGGTTGAGTCCTCAAATTTACAATTAAGTCCAGATGTTTGTAGGTCATACAACCATTACATACTCACAACTTTGTGAATATGCATTGGGTCAGTTCCTCTATTTTTGCCATTTCCTTTCTCATAAATAGATTCCTTATACACCTCCCTTTGCTTTCCTGTAACTGTTCCAAGACCCAGTATTGCCACTTGCTGTTCCTTTAGGGCTAGTTTGAAGCCAGCCCCTAGAAAACTATTTTTGTACCTGTAATTTGGGCTATCTAGAGGAAAACACTCTTTATTATATTAGTCAAAATCCAGAAGAGATTAAGAAAAAGCAATGATGGGAAAAAAAAAAAACCACCTTTCTCCCCTTCTACAGTTCCTTCTATAGAGGGAAAACAAAGCAAAATTTAGCCATACGAGTCATTTGACCACTACACTACCAGCAAACTTTCTTTTTTGTTTGCTGTTTTTTCTTATTTTTCCTTTTTTCTTTTTTTAATTTGTTTTGTACATGCTGGAAGGTGCCACTCTCTTGAGAAACAATGTATGCCTATTATGGCCTTTCCACCCTAATAGTGGGGTTGGCAGCTGTGTTTCACATGTCTGAGCTTAACCACATTGCTCATTAATGCTCTTCAACTTAACGGCACTCAGCAGAGCAGTGGGCATGTTTGAAATGCCTGTAGCAGTGGGTGTGACATTTCTCACAGCTACTGAGCACACTTCTCAGGCAGTCCCAATTACAGGTTACAAACAAGTGTTTTGGTCCAGCCATCACCACCCTTCCCATTAAAATCAATGTTATGACCCTGGTTGCTACTGTAGTAATTGAACACATAAAACAATTCCAACACGCCACCATCACTGGAAGCATATCGGATTTTCTGAGTAGACTGCCAGACAGCAGCTTTTTGCCCCTTGAACTTGCATTAGTCTAGTCCTTTCCTCCCAAGCTTCATTTCAAAGGCGGGAGATTTCCCAGTACCATTTAGCAGCTAAAATAAATAGTTCAACATGTTAAGAAGACATACGTGGTAGCCAAGATGCATTTTCAAACAATCAATAGGCTTTACAAACCTAACATCCAGTAAGCACCTGCCAAAATTACAACCAGCAATTTTGTTGGCAGGAGCTCAAAACAAGATCAAGACAGGATGCTAACAAACATGACCCACACAGGCACACCACATGTATGTTAAGTACCTAAAGTTTCATAGGCTAATAGACTAAACAACTAATTCCCTGTGTAAAGGTCTTCAAATTCACCTTCAGTTAGGAGCAGTCTTAGCAGTAACTTGAAATGTAGGGCAATAAGACAGACACACTGAGAAGCTGCACTTATCATTCAAGAGAATTCCCACTGGCTAGATGCACAAAGATCACTTCTGTAACTGAGCTCTTACTTCTGCAGGAGGATTCTCGTGTTTGGAAGAACAAGTTAGAAATGTGCTCAGCTGTTTCAGATGCTTCCCTGTTCTTCAACCAAAAGACATGCAGCACTTAGGCTTGCTGATAATAAGCAAGAAGAGCAGCCACATGCAGCAGCTGCCTTTTCCAGACTTTCAAAGCAGTGCTTGGGTGTGGCACATTGCGCTCTTGGCCAGCTCACAGAGCTCAGAGTATCTTGAACAATAGCCAGACTTCTAGGAGTTAGAACACAGCCTTATTGTGGGATTCGACTGCCCAGACTATGAGCCATCCCGCCAAATTTAACTGCAGGCAGAGTCAAATGTGAGGTAAGGCTGTTTCATCATCCTGTGATTTTCAGTTATATCATTTTCAGTGAGCTAGAAAAATCCTGCAATTTCCTTTCAGTACAGGATCTCATGCAGGCTGGCTGCTTCTATGCTTATTTAGGTCACAGTTCTCTAAAATGAAGGATTTCCCTGAAAGAGCTCAGTTCTATAGTACTTTTTAAGTGTAAATTTCCCCACCCACATTTGCTTCCCTCTCCAACCTATTTTAGGTTTCAAATAGCTCTGTTGGGACTGTACATCGCTTATAAAAGACCAGCTTGTGATTGCTGAAGTACCTTCTGTTATTTTAAGCTCTGTGTAGTTCAAGCACTTGAGCTTTCCTAATATAGAGAGTAGCTACAACAGCAGAATACACAGAACCCTGTGTCCCAAAAGGCTCCCACACGGGTGGGCGTAGAGCTGCTGGCAGCAGCCTGGAGAGAGCAGTGCCAGCACACGCAGGGTGTGGTCACACCACCACTGCAAGCCGTCCGAAAGGCCTGTCACCATAACGCAGCCTCTCACTGCCTCCTTTGGAGCAGTATTAGTATCCGGTAACTTTTTGGTAAAGCCTGGTTGTCACTACAGAGAACTGCAAGTGCTACAACTTAAAGAAAAGAACAAAGCTTCAGACTCTCAGTGAACAGCTACTGAAACAAACTATTCTCAGCTTTCTACAGGGCTGCATATCCTGAAACAGTACTGCAAGCATTGCTAAGAAGCACCTATGAAATGCATCATCACTATCTGCACCTCAGGGCTCTGACAGCTTAACATATCTTGTGGCCAAGGATTAGCTTTCTATGGGAAACCATTTTTAGACTACTGCTGGACACAGACACCTTGTACAGCTTAACTGCACCAGCGCACTGAACAGACAAGCTAGGTATATTCAGTAACTTTTAAATAGAATATGTATTTCTTAGGGCGGGAGGAGGGGAGAAAAAGAAAAAGGGGGTTGCTTTTGATAGGGTTTTTTGTTGTTGTTATACTCAAATAGTTCTTCTCCTGTCTCCATTCCTCCACACTCCTGAAGGTAACCTTAAGAACTTCCAGGCATCTATTTAACACTTTGCAAATTCAAGTACTTCCCAATCTGTGTGTGAAGAAGTCAAGAACTATTGCCTCACCACAACCAACACAAGACTCTGAATAATTCAATCCAACTTAGAAAGTGATTTGGCCTTGAAATCAGCCTTCCTCTGAGTATGAAATGGGACCAGATGACCTCTAGAGATCTTTCTCAGCTTAAATTTTGATAACTCTGCAAGACCACAAAAGCTGCTGGAGAGCTAGCTACCCTATACTAATCAGTTAGAACAACAAGTTCTGAATTTTAATAGAGAAAAATATATAACCAGAACCATCCTACCCATCAAGCAGCCAGCCTGAAAGGACATACAGTATATTGAGGAAATATACATGGATCACTATTTTAATCATTATTCCAGAGTAGAATATTTAAAGGATAAAAAAATTCTATCTTATTCTTAAAGGTATTATGAATAAAAAGAGACTAAGAGGGCTAGCAGAGTTGCTGAGAGTTCTAACACTTCACCCTAAAATTTGTCTGTCAGGTCAGTTTTTACAGTGCAACAAAGTAGAGGACTAATACTCAAGAGTGAATTTCAGTATAGCTCAAAAGCTACACTGTGCTTTCTGTGTTACAGAAAAAGAAGTATATTTATTAAATGGTGTGACTAAATGATTGATTGCACTTTTCCACTACTTAGTCACTTCCCCACCTTAACTGTGTAATCCAGAGAAAAAGAAAGTTGAAAGTCATAAGGGCTTAGTAACGGGAAAAGGACAAGCCAGTGATAAACAGACAAGAATGGCTCATGCCTGCAGGAAGACATTCTTTTTGCCTAAAAAAAGAATATCTGGAGAACACAGGAAAGCACACAGCAGCAGAAGCATAGTTCTCCACTACCTGCATGTGAGCTTGTCTAACACTGATTTAATCTCAAAAAAAAAAAAAAAAGCGTTGTATTATTCACACTCCAGTACACTGCTGAAGTTAGCATCCTCTTTTTCTTTCATTCTTCCTTTTTGGGGCACCTCTCTTTTTTGCCCGTAGCTTTTAGTCAACCAACCATGGCCAGCGGTAAGAAAGAACCATGTACAGTGAAAAAAAAACAACAACTCCTTTTCTATACCTGGGAGTGATCATGTTTGGGACGAGAACAGAAAATTATTCCTCCATGCTTCATCTGAGTATTGAGAATATGTTCCTCAGGACAGCTGCAGCTTCAGAGGCATCAAAACTTAATAGAGGTTCAGAAAGTTAATATACATAGGCCAGGAATTTCTGACGGCCTCACTACTCCATTGGAGGACCACACACTCGCAGAAGCAAAGCTAACCTTTCAGAGATGCACAGGAGGGAAGCAGCACTAGATCGCCTGGCCACGTGTCCACATTTAATACAGCTATAATTGCCTCTTGCAAACATAAGGCCCAAACCTCTGCATTTTCAGGTTCTCAACCTCCAAACAGCTGCAGTTGACTCTGTGTCTTTATAATCACTAAGGTGATTTTGTTACTACCTCACTGCCAAGTATTTACTGCACCACCTATTTACAGTAAGTGCCAACAGTTAGCTACTGTAGTCAGAAGGGAGGGTACAACGCCAACAACTTCTAGAAAACTTACATGTGTTTCTCCAGTTCAAGAGCATTCAAGTTGTCACAGAGGTTAACTAAAAATTAGTTTTCCATGAATCTAGAGACTTCAGCCTGCTCTAGAAATTTCTGATAGGATAAAAACAAATTCCTTCGATGCAGCAATATTGGCTGCACTATGCAAATCCCTGCTGTTCTCAAACACTGCCATGAAAAAGAAAGCAATTAACTAGCTGCTCTTCTTTTAAAACAGTTAAATGTCCCCCATTATTCCTAGGCAGAGAAGGATTTCCTCTTTTCCATCATTGTGTCTGCAACAGCAGGGACACTCCTCACAGAGGATGTAGATTTCCACTATCATCACATCCAGAGGGCAGACAAACAAGACACCTGGGGGAGGGGGTCCAGGAGTTAGCACTGAGATCTCGAAATTCTTTTAGAAGCACTCCACTGTAATCCTTAGAATAATGCCTGAGCACAGACAGCAAATTTATTGGGCAAATTCAGGGAAGCCTTCTTGCGACACAGGAGGAAAGAAAAAAAAAAAAGAAGAAGAAGAAAAAGAAAGTCAGCCAAATAAGGCTGTTTGAGCTGCACCAAGCCAGGAAAGAGTGCAGGAGATGACGTAGTTAGAGGAAGCTTTTAGTCAGTTTCCTTTAAAACTGGGAGCAGGGCCAGAGCTACCTCTGCCAGACAAGTTTCCCTGAGAGGTGTCAGTTGATCAGAAAGGATGCAGAGATCCCAGCAACTCAAGGATCTCCCCACAACCCAGTTTCACAAAAAGACAGAAGGTATTTGAAAAGTTTGCCAACTGTCTTTCATGAAGCTACCTAGAGACGTCAACACAAGCTCCGCACAAAGAGGAATTCACTTCAGACCAGATATCACAGCCACTATGCATAAAACAACAGAAGTGAGTTTCCTCTAGAGGCAACAATGACATTTCCTGTCAAAAAAAGGAGTCCATATTAAGACATCTTATAAAGTAGCTGCATGAGAAAAGCAAGAATTGCAATTAACAATCAGGGTTAATTAATCAGATGAGGCAGTTGCCCCAAGGAAAGTGCTGCAACCCCTTGCAGGTCCAAAAAAAGTACTCCTTGTAAATGAGATAGAGTGATATGCAAGAAGCAAGTAATGACCAGTCCCCTGATACTAAGCACTATTTCCCCTGTAGGATTCTTACAGAAGTAGCAAATCTAAAGCTTTCCTGGGGCTTTTATTATATGCACCTTACCAGCCTACTTCTTGCTCAAGAAACAAACTAGAAAGCGAAGAATTAAAAATCAAATCAACTAATATTTAATCCTATTGAACCTCTGATATGATATGCACTCAACCCTAATAATATGCCATTTAGTTTTACGAACTAGGTCACAATTACCAGTTTAGATCAGGCACTCGGGATAAGCCTTCCTTGCTACAGTTTAAAACCGCTGTAACGGATGTTTTCTGCAGTGCATTGACAGTTGGAGGTAGGGCTTTCCATAAGAAAGGGAAGTAAAATGTTAGCATTATGTATAAACAAAGTGAGCACAAAGGTTATTGAAAATACCTGCTTAACTTCAGCATAGGAGGCTCAGAAGTACAAACTGAAGCCTCTGCTCACTATCATCAGCACCAACTGGTTCATCTGCCCAAGAAGCAAAAACCTTGCTACTTCTGCCAAATCCAGGAACATAATGCAAGGTAGGGTATAACCATCCTATGACAGATATAAATCTATAGCTCTGGTAGTTAACCTGGTCCCACAGCACGCTCAGCATGTTTTAGCTATTGTTACTTCCTAAGTACAAACTCATCTGAAATCCACCAACAGGGCAAAATCAGCTTTTATACAAAGCAAGGCCTTTGAGAGCTCTGAGTCACACCTTTTCAGTTCAATTCAATGCACGTGGGTGCTAGAAGAAAGATACAATGGATTGGTTTGCCCAACTAGTTAGCACCAATATCAGACCAAAGCCCAACTTTGATCAGCAGTGCCAAACTTTTTTGAGTTATACTGAAGGATGGAAATAGGGAGATACGACATCACAGGATCAACCCTTGGTAGGCAGAAGGCATCTGGAATGCTTTCAGTGTTCTGTTACAGCACAGTAGGATTCCAACCCAGGGCACCAAAAGTAAGTGCCCATCCATTTCCAGTTATTGTTCCTACCATTGTCTACCCTCTGCCTCCAGCTTTTAAGACCCCTAGAAAAGTCCACAAGAAAAAAAAAATAATCCAATGCTACAAATGTAGCACTCTGCTTACAGCTGCCACTTGGTTGCAGAGTTCAGTAGCAAGCTACCGCACCTCAAGAAACGACCCAGCAGGATCTCCTGACACTTGCTACGCAGTCCCACAACAACCTTTCTCCTAACCAGACCTACTCCAATCCTAAAGGCATCTGTAGTCCAACTGAAGCCCATCAATATCAGCTACAGGCAGGGTCCTTCGTGCATCTTTTGGCAACTGTTATGCTGAATTTTAGAAAATATTAAGGGAAAAGGCAGCAGCAAATAAGATTTGCTTTTAAATCTGAACTATCATAGTAAACTTGAGACCTGCAAATCTCACTGCTCTTTTGTTCTGAGGACTTCATGCTTGTCCAAGCTGATTTTCTCTGCAATAACAGTTTGAAACATAGAAGACTTATGTTCTGTATGTACAAAGAAACAGTTCTGCAAATACAGAAAGGGGAGTCCAAACTCTACAATCCCCACTTTGAATCTGTTAGCTCTGATTGTATCAATTTATCTATGTTACCTAAAAGAGAACCGCTCAGTTCCCAGTGATAGGACAGTCACAAGAGTTGAATACACACTTCACACAAGGTAGATGCTCACACTCTCAAGTTCTCAGTGACAAAGTCATTCACATAGCCACTAAGCCAGTACATTCATGGACAAAATAGCTAAAAATACATTGAAATACATGTGACTGGCACAAAAGAGTTCTTCCCTTCCATTATTTCTTCGCAGCTAAATGTTTCTTGCAGTATTAAAGTTAAAGCAATTAACTATGGGGCTTGGACCAGCTGTCAATGTGACAACTCATTCATTTTTATCAAGATTTGGAACCTAGTGTGACATTCAGCTCTATCAACCCTGAAATGGCTCAAGACCAGAGTACAAGACAGTGAACATGAGATCAGAGCCAATCACAGCCAACTGACTTCTCACAACCAGCAGAGTTTGAAACTGACAATAGTTTGCAAGAGGCATTTTACCAACCAACCACTTCCACCCCTTTGCAATACAAAGCGTAGGGGGAATTGTACGTCCTCTTTTACAAGTGCTTCAGCTGTTTACATCCTGCACATCTTTCAGAAAAAAGTATATATAAATGGAGCTGGCTGCTTAACTATAAGAGCACTCAAGATAAAACAATGAAGCCTTCCTGGGAAGTGTGTGGCAGGATTAGTAAGCAGATCTGTGATGCATTTTCTACACAGTCTACAACAATCAAACCCCATCTTGACTGCAGACATTACACTACACAGCGGCAAATCATGTGCCACTAGTTCGAAGGTTACCTGATTTAATCTTGGACTCCTATTAATAGTGTACTAAAGCATAGTGCCCCTGTGAACGAATCTCGTGTAACAAGCAATTTCTAGCTAGATATGTTAACATTTAGCCTGACTTACCAGAAAGCAGGGCCTCAGAACTCAGCAGGTTTTGCTGCTCAAGCCACAAAGCAGCCACAGCATGTTCTGTATGCTTGGTGAGATGAATGATAAGAGCTACCAAACACTTTAGACACAAATGTTTTTCCTGCCCAGCCAGAACTGTTCCCTGGAACATTTCCTCCATCTGTCTTCTTCACAATGGATTTATTTTTGTGATGAAGCCTACATATAGCTACATCTAGCTGCTCGAGTTTCACCCACATTTGACCTCAATTAAGGAAAGTTACTTTGTTTTATTGTTTTGTTAATTAAGTAGTTATTAACAAATCTTAAGCTAGCATGTTAGTGGTCATGTTTCTTTCACATGAAGAACTGATTACACAGTTATGCCAGTGTTTCCTGTTCCTGTAAACCACAGCACAAGAAATGATGTTTAAAGTATTATTTCAGTTGGGTCTGCAATTGCAGCAGATGGGGCAGGAAACCGAAGCGACTGCTCTAGCAGGAGGCCTGCAGCTTTCTCTCTCAACAAGCACAAACATGTGAACCACTTTCTGCAACGTATAACAAAGTATCTAAACTTCTTTATCTATTCCAGCTCTGACTGTTCTGTCAGAACTAGAAAGCAGCAGATAGCGAACGTGAATCCAGCCTGGGGTGTGTCTCCAGATTGAAAGGAGGCTGTAAGCACCTTGTAATGCAGTGTCAAAACACTTGGATTCATCCTATCAGCAAGGAACCCTGCCTCATAAGCCTTTCCATGACATATTCGGGATTTGTGGTCTGATTCATGATAGAAGAAGTCACTCCACAACTGCAAACCCTCATCAGGCTAAAAAGCCTGAATTGCACTTTACACAGAAGTCCCTTAACCTGAGCTAGTTCTGTTGATCGTACTAAATTTTTTGCCTTTTTTAGGAAGTAACTCTTCACTAATCATTACTATTGTTTGAAGAAAGGCCTTCCAAAACCTTTAGGAAGTGCAGTCTTCTCAATCTTTAAGGGTTGAATTTGATATCCTTTAAGACTCCAACGTTTAAAATTAAAAGCAAAAATAAGCAAACAAACAAACAGGAAAATGCTAAAACACAGTAATCCAGCTCGTCTCAGGGATCTGGCATGCAGGCATTTAATACAGCAAGAAAAGCAGAAGTCAGTTAAATATGTAATTAATATCTATTTTAAAATGATAACATTAAGCTACTTTAAAAAAAAAAAAAATCAGGGTGGATTCTGTTTCAACTTCCCCTTATAGAGGGGTGTGGTTATTTTGTTTGGTTCCCCCCCCTCCCCCCTTCTCTCGATGTAAGAGATACGGTCTTTCAGTTTAAGCACACAAGTCCCTAGGCCGTTTCAGAACATTCTGAGTGAGGAAACATCCAGAGCCTTCCAGTCTGATCCTTCCTGTTTTATCAACCAAGGGTAGGGACCAATTCTTTCTGCGGACAGGATAAATTAAATAAAGGAGAGAAAAAAAAAAAAAAAAAAAAAAAAAAAAAGCTCCTTATTAGTCACTGAACTCCTGCTGTAACAGAGTCAAGTACGGACTTGAACAGACTTTCTGAAGTATCAAGATCTCTCCAGCCAAGAAATACTTGGAGTCAAGCTGGGGCAAACCTCCCCTAGCAACCTAAACTGACTAATTACAAGTTGTGAAAACCCCGAACTTCTCTTCCGCACAAAGCACATGAGAGGTAGCCATAGGTTTAATTAATTCCTCATCGGGCTCTCCAAAGATTCACTCAACGCGCTCCCAACACAGAAGACGCCGGCAAAGCAGAGCAGAGCAAAACGGCGCCTCGTTATTCAGACATTTTACAGAGGAGGACAAGCGGCATCCGGGCGGAGCTGCCTCGCTCGCCGCCGGTCAGTTGGCCGCCCCCCGCCCGGCCCGGCCCCTCCAGGCGCGGGATGCTGCGGCGGGACAGGAAGCGACCGGCGAGGAGCGCGGCACAAGATGGAGGGGCGGGCGGATCCCTCCCCACCCGCCGCATCTCCGCCGCCGGGCCCGCGCCGCGACCCCGAGAAACCCTTCCTCCCGCCCCGGGTCACGGCCGATCGGTGGCCGCCGCCTCCGCCGGTACCTCCAGGACCCAGCCGCCAGGAACGGGGCGAGCCCGGCCACGAAGAGCTCCCGACGCCCGACGGGGCGGGCAGCCGAGGCTCCGCCATCCCAACCCCGCCGTGCCCCGGAGGAAACTCGGGGCCGGACAGCCGGGTGACGCTCCCGGAGCGGCTGCGGGGCACTCACGGTTTTCGGCATTTTCCCGGCGTTCTGGGCACGGCGGGCCGCTCGTCCTGCGCTGCTGGGGCTCTCCGCGCTGCTTCTAACGGGATTCTCTCGCCCGCCCGTCCCGGCGCAAACCCCACCCCGCCGGCGGCCGCCTTCTTTTGGGGCTGTACGGGGGCGCGGCCCGCCCCGTTAGCAGGGCGCGGCGCTTTCCTGCCTCGCGGAAGGCGGGGCCGGGAGACGCCGCCGGCACTGCAGCAGGCCTCGCCCCGCCGGAGGGACCCTCTGCGAGGCGGCCTCGGAAGGGGAGCGGCTGTTGGTGGCGGCGGCCGAGGCCCACCGGGGCAAAAGCTGAGGAGTGAGTGGTCCGTCGTTCCCGAAATCACGTGCCCGAGAAACCGGGAAAGCCCGGGTTCTGAAGTTCATTTGCGTCTCTGATGTCACTGGGACTTCTGGTCCTTATTGAAAGCATTATTTTAAACATTACCCGCGTGTTCTGGGTAATTGCACTTTTCAGAATAAGAGGTCGGCAGTGGTGTGCGATGGATCCTTTTTTATTTAGTCTGAGTCATGCAGACTGGGTGCAGCTCAGAGGTGCTGTGGTAAGCTGATGGTCTTTTGACTCATGAGCACATTCACTGAGCGTGCTGTCATGTACAGTTCTCATAGCTGCCTGTTTCACTATAAAGCACTCCACCAGCTTCAGGTATTTGAAAAGGATAACCAAAGGGGCTGTGGCTTCCAGTAGTTTGGCAGACACACCACTCCTCAGAGACCATCACCATAATGACATGGTATAAATGAACTGTCAAATCCATGAATGAAAATAGTCTGAGGACCACTCCAAAGTTTCCTGTGGTATCTCTGGGAGGGAGCCACTGATGGACAGAATCAAGTTCCAGCATTTTCACAGAGTTTTAAAGAAGGCATTTCATCTCATTTGGGACTTCGAACATAACTGTAAAAAAAAAAAAAAAAAAAAAAGTAATTTTTAAAGTTATCAACTTGTGTCTACAAGAAGAAATTTAAACATTCTCAAGAAATGTAATGATTAATTTTTAAGGAAATTTTTAAGGAAAAAAGTCACTGGTTTCCTAAGGGTCTATTTTACACAGTTGCCTTAGTTGCCTTTTTCCTTTTCTGACTCATTTTTACTCAGACTTTTTCATGACAATGTTCCACTTTTTTTTTTCTTCCCTCCTTCCCCTCCCCACCCCCCGCCCCCCCAGCGGAAAATGATACTGACAGAAGAGCTCCAGAATAACAAAAGGACTTACTTGTGATTTTAACAAATCATAGGGGGCATGCATGATGCCAGGTTTGAATTTTGAATCCAGGATTAAGAGGTTTCCCACTGATTCAAAGTTGCCCTATGAAGACTTCTTTGTTATTAAGCTGACAATATATATGATGGGAAAAGTTGTGTTCCATTTCTGTTGGAACTTCTATTCCTAGGTTCCTTCATAAGACTGAGGTTACTCTCTGGAGGATTTAGTCATTCTTTTTCATAGAGATAATAGAATGCAGATGATAAAAGTCTAGCTATTTTCTTGCTATATTTAAGGAGTTACAGTTTAGCATTCAAGGAACTGATATTTTCATCATAGTGCTTAGGACAGCAGCCATGATGCAAAGGAAGTCCCTTGCTAGTGAAACAATTGGATCCAAAGTAATCATATTTGCACTCATGGTGTGCTGGACATTGCCTGTGTACATAGAAAGTCACTAACTATATGTCAAGCAGTCTGTAAGCAGTCTGAATGGGTGAGACAAAGCAAAAGAAAGTCTTCAGCATGACAGACACTTCTTTCTTACCTCACACCACTTCTCTTGTCCTTCTCTACTGCTAGTAGCAATAGCTAAAACAAAACACTATTCACGCCATTTTGAAAGACAATGGTTCCTTGTGACAGGCAGGAGTCTCCAAGCTTTACTTTCTGTCCTACTTCTTTCTGTCCTCTTCCCTTAGAATGAAACTTCTGAAATGCCTGTGCTGCAGGATGCTCCAGCTACAATATATTCAGAAATCCCTGCTGTGGATGTGCTGCACCAAGATCTGACCTCCATCACAGACCTTTCCTTTGCCAGCTGCTGAGAAAGGATTGCAGTATCAAGTAGTCCATTTGCTAAGCTATCTTTAAAGGCCTAGCCATGTGTGAAAACAAACCAATCCATGGATTCCTTGAGAGCTACAGACAAGAGTTATCTTTCCTACCCAACTGAAGGATGAGATTTTAAGGGGTAAAAGAGTCGGCTGTCAAAAGCTCCTCCTCAGAGGAGTCTGTATAGATAAGTAACATTGCCCAGGGCCTCAAAAATGCCATTATTTCCAGCCCACTCAGGGCCTAGATAATATTTAAGTATTTCAGAATTCTAAGCATTCTTCTGGGAGAAGACCTGGTATTTCTCGGGGGATTTATTATCTTGGTTTTCTTCAGATCATATATTCTTTTAGATAGAAAAAGCACATCAGTGATGTGGTCTGGGGAAAAAAAAAAAAAGAAAGAAAGAAAGAAAAAAGAAATATTTAGCATGAGCTCTTTCTTCAATATACTGGGTAACTTAAAACTTTCCCATAGCTTTGAAAGAATCATAGACTTTGGGTTGGAAGGGGCCTTTAAGATCATCTAGTTCCAACCCCATGCTATAGGCAGGGACATCTCCCACTAGACCAGATTGCTCAAAGCCCCGTCCAGTCTGGCCTTGAATGCTTCCAGGGACGGGGTACTCACAAACTCACTGAGGGCAACTGTCCAGCCAATTCCTTGTTCTTATATGATTGGTCCAGCCATCAAATCCATTTTTCACCAGTTTTGCAAGCAGGATATCATGAAGGACAGTGTCAAATGTCAAGTCCAGGTAGATCACAGAATCACAGAATTACCAGGGTTGAAAAAAACCTTCAAGATCATTCAGTCCAACCATCTACCTATCACCAATAGATGATGTCAGTTTCTCTTCCCTTATACACTGATACTGTAATTCCATCATAACAGGCCACCAAGTTTGTCGGGCATGACTTGCCCTTAGTGAAGCCATTTTGGTTACCACCAATCACCTCTTTATTTTCCATGTGCCATGGTAGGGCCTTCAGGAGGATCTGCTCCATGATCTTGCCAGGCACAGAGGTGAGGCCTGTAGTTCCCTGGATCTTCTTTTTTTCCCTTCTTGAAAATAGGGTTATGTTTCCCCTCATCCTATCAGTGGGAACTTCACCAGACCACCGTGATCTTTGTTATGTTGTTTGCTTTCTACACTTTAAAAATTTTTCAGCAATGGGAAGAACAAGAGGGAATCTAACAGATATTCTGGGACCTGACTCCAAATATTTGCAGCTCAAGTAATAGATAACACAGCTAGCAAGGACGAAACAGTGAGTGGGCATAAATTTTGCCAGTTTGGGTGAAAGGCAGTGTAAAAATGCTCAGAAGGCTAGGTAGGATTGGAACAATGTGAGCTTTAGAGACTGACACTGCCACCTTCTCAGTGCAAGAGGATGAGTAAAAGTACCCCTGGCCCATTTAATCTCAAACTAATCAAGAGAGATTATTCATATGGATGATGGAGGAATTAACTCATACTTTCTGAACAGGACAATTCAAAACTTTGTATGTATAAAACATAGAAAATCTTTTATCTAATAGAGCTCAGCCCAGTAAGTGCTTATATGCGACACTGGCAAACTTTGTTGCAGAAAGGGAGATCATAGAATCATAGAATCACAAGGTTGGAAATGACCTATAAGATCATCTAGTCCAACCGTCTTCACACTACCACTGCTACCACAAGCTACTAAACCAGATCTCCCAGCTCCTCATCCAGACGCCTCTTGAACACTGCCAGGGACGGCGACTCCACCACCTCCCTGGGCAGCCATTCCAGTGCCTGACCACTTTCTGAGGAAAAAAGTTCTTCCTTAAGTCTAACCTAAACCTCCTCTGGTACAACCTGCAGCCATTTCCCTGGGTCCTGTTTGTTGCCTGGGAGAAGAGGTGAAAACCCCTCTTCACCACAACCTCCCTTCAGGAAGTTGTAGAGTGCGATGAGGTCTCCCCTGAGCCTCCTCTTCTCCAGACTGAACAATCCCAGCTCCCTCAGCCACTCCTCATAAGATTTGTGCTCCAGACCCCTCACCAGTTTTGTTGCCCTTCTCTGGACACGCTCCAGGGCCTCAATGTCTTTCCTGTAGTGGGGGGCCCAAAACTGAACAAGCACTCGAGGTGCAGCCTCACCAGAGCTGAGTACAGAGGATGATCACCTCCCTGCTCCTGCTGGCCACACTATTTCTAATGCAGGCCAGGATGGTGCTAGCCCTTTTGGCCACCTGGGCACACTGCTGGCTCATGTTCAGCTGAGCATCAACCAACACCCCCAGGTCCCTTTCCTCTTCACAGTCATCCAGCTACTCGTCCCCAAGCCTATAGCGCTGCATGGGGTTGTTGTGGCCAAAGTGCAGGACCCAGCACTTGGCCTTGTTGAACCTCATCCTATTCACCTCAGCCCAGCGATCCAGCTTATCTAAATCCCTCTGAAGGACCTCCCTACCCTCAGGCAGATCCACACCACCTCCCAGCTTGGTGTCATCTGCAAACTTACTGAGGGTACACTCAATCCCCTCATTTAGGTCATCAATAAAGATTTTAAACAAGACAGGCCCCAGTACCGACCCCTGGGGGGACACCACTTGAAACAGGTCGCTGGCTGGACTTCACTCCATTAACCACTACCAGTTGGGCACGGCCCTCTAGCCAGATGAGTTGGATTCTTAAGAATCACAGAATCGTAGGAGTTGGGAGGGACCTCCAGAGATCATCAAGTCCAACTAAGCTAAGATCTTCAGCTGTGCCCCAGAGCAGCAGGCTCTTCGGGAGTTTTTGTTGGTTTTTTTTCTCTCTCTCTCCTGCTGAGCTCCCTTCTCAGGCATTTGGTATGGGGCTGAGTTAATGGTACTAGTGTGATGACCGTGTAGGACTCCTGCCTTTCTGACTAAGAAATTCCAAAACTACAGTTAAGGACACTAGGCAAGTCCTTTCATGCTCTGGACAGCCTGGTCTGGTGGTTGGTGACCCTGCCTGTGCCAAGGGGGGTTGAAACTAGATGATGTTTGAGGTCCTTTTCAAGCCAGGCTATTCTGTGATTCTATGCCTCTCAGAGAGCCCGAGAGCCCTCAGAGGCTGAGTGCTGGGCTGCAGTTGGCTCTTATACAGGTGACCACTGGATAGGAGTCTATCAGGAATGCATTTACACATTGAGGGTTTCTGAACATTTCGTAATGTAATAATCAGGAGTAAATGTATACAGACGCAGTTCAAGAGAATGAAAAAGGGCCAAGAAGGACTGCCATTACTGAACAGGAACCAGGGAGAAGCCAGTTCTGAGTGGATTATTCAAGTCAGTACATTCTGGCTGTTTAAAACAAAATCATGCCTGAGAGCACGTGGATCACCAGCACCCACAATGAAATATCACAGCTAAACTCTAGCTGCAAAGAGAGCCTGATCATAACAGGAAACAGTGGAGGCAGGACCGTGGTGCTGTGATACATTGGGTAGGGCGTGGTGATTGCTAATATTCAACCACAAAGGCTTTTAGTCCATGCACAACCATGGAGAACAGCCGGGGCTTTTTCTATTTAGTTCACGGGATGACAAAGGAGGAGGTCTATGGTCAGGAGGGAAGGAGGCTTTGAAAGGTATATTAATCTCATGCAGAATCAGCAGAATTATACCAGGGCTGAATTTGAGATAAATGAAGTGAGAGCAAGTTATTGTGGCAATTCTCGCCTAGTTTATTAGAAATATCAGAGTTCTGTGCACAAGTGTCAGTAGTTTGCCTGCCCTGGTTCATACTGAGTATGACAGAGACTGATGGTCTTCGTTGATCTTTCATAAGATGCACAACAATTCCTGTGACAAGAAGTCAGTGACATTTATAGTTCTAATTAATTAATCTCTTATCATCCAGGGAAGCTGTCACAGATACTTCTTCCCTCTTTACCCCACTATTCTGCTGATCTATAAAGTCATTTCTTAAAAAACAGAAGGCAATTGATTTATTTCAAAGTTGTCATAATCAGTCGAGGAATCTCAAAGAGGCAGTATTTATTGAAATATTTCATTCTCCCCCTCCACACACATCATACCTCTCCTTCATTCCCCATGCTTTATTTTCTGGGCAATCATTCAAAGAATATCCTTGCACTGCTGATTTTGTACTCCTCAGAGCTCACAACAGAAGTTCAGCCCTCCAAAACTCTACTGATTGCCTCCACATCGGGATCAACTCTTCACTAAGTGGTTATCAATTTCTTATTTTTTGCAAGGGCTTGAGGAAATCCTGTATCCACTTCCATTTTAGTGACAGGTGAAACAATAAGCTGTCATTTTTATTGGTTACAAGGGCTTTAAACTTGGATTTAGAGAAACCTGTGGGAAGACAAGTATTTCACTTTTTTTTTGTAAATTCTTTTTCTTGCCTATCCTCTTCTTACAGAGATACACACAGACGTGTTTTCCTATATGGAGTAATTTATGAGATTAAACTGGATCTAGCTTGAGCACCAGCCAGGAACCTGATATGCAGAGATTAACAATCAATTCATCCAATATCTTCCCCATAAGAGGCTCCTGGAGGAGCTAAAATACATCTGAGTACAAATGCACGTTTGATGTTGATGCAGGGAAGAAAAGATGAATTAATTCAGCATGGTTCTGATTGTCACTTCCACTGTCTTCACATCAGAGCAGTTATTAAAAGTTACTTGCAATTGACTCTGAATCACAGAGACTGTTAATAATCCTTTAGTTAGAAAAGCAAGTATATTGAGATGGCAGTAAAATGGGCCCTATCTTGAGGTTGATATCTATTCCAAAAAAACATTATGAAGGAAGAGTTAATTTAAACTATTCATTCATATTTCTCTTCCACGTTCTCATTCATATTCTTCCCCTCTTCTCCCTCCCCCCCCCCCCCCCCCACACACACAAAATCACATAAGCTGATTCATTAAAGATGTCAGCACCCATGGAAAAATCTTCAAAAAGCATATGAAGAATCTCTGACCACTCAGTAATTCTTCGTTGTTGTAGAAAATAAAGAAGGAAAGAATGTGTGGAAGAGGAAATGAAGAGCTTGTTTTATGGGAGTACAAAGCATTGAACAGGAAAGAGAGCTCTGCAGGGACAGCAATAAGTCTCATCTCTTCAGAAGTCCTGTGGCTGCCATCTACACGGGATCTGCCTACGCTGTTCAAAGATGACAGGTTTCTTTTTCATATAAAAATGACCAATTTGCTTCTCTCTGAGCAAAGTAAAAGTACCTAAGACACTACAAATTCACAAACCCCATCCTAAGGAAAATCAGATTGTTGAAACACTGTCCTTTTTGTTTTCTGTTTTTTTTTTTTTAAAGGGACAGAGACTGGAAGATAGCTTTCTTCAGTCCTGTAAGCTGCACCAGTGGCTGACTGGGTGGTTTTTCATTCTTTATTAGCCCAGCTATAAAATTAATGTAATAATCACAGAATTGTAGGGGTTGGAAGGGACCTCCAGAGATCATTGAGTCCAACCCCCCTGCCAAAGCAGGTTCCCTACACCAGGTTGCACAACTAGGTGTCCAGGCGGGTCTTGAATACCTCCAGAGAAGGAGACTCCACCACCTCCCTGGGCAGCCTGTTCCAGTGTTCCATCACCTCACCTAAAGAAGTTCTTGCGCACATTTGTGCAGAACTTCCTATGTTCCAGTTTCTGACTGTTTCCCCTTGTCCTGTCTCCACAATAATATTGGCTCTCTTAGAGGTACAGATAAAATTTCCATGTTCAGGTTTCAGGCAACAGTGCAGATGCTGTATTTTGTGTTAATTATTTGTTAGTAAACATTTATACACAGTGTCTGAACTCCTAATTGAAAAATAATTGTTTCCCGATTTTTTATTTTATTTTTGAGACTGTCAGCACAAAGAGTGCATCCAGCCTGGCCTTGAGCATCTCCAGGAATGGGACACCCACACTTCTCTGGACAGCCTATGTCAGGGCCTCACTGCCCTCTGTGCAAAGAATTTCCTCCTCACATCTAGCTTAAGACTCCCCACTTTAGGTCTATAACCATTTCCTCTTGTTCTATCACTATAAGATCATGTTGAAATACCACCAACTGAAATTTGCATAATAGACGTAGATAATCAAGGAATCTAACTCTCCTCATCTTAGTATCATCATGCACAGCAAAAGATTTAAGTTTCTTCACTTGAAAAAAGTTTCTTTACTCATGTTGCATAGTTGCCAAGAACAGCTGGAAAGTTAGTCAGATACCTACCCGATCCACTTGCACTGCAGATGCACAAATACTGCTGCACGGTTAGATATGAACTTCTCAATATTACAGCATATCCATTTGTGCACTCTGTTCTTTATAGGAAGTGGTGGTTCAGCCTGCTAACCTGAGAATTTCCCTGCTTACACGAGAGATTCAAACTGAGAGTGAGAGAATAATAGACCTTGACATTGGTCTTGACTAAGGGTATCGGTAATCTCAGGGGCAGCAGGACACAACCCCAATCCTATGCGAGCATGTGCATGCAGGAGTGAGCAAGCTGGAGAGCAGTGCTAGAGGAGGAGAGCTTTTGTCACCAACTCAGCAAAAGCTGCATTTTACCAAAGTCTGGGGCTCTCAAGAACACTTAAAAGCAGCCCTTGGTCTCTTGTGCAGTTCTCCTTGCCCACTTTTCCCCTTTAGGTCCAGTTGAGACAGCAGAACATAAGACCTCTTACACACAGTCTGCTTCAGGATCCTGTTTCATGAACTTGTGACTCCAGGAAGCCGCTCACTGCCTTCTTCAATGCACAGGAAGGCCCAAGCAAGTGACTTTTAATGTTCCCAGCCTAAGACCATCTCCTCTTTGCAGTCACATAATGCTATGATGTGATGGAAAGTACAGCAATAATAGCAGGGTAGCAAAATCCTAGACTGCAGCAAATGAAAAAAAGCCCAAATGCAGCAGCTGTGAATGCAGACACAAAGGAAGAAAACTTTACTTACCTTTGGAAGGCCTCAGGTATGCAGGGATCTCCAGCAGGATACCCTCACCTCCACTGCCAGCCCTTAAGTGAGGTCTGCATTTGCATGCACCTGAGCTCCCACCAGGTGCTCAATCACTGTTTCAAGACACAACTTAGCACCTCCTCTACAACTCACAGACCATTTAATAGGGCCATGTGGGAAAGGGAACACAGTTATTCCGCCAGTCATCTATCACAAGTAGGAGTTATCTGTCCTGAAGCAGTAGCCAGTAAATAAGCTATGTGTCAACCCTCAGGCAGCCCTGCCTCTGATGTTGTCAGTTTGGGTTGTAGTGCATTCAGCTGCGGGCCAGTACAGGCTGTAACTGAGCTGGATTAAGAAGTTTCCACCCCTCCTGTCATTTCTACAGATAATTCTCATGGGAATCACCAGTTACTCAGCCACTAGACTGTATTAGCAAGCTGCATCTACACTAACTTTTTAGTTCAGATCAGGAGTTGGTTTTTGAAGTGGATTTCCTGTTCACTGCACTTCATTTCCTGTCGTGCTGTAGCCTCATAATTGGTGGACTAAATTCTGTTTGGATGAAAATAGGCCAGAAGATGTGCTCCAAGAATATACCTAATGAGCTCCAGCAATAATTTGGTTAACAAGAATAGAGCATCTCCACTATAGGCTCCCTCTGAAACACATTTTATGTCAATGTTAGATATTTAACAGCAGCTGTTTTGTTTTCCAGATCTGCCTCTATTACACCACACTACTTAATGTAAACACACTTACCTGTCAAAGTAATCCAGGCTTGCCTGTGTGTCTATTGAACCTTTTTAAGCATTTTTACTAGGAAAGATTTTAAACTATGTCAGAGCTGGTAGAACTAAACTGGGGAGCAAGGAGAAATGCAGATTTACTGTGGGGACAGTAAAGCCAAAAGCAGTCTCCAATGCAGACAGAATCGTGACCTCAGCCTCAGGAAACCCAGAGCACATCTGGGGGCCAGGCTGGCCAACGCTACACAGATCATCAAACTGTAGTTCTGGAGTTAGCTCTTAAACTTTCCTCCCCTCTGCAAAATGCCATGGCCTCATCCATGGACTCAGTCTTCACTGACGGAAGTCAAACTCATCCTTGAATGTGTGTGCTTCCCCAGAGATCTTAACCACAAGTTAGCACTCACACACAGAATTGCTGGCATTGCTGCTTATAAATCTAACTTCTCCCTACTATTCCAGGGCTCTTCATCGGCTCCATGATCCCGTTCACACAGAGCAGAGCAGGAGAGAACTCTCAGTTTCCACATAAGCATTAAGTCAGTACTCCCCATTGTACTGAAACTTCATCAAAAGTGATGCACTTCAGTCTTAGCAACAAAGAGGAGAGAGAAAATTGGCTCATGTTTCCAGCTAGTGACATATAATATGGAAGATGATCTCAGCACTGTTACAGACAAATCACCCTTTACCACTTCTTTCCGTGGCATCATTCATTTTTTCCTGAGATTTAGATCTATTTTTGGAGGTTATAAAAATACACAGGGAGTTGCCAGTCATTTTTATTCCAGTACAGGAACATTATATACAGAAGATACTTTTTTTTTCCAGGTGAGAACCAAACCCTGACAGAAGACAATGTTGTCTAGATAAGTATTACAGCTGCTTCTGTGCGAGGATGTGGAGCAGCCTCAAAACAAATAATTAATTGTAAAAAAAAAATCTAGAGCACCATTGTGCAGGAGATGCCTGGGGCTGGAGTATAATCTGAAGTGCTCATGATACTTCTTCCACCCAGCTCCCTTCAGTGAAGGGAGCTCTCCCCCACCTTGTTAACACTACAAGGTGTGATCTGAAGTCAGGATTACGTGACCGTGAGAGGCAGACACCCCCGGGCAATACCAATCCCCCCCACCACTCTGTACACAGGACTTTTTTATTCACATCTGAACACAATGGTATACCACACAGCACACAGAGCCTCTGTTTAACTCAGACTTGGCAGATAGCATAATTTGCATTTCCTAGGTTTTTACAAAGTACTCCCTTGCCATTCTATCTCTGTTCTTAAAATGCAGAGTGTTACTGTAGGTCACTAAAAACAGGGATAGGTGGCTAAATAGATTGATAGATATGTAGATAACAGATGGATAAATAGATGCATACGTGCATCAATGCATACATACATATATACAGTGTTCTTAGAAATTTTGTCCTAAAAGTGACTGCTATTCAGCAATAGACACAGAGAAGCAAGTACTCCACCCCAGTAATGCCTGTTCTGTTTCAAGAGGATTCTTCTATCTTCATAGGGACGACAAGCTGATATTTTCAGAACAGCCATAAAGTTTTTCCTTTGTCTCACTATTTTCTCTCACTCAACTAATTTCTGGTTTTTAAATTTCTTGTCCTGTTTCGCTTGTTTTTAAGAAAATTCCCTGAGTTAAAACTTCAAAAAAGCCCTCAACATCAAAACCAGCCTTTCAAGCCTAAACATATTTTGAGACAATCTCCAAGCCTCGGTGATTTCTCCCTTCACGAACAGAAACATCCATACTCAGCAATCCTGGGGGCAGGGAGGATTTGTTCACTCCTGCAGATGTTTCTGTTCACTGCAGGGGAGTTGATGACCCTTAAGGGTTTCTTCCAACCCAACTGATTATATGAAGTTCGTACAGTGCTTTGAAAATACAGAAGTCTTCTATACCATTCTATTTTAAAAACCATACAGCCATCAGCATGCCAAAGTCCCTCTCAGTGAACGATTCCTTCTCAGCTAATTATTAAGTAGAAAAGATGGATCCTCAAGAGCACAGAAAATATCAGAAGTCCTCACTGAAGCCAGCAAGTTAGATGGTCTTCTGACACTCCCAGGGCTGAGACACAACATACCAAACTTTTGTTTGTGAATGGATCTTTGGGATTTCTGTGCTGAGAGAGAAGCAACAGGGCACGGGTCAAGCTGTATCTTCCCTGAATCACAGCACAAGGCTTCACTAACCTGTCAGCAAGCCTCCCTGGACTCACAGTGCTCCATCTTTTCAAGAGGGATTGTGCGGATAAACAGCATGCAGCAATTTCTTACAGCACCAATTACCAGCCGTATGAGTGGAGCCTCGTAGTTTAGGGTGCTAAAGTCTGTCTCTGCAGGGAAAAGCAAATTGCCTCGCACAGAACTCTAAGACTACCACAGAACCATATTTTAGTACTCCAAGTCATACTCTGACATTATGTGTTTCATAATCCATGAGGTTTGGCTTCTTAATCATTTTGTCATTTACTCATTGGCTTTTTCATCTCCCTATGAGATGTGAATCAACATTACAGAGATAAAAAGACATCTGGTTAAGATTTTTGCATTTGATAAAAGCAGCAAAAAAAAAAAAGTAACTTACCTCCGACTCTCCAAGTCATTACTCAGAAGTTTTCCATTGTGTTCTCTAGGAGTTGAGTAATGACACAGCAGTAATGTGTTGTGTTGATCCTCCTCCACTGTGACATCTTTCTGCCTTCTGCTTGAGTTGATACACAAAAAGCTAGGAAACATGATAGGTCTTTTTTTGCTTTTGGCAGCTGTAATGATAGGGTTTCCCTCATCTCACACCCATACTGCATGTTTCCTCAGGATTCACACCAGCAAGGTTAAAACTGCACAGCAGAGCCATTTTTCCCTTGTTTGTTTATGAAAAGAAAAAAAAAAAACAATAAGGAGAGCAGCAAACACAACCTATTAGCCTTTTATTTGTCTACTGGCATCCACAGAATCACAATTGGAAGGGACCTCAAGAGATCTATTCCAACATCCTCTGCTAAAGCAGTTCGTATTTGCTGTAGATTATTCCTCAAGGAGAGCTGCTGACAACACCAGCATAAGCACAGTGGGAGAAAACAACAGAGGATTAGCCATGCACCCAGATGAGATTTACAGAGTTGCCTGCTTTGATTGCTAATGCATGGAAGAACTGTGTATTACAGAAGTAAATAACCTCCTTTTACCTCCATACCTGCAGGAAGCTTTCTTGTTTCCTCTTGTAGAATCATGAGAAGGGAAAACAGGATTACAAAGGGCTTCAAGATGTCAGCCAGCATTAACACATCTCTATTTTGTGAGCACCCAGTGGGCTGCAGAACATTAGATATGTAGACATTGCTTCACAAAAGACCAGACAAAATACAAGTAATAAATGAAGATTCACATTTGAGCCAAAATGGTACTTTGCTTTTGACAGGAAAAAAGATGTGGCAGCATAGCAGGGAAGGATAAAGGATTCTCTAATCCTCAGATGAAAAGAATTGAGAAAAAACTAAATCAAATCAATTTCTCCACACAGAACAGAATTAGATTGCAGTGAATACACAACATGAAGAGCAGCATTGTATAAGCAAGTCATTCTAGTGCTGTGGGAAGAGGGGATACACTGACATGGCATGATCTTTTTCTTGCATGAGAAGGGATCAATATCCTAGAAATACACAACATGGCATCTTAGATGAATATTCACACCAGAGACTTATCAGCTATCCATAAATACCAAACTGAAAAATTTGTCATCAGGTACTCATCCCTGCTGCTGGCTGCTCTGCTATTTGGCAGGCAACATCTTTTTACACATCTCAGCAAAAATCCCAAAGCCAGAATAATTGCACACTAGATCTGGTAAATTTAGTGCTCAGAAGCAGCTCCTCTCCTTACCTCCACTGCCAAAAACACACGATAACTTCCACCCTCAGATGAGATACAGAATAGTAGAAATAAATTCAGGGCCTTAAAACTCCCAAGCCATCCCAACGAAATACAAGTAATTTGCTTTCCTGGTACCTTACTTCAAGGTTCCTAGATCTTGATTTCAGTGGATGCAGAGTTCTGCCACAGCTGTGCATAAACTTAAATTCCCAGCACTGCAAATGGGCGGCACTGGCAACGAAGAGTAAACTACTTAATGAGTGATAATCATCTTATATAAATAGCTTTGAAAGGGACTCAGCATGGCAAAGAACTGAATGGCTTGGTCCTCCTACCCAAAAATAGCAGAAATGGGACAACTCCCTTCTGTATTCCAGTAAATCCAAGGTAGAGTAATAATAGCAAAATTTACACGTGGCTGTTACATTTGTCCAGTAAACTGCAAGACCATTCTGTTTATTTTAATGTCAAATCCCAAGCATGTTTTATTCATTAGACTTTTATCATTTTTCTCTTGACTAACTTTCTTCAGACTTTTAAAATCTACTTTGTGGTAAAACAAATCTAATTTGCTGACAGTGTTTAGATGTATGGGATTAGTATAAAATCGTATGAAGAGAACAAGTTCTGTTTTAAAAGGTAGTATTTCATTCAATATCAGTGCCTCAGTTTGTCTACATATCAAGTGAAAATAGTAATTTCCCCTGTTTTGGGAATAAAATGTTTTCCTGTATTCATGTTTGCAAAGCATTTGGAAGATGTGATGGTATGAATCCAAATGATTACAGTTACAGTACCATACTTCTGAAGTTTATTACCCTGATTATGAAGAGAAAAACCGCAGATATCCAACTGAGGTCTGCCCAAATGGTTGGCCACAAGCTGAAGGGTGCGGTG
Organism: Phasianus colchicus; assembly: GCF_987193195.1. Classification (NCBI taxonomy): domain Eukaryota; kingdom Metazoa; phylum Chordata; class Aves; order Galliformes; family Phasianidae; genus Phasianus; species Phasianus colchicus. Next base: position 20,160,472 of record NC_143449.1, read on the forward strand.
TGTATTCGGCCAACTTCTATCCCTCACAGAAAAGCTATGAGAACCCATTTCTGTGAACCTGAATCTATTCTTGCTTAGAGTGGTACAGACAAAACAGTGAATCAGGATTAACTGTAACTGAGACACAAATCTGACCGATTGAGTCAAATTCCAGGACAGTTCATGTATCCGGGCTCAGAATAGCTCGGCTCTTCATTTTCCAGACAAATGTCTTCTGATGTAGTACACAGGAAAGGAGGAAGAACATTTCACTGGCAGTCTCTGCTATGTTTGGGACTAGCCACACTTTTCAGAATTATCAATTTAATTCCATATTGGACCGTTCTATATTATCTACAGCTTTTTGACTTAATTACTCTGTTCGCAGAGTGGAAGTAGAAGCAAGTACCATAAGAAGTGGATGTCTGGAACAAATAGCTGGCATGATTAGGGGAGAGCTTACCTCTGCTTGTCCTCTGCTAAGAGCATTTCTTACATTTCCGCTCTACTTTAAAGCAAGCCCAGTTCCAGGCATCAATGCATCATGAGGCATAAAAGGTTCCTCTTTAGGAAAAGTAAAAGCAGTTTTTCCTGTTTGTGAAATCCCCAAGTCGTCAAGAACAAGAAAACTTTCAAAACTCTATCTTTGCTGCTCACAGAGCTTCACTGCCTTATAGGGTCTGAATCTCCTGGAATCACTCTGGGGGCGGGCTGGGAATGCTGACTTTTCCTCCTTCTGGGTGATTCTGGGAGGTCTGCAAGTGATGTCATGGTACATTTTAGGCTACAAAAACAGGAAATCATCAAGTGTTTATACTGGCAAACTGGGCTGTGATGTGATTTTCCTCTTGTTTCCCCCTCCCTGCTTCACCCTTACCATTGACTTCCTTGGTATATCTGCTTCCTCTGATTAAAATACTACAAGGTGACAACACTGAAGGAGGAAAAAGGCAAGCGGGGGGAGATATAAAGGCATATTTTGAAGGAATGTCTCTCCCAGTATCACTCACAAATAGCGTATCCTCAGCCCCCACTCCCTGCTGCACACATGGTGTGTTAGTACAGCTGCCCAGGCAGAAATCAGAAACTTAGCCTGATGAGGCACTAGGATATACTCCTCCAGGCTGCAGATATGAAGAATCACCTCTCCTCTCCCCAGCAGATGTGAATCACAGAACAGATCTCAGAAAAGCTTAGCTTCTGAATTTCTCTGGCTGCAGAAACTGTGCCACACAGACAGGATTGAAAGTATATTGAACAGGCTGATGGACTCCAAGGAAAAGGAGGCCACGCTTCCAGGTTTGGGTCAGAGGAAGGATGCAACTTACCTATGCCCAGAGTCCATTCCACAGTGTGACACCCACACTGAGTCTCAGTAAAAGGTCCTTGGGAGTGCTTGGTTTGGGCAGAATTTACATTATTGCTTGGACCAGGGATGTACAGCACAAATCTTAGATATTCTGTCCTTGCCAGCTTGCTAAAGCTGGTTGAAAAGCTAGGAATTTACAAGGAAGTTCTCTGAACACTAGGATTCTCTATAACAAAAACCAGTATCACTGCTAGGCTTACCAGCTTTTGAGCAGCTTGTGTTTCCCTGAAGGATATAACATGAATGTATTCTTCTGGCTCATTGCCACTGCACCGAACTAGCAGAGCTCTAAAAGCAGTTCTGAGCTGTGGGACACCAAGGAGACGCTCAGGGTGGACACCTCTAGAGTGTGTACCAGGATGATTGGAGCTGAAGGAGGATATACAAAGAGATACAGGAGATTGGTCATTTACAGCAATGCGAAAGAAATTGTGAGGTGAAAAAGGCAGCAAATATTAGAGAAGTTCACTGAAGAGGAAGAAGCATAAAAGGTATACCTCAATATAAGCTGGAGTATCCTTTCTATACTCTCTGACAAGATTAATCATCATATGCCTTGGGTTGAAAGGAACCTCAAAGGTCATTTAGTGTCAGATCAAGCACTCGATCAGATTGCCCAGAGCCCCATCCAACCTGGCCTTGATCACCTCCAGAGATGTGGCACCCACAGCCTCCGTAGGCAGCCTGTTCCAGCACCTCACCACCCTCAAAGTGAAAAACTTTTCCCTGATATCTAATACAACTTTTCTCCTCCTTCATTTTAAAATCATTGTCCCTTGCCTTATCACAATCTTTTATACTACCACGCAAAAAGTTTCCCTCCTGTTTGCAATCTCATCTTAAATACCGGAAGCCTGCAATGAAGTCTCCTCAGAACCTTCTCCCCTCCAAGTGAACAACCCTAACTCCCTCAGCTGTCTTCATAGGAGAGGGGCTCCCAGCCCTCTGAGCATCTTTACAGCCCTCCAGAGGACCTCCTCTGGACCCTCTCCAAAAGCTCCACATCTTTCCTGTGCTGGGGGCCTCAGACTTTATTGCAGTACTCTGCGTGGTGCCTCACAAGAGCAAAGAAGAGGGGGGGGGCAATCCCCTCCCTCACCCTGCTGTCACCTCTCTATTGCCACAGTCCAGGTTACTGTTGGCCTTCCAGGCTGCAGAAGCACATTACTGGCTCATGTTAAGTCTTTCCTCTACCAGTACCCCCCCCCCAAGTCCTTCTCAGCAGGACTACTTTCAAGTTCTTCTCCCAGTCTATATACATATCTGAAATACCTTACGAAACTGAAAAGGCAATCCACAATAAAGATTTGTTTATTTTTAGCACACAATGCATTTAGCCTGCAATAGGATATCACTGAGCATGCAGAATTTGTGCTGATTCAGAAGAGGACTGGATTCTTTACTGATAACAGGTCTGTGGTGTTTTTAACAAAGAGAAACAAAGACTAGAGCAGCAGAGCACACAAATTTCTAACCAGTCTTTTAGTAGACTGTATGCACTCACTCTGCTCCAAGGAAGTGGCACAGGAACCCTGTCTCTTATTTCTTCTTCTTGTCTCTCAGTTTTCCATGACACAAGAATTTAATGGCTCAAACTATGTGAAGATTCTGATATGAGCCTTACATTTAGCCACTCTTGCAGATAAATATCTTCTCTGACATCTTCAGCAGCTGTCACAGATTTACAGAATTGCTTTTTGCTCTAAATTCTTTATTTTCTGTGTATGCCTTTTTAGTGTGTTGGCTGTGAATTCCTATGTCTACAGCCACAAAGCAGCAGAAAGGACATCCTCTGACCCCACATAAGCGTCCTCTCTATGAAACCCTTCAGTAGATCATAACCATTTACTTCTTAGAAACAGGCCTAAGTAAGGAGACAATTGCTTCCTTTGAAAATAGAACGTTGTGTTCAGAATGAAGAGTGCATAACACCAGAATGAGAGACATCCATCTCCCAGTCACTGTCCTGTGGTAGGATTTGCTGTGTAACATGAATTGTCCTAAGTCCAAATGGTATTTCTTTGGAGCGCTCTGGATCATAAGTGGTATATCTGTTTATCCCTACTGAGACTCTAAGTGGTTAGCCAGGCCTCAAGCATAGCCAGTAGAAATGAAGACAGAAAATGAACAGCTTACACAGCTTACCTGAGGCCACAGTTGTCCCAGCTGATAGAAGTCATGGAATCTTAGCAGGTGCAACAGTGTTCTTTCTCCTTCCTCAGCACTTGCCCTCTCCTTGTGTCTCATTACATAAGAACTAGATGAACAAAGCAGGAAGGGAAAAAGAGGAAAAGGTAGAGCAAATAATTTCATTTCTATCATCTTTCTCTCCATTCATACAACATCAGCAACACAGGTAGCTTTGAATAAGGCCAAGAAATCTCCCAAATGGAAAAGCACGGAGGCTGAGACAGCCACCCAGCAAAATCAGCCTAGATTATAGCATCTGTCTTAGAGCACCATGGCTGTGTTTTGTGCGTTTCAAAATTGTAGATCATTGATCAAAAAACTCAAAAGCAGATAGACAGGAACGTATTTAGAAAAAAAAATACAGTCAGAGGCATCCACATTTTGTTACTATGTTGCCACCATATTTGCAATTGAAAGAAGTCAGTGGAGGGAACAGGCACCACGAAAAAGTGACTTCACCATTTTAATTTTCTCAAATACCTATCTTTGCGCAGAAGTGGGATGATGCAAACAATAGTAAAGCTGCCCAAATTCAGGATGTCTGGGACCTGAATCTAATGGCAGTGTCCCGGTTTTGACAGCTAGGTGAGTTTCATAGAGGTCAGCGAAACCAGCCTCTCCTCACTGCTGGAGTTGAATTAGTCCTCCATTTATTCAATATGCTCAGGAGGTCTATGGCTTGTACTTGTACCTGGTTCAAGGTGAAGAAACATAACTGAAGGTATTACACTTTGAAAACAATACGATAAGAAATTGCTTCCTGTTTGTATTCAAAGTGATCCAGCTAACTTTGTGACAATGGGCCAGGCACAAAACAGGACCATCTACCTTGGCAACTGATCCATCCTTTAGAAATTTCTCTTTGCTTTGTGGCACAGCTGAAGAATACTCTATGGATTAGGGCAGCCCTAAAGACTTCTGAGTCTCCTGCATGACAGTCACAAGTTGCCTTCTTTCCCCCCCCCCCCCACAAATGACAATTATTACTTAAATGAGTTTTTAATAATCACTTACTCTCATCCCTAAGTAGTCAGTTCTCCAAACCTTCAAATTCTTAGCCCTGGAGCTGAGACAGCTTTATGATTTATATATTACTAACATGCAGAATGCTGTTTATCCAAAGTATCTTCTTCTGACTGAACAAACTTCAAAAAAAGTCAATTCCAGCATGCAGATTTCTGACTTTGGCACTTAGAAAATTAGCTGGATGTCCATTTTCTGAATGGAATTGTTATTCACTGGTCTATTCTCTAAGCTAATTGTGTTTTTAAAGTCATTATTCTCCTCGTATATATAGCATTTTAGCTTACATGAAACGAGAGTATTTCCTCACCTACACTGCCCAGACCACACGCAAGATGCTGACACCTAACTCCATGCAGTTTTTTTGAGCTGGTCTTCAGATATACATTCAACCCAACCATTAAGCCCAGTGCCAAGTTCTCAGCAAGAGTAGATCCAGCAGAATTACAATGATCTCTATGCATTATCACACTGGCTTTGACTTAACGCTCCAGCTGTAAATACTAGTTTTTATGACAAATAAGAGCAGACATTAACTGATGTGACAGGAGGTACATTAGGACCTACATGGAGTTACGTTGCATAGAAATGCCCCATTCTGACGTTCACAGTGAGCTTCCCATGCAGAAATGAGTCTGCAGTACACACTTAGAGAGCACCCTCTCCTGGGGGCAGCAGTGAAAGCCGATCTCAAACGCAGAAAACCTCTCCTACGGAACATCTACTGAAAGCTGGATGCACCAGAGGAGCTGGCTGAACACAGAGATAAGCACTGCAGACAACAGACACTGAAGCACCTCCTAAATTTGCAGCCAGTAACACGTAAACCTCCCTCCCCCCTCCCCCCAGAGGATTTGACATGGATTCTCAAAATGGGATTATGGCCTATGATTAATACTACAGATCATTCCCTAAAATGGGGAAAGCAGCCCATATATTATTACCTTAACCCTGAAAGAGTGAAAAGTTTTTTTCAAAGATAAGCCAGATATTTAACTACCACTTAACTCCCCAGTTGAAATGTCTTCTTATGCCTGGGCTATGAGGCACTGATTATCAGTCGGTTCATTTCTACCCCAAAAGTTCAATTTCTCTGGCTATGCTGTTATTCAGCTTCAGCCAATAGCAAGATACTAGCTGTGCCTCCTGAATTTCCCAAAATCCCAGATTTTCTTCTTCTAAGACTGCCCTACAGGTATTTACAGGGCAGTGGAAGTGTTTGGTCCTACAGTAGTTCAATACATAATTAAGCATCTCAGCACTCCTATCGAAAAAGAACTTTGGCAATCAGATTACAGCTGTAGATGCTTTGAGGCACATGGTTCTGCAAAGCCACACAGCTTAGTTCCTGAAAAAGCATAAAGGATGCTACTGTATGTCTCACTGCTTTCCATTCGCACAGATTTTCTGACTGCTCAGAATCTGTGTGTGCATATCTGCAAGAACAAAGCAACATCCGCACCCTGTACTCGTTGTGCTTAATCCTGCACTCAGCGAAGTTACCAGGCGTTTTACACTGACTGCAGGGGAACTGAGCCACGCCTCACTCAGGCAGCGGGACTGTCCATATAGCCGACAGGCAGTAGTTCTTCACTGTAACGAGCACGCAACCAAGTCGCAGCTCCCAGCCTTTTCTGATGATGCCGAATGAGATGTTGCTGTAGTTCCTCAATTTCAGAAGTCATCCTCGTGGCAAGGCTTGTCTCTCTTCCGATCCTGGGTGGAAGTTGGTTGCAGAAATGACGACTCTAGCGCTCACCACTTTCCTCCGAAAGGAAAGAAAGAAGGGCCAGCTGAAGGCTGGTCGCGCGCGGTCCCGACGCTCTCATGCCGGTCAGCCCAGCAGGACGCGCCCGCACCTCCGCAGCCCCGCCGCGCCGCCCGCCCGGAAGCGCCGCCCTCAGGAGCGGAAGCTCAGCGCGGAGGACGGGCGGCAGCCGCGCCATGTCGGGCAGCGCCGGGCCGGTGTGGCGCCGCGTCCGGCGGTCCTTTTCCCCCACCCGTAAACGGCTGAAGCCGCTGCGAACCGTGGTGGCGTGGAGGGGAAGGGCGGAATGGGACCAGGTGATGGTGGGGCTGTACTGCGGAGACAGCCGGCTGCAGCAGGAGGCGCTGGATCGGGTGTCGGCCTGGAAGAGCCGGTACGGGCCGCGTTCCGGCGGAGAGCTGCTTGCTGTGAGCCCGGAGCCGCCGGGCCGGCTCCGCGCCTGCCTGGTCCCGGCGTCGTGCGCTGTGTCCGTAGGGGAGGCTGCGGTTGCGGGCACATCGCAAGGGCTGCGTCCTGCAGGGCGCCTTCTTGGTGCTGGAGCTCCAGACACTCGTGGGTTGTACTGTGATATTCGGTCCGCGGTTGCCAAGGAAGGCGGAAGCCCTGCGTGCCCTCCGCTTCATAGACTCGTTTCTGTTGAGACTGTGCTGCTCTGAGCACGTCCCAGGACCCAGCATCGTCTCATTCCATTTGTGTTCCCCCCATGCGTCCATAAAGGAGTCCAGTCCAGTCATTGCAATTTCATACTGTGAGAATACGTACCTGGTATATAAGAGCTCATTTAATGCATGTGTAGGAGTAGTTACATAAGCACCACTAACAGCAGAAGTGTTCAGGAAGGAGCCTTGCTGTCTTTCTGGATGCATACCTTCAGGCTTCCTAGCATTATAAAACATGAAGTGTACTACCAAAAAAGAAATCCTTTTTTGAGGGGGTGGGGACAGTGGTATAGTCTTATGAGACTGCTCATTTTTTTCTTCTCTAGATATGGCCCTAAAATGCCTCTTGCAGTGGATTGCACAGCTGAACTGATTCGTTGCAAGGCCCTGGACTCATCTGGCAAACTGAGATCACATGAGCTCATTCTCTCATATGGTCTGGCTCTTGTAAGGTAGGACTCTGAAAGCCTCTGCCCTGTAAGAAAAAGACTAGGACAAACTGCATTATTCACTTGTCTAGTTTGACTTGAGATCTCTGGGTCTCTAGCTTTATACAGTTTGTGGAGGATTTGTATGATGGATTCCAAGCTTCTCTACTGCTCGTCATGAACTTATTATTTTTTCTGCAACCTACATGCAGGTTTGTCAACTTGATCACAGAAAGAAAACAGAAAATGGTCAGTGTTCCTCTGAGAAAACTAGCCATAGAGGTAAATATTTAAAGAAAGTTACTCAGTAACTGATGCATAGAGAAAGCATATACATGTTTTGTATTAATAATAACAAATTTTTTTTCTTAAAGATATAGAGTCCAATTCATTTTAACAACAAAGTAGTAATACAGCGAAAAAGTACAGCAATAATAGCAGCTATAAATACAGATACAAAGAAGGAAAAAAACACAAACAAAAAAAACATAGCTACTTACCTTTAAAAAAAAAAACCTCAGGTAGATAAGGATACCTACTGAGATGTCTTTACCTCCTCTGCTAATCCTTAAATGAGGCCTGAGAAGGAGTGGATCCTGGCTCTATCCCTTCCTTTTATTCAAGTACCTTGCATACACCTGGGCTGGCCCTGCCTTCCCATCACATGCTCCATTACTGCTTTCAGCTGTGACTTAGTGTTTCTGCTATAAAAGCCTTGAAGAAAGTTGAAATTTTATTGAAAGTCTTGATTTTGATGCAAGTAATGCTACTCTACAGGTATGTTATTTGGTTTTATTATTGCAGTAATGAAAAAGTGTTATGTCTATGGTTTATAAATTCAGTTAGTGAGAATCAAGATTATGTTAAAAGTGCTTAGTTGTATTTTTAGGTGTTTTATTTTAATGTTGTTATTCTCAGTTGCTTCTGGTGAGTTTGTCCAGTTCATTACGAAGAAGGAAAAATATGTAATTGTAGTAGCAACTTGAGTCCTTTTAATGCTTGCTGTACTGAGCATCATTTCTGAGTTTGAACAGAAAGCTTTGAATGTGAAGAACAAACAGTATTTGAGACTTAACTATCAATGTAACCTTGTTAGGTACTCCTATGTGGGAGTAAATAAATGTGGGTTTTTCTTTTTTTTTTTTTTTCTTCTCTTAAGGAAGATGCTTTTACTAGTGATCAGACTTACTAATAGTTGTCTTTAATAGTTAAATATCTATAGGAAAAACTTAAGCAGCATAGTTGTGTTTTATATACAAATACTATCCAATATGTTTAATCAATTTAAATAAAAATTGACTTCTTGGTATATGTAGTGGAAATACTAATTTACAGCCTGAAACAGTGATGGAGTACTTGGTGGGATGGCAAGGCTAACCTAGGGGAGCTCAGGTGTATGCAGTACAGCTGAGTGACTGGAAGGGGTGGAGCTGGGATCTACTCCTTCCCTGTTCTCATTTAAGAATTGGCCCTGGAGGTGAGGGGTACTTCTTGCTGAAGATCCCTGCCCACCTGAGTCCTTTTAAAGTTAAGTAGCCCTCTTTCTTCATTTCTGTGGCTGCTGTATGTGGGTTCATTCTCATTTGCTGTAGCTAAAGACTTTACCACCCTGGTATTGTTATGCTATTATGGTATTATAGCACGTTGTACAGCTCTACGCAGTACTTATGTCTAAAGAAGCAGCTGTTTTCCTGGGAAAAGTGGGAGAACTTAAACTGTAAGATCACATCTGTAAAGTTTCTAGGTTAAAGGAGGGAGGTGAGTCAGAGGAGGGATCACTTCCCACTGTTGAAGGGGGAAGCTGGGAAGCACTGTACTGAGGTGGCTCAGAGGCATTATTCCCATCTAGGAAAAGGTTATCTGTGGCTTTGTAGGGTGTGATGGATTTAGCATTATTCCTTGCAGTTGTGTGGTGATGTCTGTGGCTGCTCTTGCAGGTGGGTATCCCTACCTGGGTTGTGGATCTCCGTCATGAGCTGACTCATGGGAAGCTGCCCCGCTTGGCTCTGTGCCGCAAGGGTAAGTACTGCCAATGGGCATTATGGATAGGCCTTGCCAGTGATATCCAGTGACATCTGTCACATGGTGCCCTCACCAGCAGGCAAGTGGAGAGCTCTGAGGGGGACAACCATCTCTACTGGGACTCTGCCTAGCAGGCTATGGGCTTAACCTGGAAGGGAAAACTGTAATGTGAAACAGCTAGGAGAGTGTAGTTTGTGAGGGTAGCTGAAGTATGCTTGGTAGAGAACAGGCAGAAGAGGAGGAAAACTATGAAGGGAATATTGCTCTTCACTCTCCATTGTCTTCTCCTGCTGGCATTGCTGATGCAGAGTCCCAGTTCTTGGGAGGTAGTCAGTGTTAGGCTTTCAGAAAGGGCTGGAAGTTGTCATTCCTTTCCATATGAGGAAGAAGTGCCATTTCATGAAAATGGAAAGCAGGCTGTGCCACTGGAGTTGTTTTTCAGCTTTGCTGGTTCCAGGCGGAGATGCATCATAGGGCAGGTATCCTGAGATAACTGAAAAAAATACTGGAAATGATAGTTAGGTGTTATTGTTTCTAACAGCACATAAAGTCTATGTCAGGGAAGGAGGTATATGCTTTTCCTAAGGGTTTGGATGTACGTGAGATTGTTAAATGAATTTAGGGGAAATGCAGAAGGTATTGTAAGTGTGAGTAAATTACCAGCTGGTAGTTCTTGAAGCAATTCCTGGGAATTTGGAGTTAAACACTGAGGAACCAGATTAATCATATTCAATGTGGTCTTTAAGTTGAGTTGACCAGTGAAATAGTGATGGGATAAAAGAATTTTTATCTTTGTTCTATTTAATGTATGTTTACTGTAATATCTATACAAAAAAGTATGTGCTGCTATAGATACTGTGTTGATCATTGAGATATTGAAGAATTGACTCATCTTCTCACCAGAATGTTGCTATGTGAACTTATTTTCCACTTAGATTTGGCATTGCTTGACTGAAATGCAGTGTTGTAGGTGGGTAGGTGTTATGAGGATTTATGGGGCTTGAAGCTTTTGTTTTGTGTTTTTTTTTAATCGTTCATATTTTTATTATTGGAGTTGTATGTGATTTCAGATTCATAACTTGTTAGCAGTATTTCTACTCACAATGCAAGTTAGCAATGTCCCACTTGTATTTTTTTTAAAGAGAAAAGTAAACCTCACTGAGAAGAGAATGTTTTATGTTCTCCTGTAGGTTGTGATGTTGTGCTGGACTGGCTACGAAAGACTTATTGGAGCCGTCAGTTGGGCAATAATTTGTGTGAGGAAAGTGAAGAGGAGGATGAGGAAGAGGAACAGGAAGAGATGGAGACAAACACAGAGTTGGGCAGTGAGACATGGGAGATTCAAACCCCACAGCATGAGGTCTGTCAGAAACATAAGGAATTCCATGGTAGGTGTCCATGAAACAATGTCATATAGAAAAATATTTGATTTTTAACCTGTGCAAGCAGAGCATTTTAAAGAGTCATCTTCTAGTCCATTCAGTGGCTAAAGTTGTACCTTTAGCTCATATTTTGGAATTACTGTTTGGGCCTTAGTGGATTCTAGGGTGATTTGAGTTCTATGATATTGAGTAAGCAATGTTGTAAGCAGTAGCAGCAGTTAAAATATGGTGGTTTAAGACTGAATACTGTGAAAATTAGTTCTAGTGTCATAATAGCCACAGTTTTGTTTGGATGAGATGCAAGCTTGTGGTGTTCTTTCCTCTGTCTACTCTAGGCAAGAAAAAGAAGCACTCTGATCAAAGTGCTGAGTAAGAGAAACACAATGTTATAGTAGACCCACTGGTCTATAAGTTTAAAAGATCATTGCCATTCTATTATGTCAGTCTAACAGTTAAAATGCATCTGAAGTTTAATCTAGTTGATATCATGTGGTTGGCATCCTGATAGCAGGTGCCAGTGATACCTGATTATTGATGCATTTTGAAAGACAGTGCTAATTCAGGGATAGTCAGTGGTCCCAGAGATTGGAGGAGGGACTTCATTGAGATGGTGCAGGATGTTAATACATCAGTCTGTGGTAATGCATGGGAACTGCTGACTCATGGCCTGAACCTCTTGTTGATCACCTGAGGTGAGCAGTGAGTCAGCCACAGTAGCGTAGCACAGGTGAAGGCTCCACCTCTCCTAGACCCATTTAAGTGCTGACTACCAGTGGGGAAGGATCTCTTCTGGAGATCCACTCCGCTGGAGTTTCATAAGTGAGCCCAGGTGATGGGTAAGCATCCTATCTATTCTCTTTTTGTTATTATAACCTGCTTTGCCTCACTCTCTTGTTTGTTTCATAATTATAACATCTTAATGCTCATTGGTTATACAGGTAGGTTTGTGAGTAACCACAATTCTGTCTTGGTAGATTTGAAGTGACTAATGTTCCCATAGGCAGTTCATGTTCTGATGCATGTTTTTTTCCTAGACTGATTTATTTAAGGAATTTTTGAAGCTGTCTGTTCATCTATTTCTCCTTGGCCACTGCTAATGATAAAATACTGAACTCCTAGATCAACACCATCTGATAAAATTTACTGTACTAGGGAAGTCTGGAAACTGTAGGAAGTTGGAAGTTGTTTGGAAGCCTTCAGTATTTTCTGTCACAGGATTTATGATTTCATTCCACTGATGTCTTCCTTGAGCATGTGTTTGTAGAGCTAAGCAGCTTGCCTATGCTTAACAAAGCTCTGTATTGTTGACCCATTCCCTGTTTTAAGTGTGCGTGTATATATATGTTTATTTCTAGAGAAAGTCAGAGATGTGTTGATATCCTACAAAAATGAGCTGTTTCAGGTAAGTATAGCCAGTCTGCTTCTCCCTTTGTTTGGATGGAGACATGTTTTAGAGGTGCTCTTTCTCACCTGCTTTTTGAATACCTCAGTATAGGATTCTGATGGGATCCTAGTGGTTGTTGATTATTCATCCCCTCTGTCTGTTATTTGATCTTCAAATATTTCATCTTCAACTATGAGATCAGAATGGAGAATATTATGTTTACTTGCAGTTAGAGCATGCTTTAAAGCAATTTTTTTGTAGTCAAACTGCTGCTGGATGCTTACTCCTTTTCCTTTATGTAACTTTTTTTGTTGTAGTAGGCTCATGTTTTTCTTCATACATCTCACTTCAAAGACATTTAATAAAGTATATTTGTAATATAGCTTAGTTAACAGCAAAATGATAAGTGTGTATTGGGCCTCTCCTGTCATTCTTAATGAAAAAGAGAGAACTTCCTTTCTGTTACTGGGCAGAGAAACAAAAAACTGTTTTCCCAAATTCAGAGGTATTTTGGTTTTAGGTTTTTAGATAATTTTCCCAGGATTGCTTTGTTTTATGGTTAATGTGAGGTAGGGGAGTAGAAGAGAGATGGTGTAGAAGAAGGAAACCTGTGTTCTGCTTTATTCTTGAAACCCCGAATTATAAAACTGTCCGCATTCTTCTTTCTAGCTTTTTTTTCCCACACTTTCCCCAGCTCTAGGTAGGTTAGGGCATTTAGAAGAAAAAACAGTTGCAATCAGAATTGTACTTAGAGGTATTTGATTTCAGTCTCTGACAAGTCAGTGCTCACAGGAGTGTTTAATGACTAAAGCTTTGTGAAGCAAATTCCAGCTGTAATCTATGGGCTTAGATAATGTCAGTTTCTCTCTATCCCATTTACAACTGTTAAGAAAACACAAAGGCAACACAAATTACGACAAGCAGTATTAAGTTCCAAGCCCTTGCTTTAATCTCTAATACATGTTAATTTATTAATTCACTCCAGATAAGCTTATTTCTGTACTGCTACTGCGTTGTATTCATGGATGTGATATATTGCTTATTTTTAGAGTGGATCTGTATTTTAATAAAATATTTGCTAAAGCCATACCAGTTAGCTGTTCTGATACTGTGTGTGCTGTTCGACAACCTTATTTCTTGCCTTATTTTTTGTATGTGAGTCCTTCTGGCTGGAAGGAAGAGAAGAATGTGTAGTGAGCAAAGGTAATAGTTAGTAATTTCGTATTAGTTGTTTTCTTGGAAATGAAATGGAGGCAACAGTAAGATCCAAAAATAGGACTGTTTCAGAGGCCACAACTAGTGTGAATCCACCTCACTGAGCTGTTAAGACAAAGGAATGGGACTGCTTTTGGAATTAGGGTCAGTGCAGGCTCCCATTAATGCTTGGACTTTTCCTTCACTCAGGTTATGCAGGCAGTCCAGTCTGTTTCAAAATCTCGAGAACTGTGGTCTAATTCTTCTTCAGAAGTGGACTGGATTCTGGCTCAGATCAAAGACTTAATGCAGGAGAACAGGTATGTCTCTGAAAATTAACTGAGATGAAAGAGTGTGAAGCTGCACCTGTAGACCTTTTGTACTACCTGTTTACTGTGGTGTTCAGCTGTTCCTTAAAAAAGCAATTTGTTAATTGCCTCAAAGCCTTTGAGCACTGAGTTATTAATCTCTCATAATGAATGTTTCCTGTGCCATGTGGTCTTAAAGGCATGTGGTGTGTTCTGTGTCTTAGCTGTTCTGACCCTGGGGTATGTCAGCATCTTCATTATTCAAAAGCTCTCCTAAGAACCTTACATAAACTTTAATATCACAGTAACCTTCAGAATTTTTCAAAATTGCACAGTAGTATTTGCTTCTTCTATACTTTATAGTCTTCTACCACTACGAGGCCTCTGGGACCCAGGATGTTGACACTTTATTATTGCTGTATAAAATTGCATGAAGTTTCTGTCCCAGTCTGAGAAACACAATCAGTGTATCTTTAGAGGGGAGAGACAATCAAGTTAGAAACTCCTAGTGCTTTTAATGTAAACATGTATGTCATACAAGCTGATGGTTAATTTAAGAAGCTATCAGATGTTGTGCTTGAAGTTGTCACAGCTTGTGATAACTAGCTTCTCTGCTGATAAGGCTGGTTCCTCACTTCTGAAGGAATTAGCAAATAGCAAATACTTTTGAAAGTAGTGTGGTGGGACGAATCTGTGTTGGCCTGCTTGTGGTGTTATCGGGCCAGTCCGCAAGCAAGCTTGCTTCTCTGCGATTAGTTTTGCACCTCTGTAATGATTTAACAGGCTTGAATTTAGATGTGTCTTTAAGCTGCTTGAATCTACTCCTGTGGAATGTTGTTCTGTTCAGGGTGGTGTAACTAGAATTTGGCAGGCTTTTATGCATGACTGTTTGTACAGAAGCTTTAGTCTGGCAGATGTACAGAACAGTTGAAAAGTAACATCCCAACCTCAACTCCACTTTTAGCTTGGAAGAAATCTGTGTGTTGTAATGTGTTGACAAATGGCTTCTGTTTATATCATCAAAAAACACCTGCATGTAGGATCTTTTATTTTGGAAAACTGTTATTGGGGCTGAGTAGTTAAGGTACTTCAGTGTTGGTTTTGCAGTGTGTATGCCTGTGTCCTTCCAAGCTGGTAATTCAGTTCAAAGGATTTGATTTTTCGTGTATTTCCGAAAGACCTACTTACCAAAATATTTTGGGATAGCTGTAAATTACAAATTTCCTATTGAAGCCCTCTGCTGCTTAAAGACTTGCGCTGTGCTTCTCACAGAGTGGTAGCAGTTCAAATGGCATGTTACATCTGAACAAAGCATTTAAGTGCTTCATGTAAGCTAGTGTAGTGCATGTTGTTACTGACAAATGCTAAATTCCAATGAGTAATTTGAGCTGGCTGAGTATGACATACAGTCAGGAAAATCGGAAGCATACTCTCTCATATGGAGGGAGATATAAAAGCTGTTTAAAAGCCTCAGGCTGCTAGAGCAAGCCATAAGATTTCTCCTGCTCCCATACTTCATCCTTGAGCACCTACTTAAGCTATTTTTTTTATTCCAGCATCCAGGTGCTGGACTTTTAAAGAACACAAGCTGATCTGTTTATAGTCAGTGGAAAGCTGTGCCTGTGTTCAAGTTTTTTTGTAACCATGTACGCATTTTCTTTCAGACCTCAGAATGATTAAAAGCAGCTACCAGAAAGGTTCCTATATTTACCACTTCTATTTGTTAGTAACATCATATCAGCTGTATTGAAATTGAGACTGTCATATGAGATTTCGCTGATATTTATATGGCAACATAAATACACTGATGGTATGAGGGAGAGAATCAGAAAAAAAGACAAAGTAAAGCTTGAGTGTTGAGATAAGAACTATTTACTAAGATAGTTAAAAAAGAGGGGGGAGAAGGATAGTAGTTACAGTAAATTATGTATACAAATAATTATTGCACAAGGAATTGCTTACCACCCACCAACTGTTGCTCAGCTAGTCCTCAAGTAGCAGCAGGCTGCTTGATCAACTTCCCCCCCCATCTTCAAGTGTAGGGTTTTTTTTTGCATGCTGTGATATGGAATGGAATATCCCTTTGATCATTTTAGGTCATTTGTCCTGGTCTGTACCCTCACAAATTGTGCCTCTTTGGCCCTCATAGGTGCAACAGTACAAGAAGTTGAGTAACTGAAATCTCATTAGCTCTGTACAGCACTGCTCAACAACAATTAGAAACACTGGTGTGTTATCAATATTATTTTTCCTCTAGAGCCAAAATATCCTAGCTGAAACCAGGACATCTTTCCAAGTCTCATTGGGGCATATCCAACACAAAACCAGCAGGTTGTAATGCCTTAAAACAAGCTACTCCACTGTAGTCATAGTTGGCTTATGAACATGTTCCAGAACTGGTGCAAGTGGTGTTTTGATATGTGAAGGACTAAATGGCATCAATTAGACTCTGTGGTTGTTCTAGGGAGACAGTGGCTGAAGTTCTTCTCAGTGATGGCTTTCTCATTCCAACAATGGATTGTCTGAAGATGTTAAATATAAAGTATGAAGGTGAGTTCTTTTTGGGAACCACATAACTTGTGTAAAAAGTGCATAGCCAGTATTACAGCCAGTTCTGTTCTTTTTCATCATTATCTTGAAATCTGTAATTCTCTGCATAATTTTTTTTGTCTGTGTCCTTAAACATCTTTGAGCTGTTCTGTAGACTCCTTTATGGACATGCTTAGCTATTTCTTTTACATAATCTTTGTTAGGGAAGCATAACTCTTCAGCACTGAATACTGCTTGCTTCTCTGCCCATATCCACAAGAGTTACTTATTTAATCAGCTCTCTCTAGTCACTTTTCTACACTGAAGATATGAAACTGATATATGTATATATATTTTTTGAGTGTCACTTTAAGTGCATTGTAGTTACATGCTACTATCCACTTGGATGGAGTTGCGTGGGTTTTCTGCAAAAGAATTAAGGCGCAATGAAAATTAACCAATTGTTTATCTTCCTGAAGACATACCTCAACACCAGCCAAAATACTTTCCAAGAATGATCTCAAACTTCTGTGGCTATGTTACAGTAGCAAACTTCTAGGAGTTTCTTGATTCTGTGTTGGTTTGCTAAGTTATTCTGAGACAAAGTAGTTCTTTGTTATGTGTGAAATAGACTTAAACTGGCAAGAAATCAGTAAAGCAGAGGTAGATGTTCCTGTGGTTTACCATTGTATTTTTTGCTGTTGTTGGAGTATCCTGTTTGTTGTTGGTTTGCTTACCTTAGTTTACTAACAAAAGAAAATAATAGCTGTGCATTCAGTGATGATCCCAGAAAAAAAAGAAACAAAATGGTAATATGAGTGTAAACTACTTTATTTTGAGACAAAGTCGCACCAACAGCTCACAAAAAAAAACAAAACAGTGATTTTTGGCTTCTTTTTTTTTTTCCCCATGTATTATTGCAGCAAATAAAGAGGTATGGCAGTTCAAAATTCCTCAGACATTTTACTGCTTTTGGCAGCCCTTGCTGACAAGCATTCTTTCCCGAAGTTTTACACAGACCCTAATAGACAAAATGTTTATGAAGTTGAAGGAATGTTCTGACTCTTCAGATCTCCAGTCTCAATTCCTGATCAACTGGATTTCTGAGATGCTGACTAGCATTGCTAGAGTTAACAGTGGTGAGTATGTCTGCAATTTCAAAACAAAGTAGGCATCTCTTCTGTGCCACTATAGGAATAAAGAGAGTGATATGAGTCCTTTAAATTGTAAATGTAATAACATAATTACATTTTTCATATTAACCGCTTTCATCATTGCATTTCTGATACTTTTTTTAACCTGCAGCATAATGTCTGTCATGCGTTTCTTAGCAATAGTTTGAAACTATTATTTTTCTTGCAATATAACTGTGGCTTCCTCAAGATGTGAAAATACAGTCTCTCCTATGAAAGATCAGTCCAGTACTTGCAGGAGTGAACAGTAAGAGATAACAGTGCTGTACTAACACAGGTCTGTAGCTTGCCTGTTTGGGATATAGGGTAGCAAAGCTGGTGCAAAGTCTGGAGCACAGGCCTTATGAGGAGCTGGGATTGTGCAGTCTGGAGAAGAGGAGGCTCAGGGAAGACCTTATTGCTCTCTATAACTACCTGAAGGGAGGTTATAGTGAGCTGGGGATCGGCCTCTTCTTGTGTAACTGGTGACAGGACTAGAGGGAATGGCTTCAAGCTGCACCAGGGGAGATTTAGGCTGGATGGTAGAAAATACTACTTTTCTGAAAGAGTGGTCAGGCACTGGAATGGGCTGCTCAGGGAGGTGTTCAAGGAATGTTTGGATTTCGTGTTGAGGGACATGGTTTAGTGAGTACTATTGGTGATAGGTGGATGGTTGGACTTGGATGATCTTGTAGGTCTTTTCTAGCTTTGGTGTTTCTGTGATTATGTGGGATGGTATATGCAGAATAAGCTTGGGAAACTCTTCCCCTCCATTGTTGCCACATATTGTGAAGCTAATTTAGCTGTTAGTGTATTGGCAAGTCCCTTATAATGGTCTTGACGTCCTTGGTCAGCATATCTGGTCTTGGTCTTTAATTAGAGTGCCAGCTTCTTTGAGGATAAGAGCTCCAGTAATCATCCAGTAAAAAGGCATGGGGATGATGTGTGTGTTTTTATGAAATTTGACAGCATTGTATTTCTCTTTGAAGGGAAGAAAAGACGTCGCTGTAACAAACAAGCATACATGAAGGAATTGTTCCTTCGAAAAGTTCCTTTGCAGTGGGTAAGACTGACTGATAACTGCTTGGAAGCTCCCTGCTGGGCAACCCCACACCTCCTTCAGCTGTAAGTTTGATTCTGTGATCTAGAAAAGGGACAGCAAACAGCACTTTGTAACAGCTTTGGTCAGATCTCCTGTGTTATGATGAGTTATGGCTGTGTTCCTTTCCCTGCCTTTGCATCTAGCAGAATCATGGCAGATGTGAAACCCCACTTGTTGCTGCTCATCTCCCCTGGAGATTCTGCAAAGAGATGGAGGACAAGTTAAAAGAACTGTGCCTTCAAAATGAAAGTGAAAATTGCCTTGGGAGATCATAAATAGCCTAGCTAGATGAAAAGTGGTAGCAGCAGAGAGGTGATTGCTTATGTGGATGGTATGGATTTTAGCATGTGGCAGCTTGTTCACGTGAGAACAGCAAAGCAAAAATTCAGTTAAAAGTATCCTAAGTCCTTAATTTTAATCACAGAGGGTGTATTCCAGCATCCTGTAGGAATAATCAGATTTGCCTCTTAGTGGAGATAAGAATCTCTGTCTTAGAGGAAGCTTAAAAGGCTGCTCTGCTTGATAGACTTATCTGGAATCTTTTTTGATTTTAAGACTTATATTGCTCCTTTTCTTTCTAGGATCCTCACAAGCATGAGACCTCGTTTGCCACGTTCTTCACGAAAGAATCTTCTTTATCTTACATCCATTTACACGGAAGAAGGTGGCCCTTTGTCCACTCCAGGCCTCTCTTCGGACTGTGGCAAACAGCCAGTTTACACTATAGAGAGCCTACAGTGGGCTAGGCTAGAAAATCAGATCAAAAATGAAGGGCAGACTATAGAGAAACAAGATGATGTACAAGAAAGAGATGATGGTGTAGAGGAAGTAGAGGAGGAGGAAGAAGAGATAACTGAAACAAATCATTTGGGAGGACTTGCTCATTCTAATATCATGGTGGCTATTGCTGAGAAAAAGGCAAAGCTGCAAGGGTCTGCCTGGCAGATTGTTGCAGGTAAAAAATGATTTCATAAGACTTGATATTCCAAATCCCTGATAATTGCTTTATCCAGTCTATCTTTTATGTGCAAATACCATCTCTCCCTAAAAGCTCTTAAAATACTGTTTTTTTTCCAAAGGCGCGTTGTTACTACTTTTAAGTTGGTATGTGGAAATCAGTATGTCAGTTTCAAACAAAAGTATCTTTAAAGGATAGAGGAAATAGTATCACAGAATCACAACCTGGCCAGGGTTGGCAGGGACCTCAAGGATCATGAATCTCCAACCCCCCTGCCACATGCGAGGCCACCAACCTCCCTATTTAATGCTAGACCAGGCTGCCCAGGGCCCCATCAACCTGGCCGTGAATACTTTCAGGGATGGATGGGGCATCCACAGCCTTTCTGGGCAGCCTGTTCCAGCACCTCAGTACTCTCTCTGTAAAGAACTTCCCCCTGATGTCCAACCTAAATCTTCCCTCCCTCAACTTAAAACCATTTCCCCTTGTCCTGCAGTTATCTACCCTTTCAAAGAGTTGTAGGCTCCCTTTGGGTATGGAAATGCTGCAATGAGGTCACCCCGCAGCCTTCTTTTCTCCATGCTGAACAAGCCCAGCTCCCTCAGCCTGTCTTCATAGGGGAGGTGCTCCAGTCCCCTGATCATCTCTGTGGCTCTCCTCTGGACCCTCTCCAGCAGCTCCCTGTCTTTTTTTGTACTGGGGGCTCCACACTTGGATGCAGTACTCCAGATGGGGCCTCACAAGAGCAGAGTAGAGGGAAACAGTCACCTCCCTGTCCCTGCTGGCCACCCCTCTGCTGATGGAGGCCAGGATAGCATTTGCCTTCCGAGCCGCGAGGGCACACTGCTGGCTCATGTTAAGTTTTTCATCTATCAAGACCCCCAGGTCCTTCTCCACAGGGCTGCTCTCAAGGACCGCTCCTTCCAGTCTGTATGGATGCCTGGGATTCCTCTGGCCCAAGTGCAAAACTCTGCACTTTGCTGTGCTGAACCTCATCAGGTTCACCCAAGCCCACCTTTCTAGCCTCTCGAGGTCCCTCTGAATGGCATTCCTTCCTTCAACTGTGTCGATTGCACCACTCAGCTTGGTGTTGTCAGCAAACTTGCTGAGGGTGCACTCGATTCCGCCATCGATGTCATTGATAAAGATGTTACAGAGCCCCAGTCCCAAGACAGACTCCTGGTGGCTGCTGCTCGTTACTGGCCTCCACCTGGACATGGAGCCATTGATGACCACCCTCTGTCTGCGGCCTTTCAACCAGTTTCTTATCCATCGAGTGGTCCACCCATCAAATCCACATCCCTCCAGTATGGTTTGCTCTGGAATAATCTGAGGATTCTTTTAATGGACGTTGTCTCACAGTTGTTTGGATAAGAAGTGCTGCATGAATGTGTGATATTACCTGACTCCAGATGCGTTCCTAATGTGTCACATGCTACAGTGACTTTCTTTGAAAGAGATAAGTTTATAAAGGAAATCAATTAGAACTGTAGTTCAGATTTACTATTTTTCTGAGTACCTGAGATTATTCATTTTTGCTGAGTTGCATGAGGCAATACTGTCAGATTTGAAGTGAGTCTTGCTTTTTGAAAGTCTATCTGGTTAGCTTTGACTTCTACTTTATGTACTGTGTTTTTACTCAGATGAAGTGCAATGGAAGGATTTTCCTCTTGGGAAACTCCCAGGTCAGACAGATGACCCTGATGGTCTCATGTTGGATAATTACTCCATGATGTCTCTGCTTGATCAGCCAATGAAAGATGAGTGGAAGTCTTCCACTACAAAGTGAGTAATGGTGTGGGCAGAACTCTGTCCCTTAACTGTGAAATGTATTTATTTATCTATGCCTTTTACTACAGTGTGTAAAATCAGGACTAGTTTTCAGACTGTTACTTCTATAATAGTTTGACAAAAATACTTATCAGTATTCCTAATATCTGACTGCTCTTCTGTGCATCTTTCAAGTAATGTGTTAGGAAGGATCCTTTTAGTGCCAATGTAATGGCATAGTAGTCTATTTACTGTAGGTATGTACACATAAAAGCAAAGAATGTTGCTATTAGGAGAACTGTCAGCCTTTTGATGATTTCTAAAAGGTTCCTGTGCTTAAGTGAAATGTATGAATTTCAACCTGACCTTGGCCTTTACCTTGAGTTGGAGAATACTCTTCCAGTAACCAGATCAGAAATGCTTCTAAGGCACACAGCTCTTCTGTTCTTGGAAGAGGCAAACTTTTGTTCACATGTGCCAAAGCACTTCTTTTAGGATCTACAAATGGATAGTTGGATGGACGTGTTCTGTTTTTTTTCTAGTTTCTTATAGGCAATGCTTAATTTTTTGGTGTGTATATGGAGAAACAGGTTGGTGACATTAAGAAACTTGTGACAGTGGTTGGTGTAGTTTATATTTTTATGATTAGGAGATCGTGCCTTTTTATTTTATAGTGCAAAGTAGTAGATTGCTGTGGAGAACGTGAGCCCTTTCTGTCCAGCTAAGGAGGGTGGGATTAGTATGGTGATGCTTTGCTAAGAGCTTTTGCTGATGTTGCCATGGAACTAGCCACTGGTGAAACTGATTACACAAGCTGTTTTATAAACCTTACTTTAGGGGGAAGAAAAAGCCTGAGCCAGCACTAAGCATCTTGCAATAAAAAGTGAGGGTGTCATTTATTTTTTTTTTACATATGGTGTTCTGTTCTCCCTGCATTCCACATAAATAAAGCAGGAAGAGGGAGAGTTAGATGCAGAACGCAGTAGACTTCCAGAAGAAATGACATAAGAGCTGATTTGTGCTGCAGTGCAGTGCTTTGATTGTTACAGAAGCAGAATGAGCCCCCACTAATTGCTGCATTGCAGACTTGCAGAAAGTGTGTTGCCTGGCCCATGTAGCATAAAATTTCTTTTTGAATTCTTACTGCAGAGAAATATAAAGCAATTTATAAAGTAGGTATATAAGGAATTGTCTTGCTAACCTGAGAGTTCTACTGGTAGCAGCAAGACAAGCAAATCAAAAGTACTGTGAAGGTGTTAACCTGGACACTTAAAGTAGTAGAAGTCATAATTTCTTCTTGCTGTGGGCTCTTTTTATATTATCTTGAAAATAGTCTTACGCATAGATTACTAGATGCTTTTTCTTCGTACTTAAATATGAAACAAAATGGATGATGAAATGGCTACAGAGGGAAAAAAACTTCACTGCTGAAATTTAAGGGGCATCTAGCAAGTTCTGTTCTAAGCAATGTCTTAAATGTTACTGCATGTGATTATTTTTCCCCTTCCCTTAAGAGCAAACCATTGGTTGACAGTAATCAGTGAATAAGTGTACTTTAATGCAGTGTTGAGCATGATTTAAGCTCATGCTCATAGGCATGGGCTGACTCTCAGCTGAAACCACTGAAGATCATTAACGGTAGTTATGCACAGAACTTCACAGTAGAACTCCCCAATGGAAGAAAGAAGAGCCTCAATTTGTTCATTTGAAGATTTCCTTTAAAAACAATAGAAATATAATAGCATTAGAAGTATGCAGTGACCTGGTTTAGCATACTATTTTTTTCTAGAAACTGAATCTCAGCACAGTCATAGGGTTAAGTCCTTTGAAAAGCCTGGAACAAATTTGAATCATAAAAAAGAGTCCTCTAAGAGTGGGAGAGAGGGCATGAAGATGACATTTCCTGTCCTTAAAAAGAAGTGTACGCTAGTTTAGTTGCCAGTAAATTGTTTCAGCTGGGTCATTCTGAATTTTAAGGGTATTTAATGCTGGAATAATTTATCTAGATAACTTCTGGGGTCTCCATCTTTGGAGTTATTTAAAATCCACTTGGATGTTGTCTTGGGACAGTGTGTTTTAGATGACCCAACCAAAGTGATTGCCTTTAGAGACTCTTGAGGTTCCTTTCAACCTCAGTGGTTCTTTGAGAAGATCTGTGCCTGCTTTTCTTCCTGCTTTCTCAGTGAAAAGTGAGAATAGGAATAAACTGCCAAAGCAGTTTCAGTAATAACGTATGACCTGAGAAATGTCTCTGCATTTTAACCATTTTTGTCCAAAAAAGTTTGAGGCATCTGTATGAACAGTTAACACTGTCTTTTGGAATGTTATTAGTACTGCTTTTCAGTAGTATGTTTGAGGATGTACAAATTAACCACAAAGGGCATGGGATTAGGAGAAAAAAACAAATTTTTCAATGCTTACATTTTATTGTTTCTTACTGGTTTTGTGCTGTTTCCTCAGTCATCTAGTTCTGTCTACTTGGAGAGCAAACATGGAAGCATTCAAGTTGTGGGGATCATTATTTTCAGTAAGTGGTAGAGTTCACATGATTTATCAACTGTCATGTTGTCCTTTCCCTCCTGTGGCTGAGGTTTTTCTACACCTGACAGCAGACAAGTGGATCAAAAGCAGAAATGCTCTATCAAAGTAGAATTCTGTCTCTGATGTTGGCTGATCAGACCCTGCAACTGTCTAGATCTCGTGCTTTGAAATTATCTGTAAAATGCTGGGAAAAAACATCTGCAACATAAGCAACAGGACGTGCACTTCCTAAAAGTCAGGGCCATCTATATCTTTGGCTCCACAGACTTGCAGCAAATCAAGGTAATGAAGTGCATTCAGAGTTTCCTAGAAAATCTGAAAAAAGGGTTTGAAAAAAGGACAAATTATGTAAATTATGTAGCAGAAGCAACTTTTTTCT
The DNA here is from genome assembly GCF_987193195.1 of Phasianus colchicus. NCBI lineage: Eukaryota > Metazoa > Chordata > Aves > Galliformes > Phasianidae > Phasianus > Phasianus colchicus. The sequence continues at coordinate 20,184,629 of NC_143449.1, forward strand.
GCAGCCCTAACTCACCAAGTCCACAGATGAGAATGGAGCATTTTAGTAATCTTACGATGTGTTTAACCTATGTTACATCTGCTGAATTCTGCTTGCCCTTGTTTGAGGTTTGTACTTCTTACTGTATAATTCCTATGAATCCTGTGAAAATAGGCTTCAGCTGGTGTCATCAGAAATCCAGCAAAAAAACTGTCTTAATTCCATTGTGGTGTTAGAAAGTGGTGTTCCTTAATCGTCACCATACCTACTGGGCAACTTGACAGGCAAGTGCACCCCCTCAGAGTTCAGGTTCTGTGTTTGAGCAGCTCAGACATACATATGCAGTTCATTAGTGTACATATTCATTCTTTTTCAAGGACTGGCAGATGTGTGCTAATGTCCCTTTGGGCATGCTCAATGGTATCTAGGGTGGCCAAGAGCCCACCTACTTCTTCCCTTTTTTTCACCATCCACTTCATCACTGAAACATTTAACCCACTTCCATCCTCTCTTCCCCATTTTGGAAGACTTCCATTGCTTATTAGGCCATAGTGAGCCACTTCTTTAAAAACAATGTATGTGGAACTGGAGGAAAATGGCCCTGCGTGTTTTGAGGCAAAAGATAAAAGTATTGTGACTCCAGTACTTCTCATGAGGCAAAATCATTGAGGCAGAAGACAAAAGTTATGTCCTCAGTGCAAAATTATTGGGGAAAAACAAGACTGTTTAACCACTAGAGCTGAAATGGGAAGCTTTAGAACTGTCGCTTGTGGATTTCTTTTGCTAAGCTCATGGTTCTTAAACTAATGTTCTAATCCCTGTTGCTAAACAAATCAACCTATATTACTGGCAACCTCTCTTACCTTTTAAAGATGAACCCAATATTGAGAGACAGTCAAAAGCCTGTCTCAACTCGTGCGTTTCACTTCTGTTTTTACTGTTGTTCTGGAGGTTCAAGGAAGGCACATTTTTCTATTTTCTGAGATTAAAGAAAGAGCCTCAGCATCCACAAGCCTTTCTTATTTTCCACAAGGGTGTCAGATATGTCATGACTTGTTCTTACCCTGCTCCTTTTTGCTTGTTCTTTGTTGCAGTTTGGCCTCTGGTAGATTTGTGCAGTTTCTCTGGTTTGCCATCAGATCTTGCAAAAGACTGATACAAGATGTTTGTGACTGATATGTGAGTCTGTGTAGTTTGTTTAGGTAATGGGAAGGGTCACTGTCTTCGTACTGAGCAGGCAAGGGAGATTCTGCCAGGCTTTGTATCTGAATAGATGAGGCTTCAGGAGTCTCTGGATGAAATATGTATGTACTCTGAGAAGACTTCTGCCTGTAGATGAACTAAAGACCTTTTTGTGCGAGGTATGTGTAATAGGAGGACAGTATGCCTCACACATCCAGCACTGCTATTAAAGAATGCTCAAGTTATAACACTCCAGCTAGAGTCTTAAGTAGTATCTAGATCAGCCACTTTACAGAAATAAGATAAGCTTGCTGTTTCCAAAACAGAATAGCTTGATTCTCAAAAAAAGCAAAATAACTTTCAACCTATCTCAGTCCAGCCAAACCCAGTGAATTTTGATGCTGTCTTTGCAGATATATCCTTCGAGGAAAAAAGTGTGGTTTTTTTGTCCATGGAGGACAAAGTAGCACTGATTATGGAAAAAGCACTTTCTCCATTGCAAGAAAGAAATTTGTTACCCTCTTTGGCAGCAGCCTAATTTCATCATTCCTGAAAAGCAGTTGCTCTGCTGTGATGAGCTTGTTCTTGGCTACTTTCATGCAGTACATTTTAGAGGCAGGGAATTATGTCAGTGTCCCGAGTCTCTGCCCTAGGAATGACATGGGTGAAGTCAAGAGTAATGAGGATTAGGAGTCACAAGGGAGGAAAAACTATCCCATTAGCAGGCTGAATGCTGGGTAGCTTCCAGCAGCCTGACAACATCAAGTCTTTATTTCTGGGTGTGACATCTGTGATGTTTCTGTGCTCAATTTTTTTTTAACAAGGCTCTTGGCAATGTTTCATTTGAGCAAATGGTGTCTAGGAGGTATTTTGACCCTGAAGGAGAAACTGTCTGTGCATCTCTGAGCAGCAGCTTCTGCTGTATTGCCGTTATTCCAGTACTGATCATTTGGAAAAGGCATTGAGTTTTTTACTGTATAGCCTTAAATTATTTTGTAAATAAAACTTTCCGAAGAACTCAGTCTTGTTTGCAGAAATATCATGTAATTTTGTGATTTGATTTTGGTTTAACATGAAACAAATTCCTGTGATGCTTTGATACTTTGGAAAAACTTGCAGGTCCTTCTTTTCTGGATACAAAAGATTGTGTTCTTTCATGGTTTTTCTGGTGTTCAGAGTTTGTGCTCAGGGTTCCTATAGGGTTGGTTACTGCAGCAATGTCTGAAGCTTTGAATAGCTGCTGTCATTCTCATGTGGATTTTTTTTTTGTGGTAAGCTCTTGTGCCCTTTTACTCCAAGTGTCAGTGCTACTTGATGGTAGGGACAAAGTTGCTGTTGGAAATGACTGTTTTCTAAGGGTAGAGACTGGTGACAAGCAATGGCTTCAGGGATTGAATTGAGAGGTTTTTACTGATGTTTCAGAAATTGCATTAATCATTCAATGGTCATGGGTAATGGCTGGATTTTTTTGTCCTTAAAATGAGATGTGTAAGTGGGTAGATGAAAGGGGTAATATGTGCTGAAGGGTAAAGATGAGTGGAAAGGGAATATAATCATATCCTGGAGAATGCTAGGCTGTAGCAAGGGCAGCATGAGCTCTCCTTGGGTGTATATGAAAAGTATGGAGAGGATGAGAAGATTTTTCCCTTTTTTCTTCCTCCTTGGCAGACATCAGGTTTGAAGTAAATCCTTTAAAAAATACTTTATTGTTAAATTTTAGCTTTCATTTTCTCCATTCTCATAAGACAAAAATAATAAAGCAAACCCTTATCTGACCCATGTAACAACCAAGTCATGGTTTAAGTTGCTGTGCATAGAAAAGCTTTGGGTAGGGAATGGCTTACCTTTTGTTCTTCACCTGCTCTTTGCATTTTGTGCTTAAGAGTGCCTTGTGCCTGGGAATGCTGTGGAAAAATAATTGTTCCTTTGTGTGGTGGTGTTAGTGAGTCATTGGCATCTGTGAAACCCAATCCTAACTGGTAACTCTTGCAAGGAAGAGATTTTATGCCTGTTTAAGGATGAACGACCTTCTAAAACTGGAAATGACTTCGCATGCTGGGTGTAACACCAAACTATAACTGCCCTTAGGCTCTGGTTTCTGTGACTTCTTTGTTAAGCTACAGGAATGGCTAATTTCTTGACGAAATGTAAGAGCATTATAACATTTGTAGTTCATGACAGGCTATTTCTATGTTGCCTAATTGCTGTGTTAGCATGCTTTCTCCTGATTATTCCTACATGGCAGATGACAGTTCAGATGAAAATTGATGTGTGGTTATTTCTGGAATCATGGCTCCCTCACATTAGTTAGCAAGTGGTAGTCTTTCATTTGGTTTGTGCATTGGTATCTGTGTTACCTTAGATTGTGCCTTCTCATGAATGAGCTGCTTAAAAACTAAAGATGTTCCAGTAGGTAGATGTTCAGAGCTAAAAATGAAAAATGACATTTTGTAAGTTAAACATGCTATCAAAATTACTTGGCTGATAGAGCTCAGTGCTTGTTTGTTTTTCTCTTTTTCTCACAGCTCTGCTGAATTGAATGTTCCTGTGACAGGAGGATTATTGTGGACCCAGAACGACTTGAACAAAATAAAAAGTGGCCTTCAACTTTTCTAAGACTGAAAATTGCTCTGCAGCTTTCAGTGTTGTGCAAGATAAGTGACAGAGGAACTTGTAATGGTGGTTGGGAAGTAGCCACTCCCAGGATTTTTTTTCCATGAGGATTTATTACTTTTTACTGTATAAAATCACAATTTTGCAAGCATGTTGTTCTGTTTGTAGTGGCTATTGTCTGCTTAACCACTGTCAAGAACTTTGAGCTCTAGCTGATGTTTGTGAAATACAGCCAATACTCTTTGGAATCCCTTTAATTTTTTCTATGGTTAATAAATATCACTAACTGAAGGCAAACATTCTTTCTGGATTCTGTTTTTCTTTTGGATATTCTGGAAGAGGTCTGCTGGTTCCCATTGGTCATAATACTGGGAGCCCTTCCCTTTCAGTGACACTGGTATTGTCATTTATGAGTTTGATTATTTAGCCAGCATAAGGTCGTGCTACAGTTTTCATCTAGCTAGGATTTCAAATGAAGGTAAGTTTTCTGTCTGATGTTATTTCTTCTCATGACTTTCCTGAGGTTGAAGAGTCTCTCTTTGCTGCAAAGCTAGCATAATTAGCTAGCATGTGGAAATTGACTTGGTTGCCATTTGAGATAATTGATGAGAAGAAGCATTTTCAGCTTTTTTTCCCTGAATTCAGTTTTTTTTACTTGTATTAAATGTTCTTGTAACTTAGCAACTTCTACAATTACTTGTCAAAAAATTAGGAGTTGAAGCACTTTTATTTCAAGACTTCTCTAGTGATTTGTTGGAGTGTATCTTCCAGGAGTTTAAGACAGAACTTTTCTCTGAGTCAGTCTAATAACTTGCAATAGTTAAAAAACTAAACAGAAATAAGAAAGTGTCAGTGCAGCGTTGTGAAATGGCATCTTTTTAATTCCTTATAGTTAACGTTCTCATTAGATGCTAACATTGTTATTTATACTTTTGTTTGCATGTTTTTTGTATCTCTTTAAGAGTTCAAAAAAGGAAAGCATGCTAACAAATACCATGCTATATGCAACTTTTCCTCCCTTGATAAAGGCACTCTCAGTAAAATTTCTTTTTCAGCATGCTAATTAGTTTGCTTACTAGAAATGTGTTCTGAGAGGGGACTAAGAAAGGCAGTGTTGATGTATTCTTTCAGTGCTTAACTTTTCCCTTTGCTTTGGGCAGAACTGCTCGAGTCTGCCTTCTCCCCTCTGTAAATTTACCTTTCCAGACAGGTTTCTACTGTCTGCAATACCACCTCCAAGTGGAAGCTCTAGGAGGGACTGGAGATAAAAATTTTGAAGCTTTACATAGGATCGCAAGGATAAATAATGCAAATGAGAATCACTGAGGAAGCTAGGCCTTGGGACCACCACTTTCACAGAATGCAATAGTGAAATCATTAGGATAACTTATTCCTGCCTGTTCAAGTCTTAAATATTTTGTTTTCTGGATGATGAGAGCAGTCACTCTCCAATGGACCTCCTGGCTAAGAAAAGGTTACAGTTCTGGGGAGGAAACTGGAACAGAAGGAGTATCTGTGGAATCTAATACTTGTTCTCAGTAGAAGTGTATGTGAGGGCTGTTCTGACTAACCATAAAGGTCTGAGATGTGGAAGAAACTTTGTAATATGTGTATTTTAATGTTTTTGAATAGTTTTGTCTTTTGAAGTACCTGGATCCACAATAACAGTACCTGGATTTCACAATAACCTCCTGGTTATTGTGAAAGCAAACATGATAGTGGTGAGAAGTTTGAGTAACTTGAGATACAGATAAAGGTGATCTTTATTATATCTTTTTCCTTCCCCTGTTTTGTTTCCCCCAAAAAGTTGAAGTAATTTTGAATCCTCCTCCTGAAAAGTGAAATGATGAGGTGTTGAAATAGACGAAGAAAACTGATTTAATAGAAAGACTGATGGGAAGTGGGACCTAACTAACACAGTTTCTCCTCTGCTTTTTTCAAGTAAAATGGAGCATTCTTATTCTCATCCTTTTCCTATGCAGCACAGAAGCTGAGCATTATGTATGACTTCACAGTTTGGGTATTCTTCCTGTAAATCAACAAGGAATATTGAGATATAGCCTGGATGTGTTGTGACAGTTGTTTTGGACAAAAAGCTCTTCTGAGGCTCTCTTAAGAGGGTTGGCAAAAAAAAAAAAGGCTAGAAACAAAGTATCCAGTGGCTCTCAGTTTTATTAAATAAGCAGGTTTTATATAGGTAAATATAAAGTATACATTTCATGTGTATTCAGTAGCTGTGCAAAACCTACACAGAGCAGGGAGGCTACAGGTAATAGACTATATTAATTTTAGATTCTTCTCAATTTTAGTATGTTTACAAACTGCAAAATACCGAAGATCAAAATCATAGAGACTGCATAATGGATCTTCAAAGGCTAAGCAAACACTGGTATGAGAATAATTTAAGTAACAGCAAACTTGTGTTTTTTCCTGTTTAAGTATTGCAAGGAACACCATTATTATGGCTCTGTCACACAGCCTGCTATGGGGGTGCATAAAAGGGGCATTGATGCTGAATGCTGAACCGTAGTGATGATAATGACAGATCTCATGATCTGGCTAATAGGAGTCCTGTGTTACGAACGTTTCGTGTTAACTTTTGGCAAGTCAAGAAAAAGCAGTATTTCTGTGGGGCAAATGGGTACAGAAATGAAGCTCATACCTTCTTTTTTAGCATGGAATTTTTAGAATGACTGCAGTCACAATGTGTTCCCTGAAGTGGTGGATGTCACAGGTATGCATGCACACCACCAACCAACCAAGTTTTAAACAGGCTTATCAGCTCACATTTATTCTTTGTGTGTTCTGGCTTTATCAGTAAGAATTCCAGAATGCCAAAAAACAGAGTTTGAGGCAAACTGGCATTAAAGTGTATATGGAGAACCTACCTAAAGAGAGACTTTGTTTTTTGTTATTTCTTTAATGAGGATTCTTCTGTAACCATATGCCCACTTTCTATTTTTAAGAGTTTAAATTTAAAAGACTTTTACAAAAAGCTAAACAGATTCATGCTAGTGAATGATATCCATGCAGCTGCATCTAGAGCATTTGCACACTTACTACAGTGTTTTATAAATACCACATATTGGCTTAACATCCATTTTTCACTCATTTTGTCATTGAGACTTACATTATATTTGGGTCAACCAAAACAACCCAAAGAGATTTATAAAATTTTACAACAATTAAACAGTAATGTTTAATTCTACAAATGAATAAAGCCCACTACTGTAGCTCAATAAGACAACAACAGGACTAACAGTAGTCAAATCTTCTATATGTGCAACTTAATATATTACTAACATGTAATTCTTACAAAAACACATAAAATTAGGCTGACTTCCAATAAAGCATTTGAGTTTTGAATCAAGAATTTAATATTATGCACTCTTAAGTGATAAATTATGTGAAAGTAATACAGCTGAAGACTAAAGATCAGTAATTCAGAATGCCTAGAGTAAGCACTGGCTCTGCTAATGTACACTGTTTTCTTGCAAGATTCCATCTTAGCACTTTTTTCTTTTTGCAGTTCCTCAGCTAGAATCTTTTGGATTTTATTAAAATATAGTTTCTAGAACTGCTTACTTACAGTTTTAAAAACATCTAAATACCATGCTCTCAGAAAGAGCATTTATACAAAGTTTTATATTTACAATATAGACAGCTATGATCATGTGTTAATAAGATCAACTCTTCCATGTAAGAAGAAATCTAAGCTTTTGCGCTGAAGATTAATTCATGTGTCAGTGTTTTGAATTGGCTTGTAAACGTATCTGAGAACAGATGCAGATATCTGAATTGTCACTTAACTATGGATTAGGAAAGACTACATCACGTATAAAAGTTTCATTTCCTCTAAGGTGGACTAAACAAGCACAACATTTGCAAATTATTTCCACAAGGCTACACTGCCCATTCAGTAACTCCACATAGGATGGATGCAATAGCTTTTTACAAAAAGACAATTCTCTTTCAAAGTGCCTTACAGAAATGGTATGCTGTGTTTGCAGTACCATAGCTTTTCCATTTAGAATAATTCCTTTTTTATCAGTAAGACAATAGTTTGTGAACATGAAAACAACTAGACAAGTCCTACAAAAATGACTATCTCCATAAATCACGCACAGCTTCGTACAGTAACTTCTGCTCAGGCTTCCACACATTAAAATATCAAAAACACCCACCAAGCCCTCTTAAGATAGCTTACCTTTATAATGGGAGAAAAACAAACGTTTTTACATACAAATATTCGATTCCATGCAAGATGGAAAATGTGAGTGCAAAATAAACTTCATTTTAAGCCTAAATAAATTATAAATTAATGTGTTTAGAATAAAGCAGGGTCTACAGTAATTATAGTTACTTCTTAAACACTTGCAGATGAGTTAACAGCAACACTTGTACATTAGGGTTAGTGCGAGGATGAATCTGCTCAATAGACTAAAGATAACCATGTATTTGAGGTGTACACACAGTATCTGTGCACATAATAAACCAGTTCTGACAAGTTGACTTGCTCATCTATAAACTATAAGTGCCCATTTTAAATAACAAAATCATAATTACTCATGGGCTACTTCCGTGTGACACATGGTGTCACAAACATTGTGGTGAACATGTAATACTGAAGTTAATCTAGAGGTTTATGGGTTGTTAGGTTTTTTGTGTTTTTTTTTTTTGTTTTTTTAAACAGTTTTTATACAATCAAGAAAAAGAGATACAATTTGTATCAACAAACAAAAGGTCATTTCTGGTTATTTGAGGCATTGCTCTCAGCTGCTTGATACCATGCAAGAGAAGAGAATAAGAATTAATTGCAAATTAAAAATCTAAAATGTTGGTTAGTAAGAAATGTTTCTGGATATTGGTCAAGTTTAAATCTGTTTCCTCCAGCTACTCTAGGTATCCAAAGATTTACTATAAACAGTGACAATAGCCAACTAATTAAAACATAGCTGTTTTTAAATACTGAGTGTAAACACAAATCACCTTCAAGTTAACTCAAATATGTAATGGCATGGTCATTATATTATGTTTCCTGTACCAACAGAAGAATATTTGTCATGTGTGAAATGATATGGTTATTGATTATCAGTACATTAATTGTCATTGCACCTATAATGGTTTTCTTGCTTTTGACCTGTAGGAATACATTTTGCCCATGATAAAAAGCCTGAACAATATTGTGAATCAAACCAATCATTTACACAGTAAAGCAAATGTGGAAATGATGTTGTTTTGTTCCTTAGACAAACAGAGAGTGAGAAAGCAGCATGCAAGCCGTTATCAAAACACCAGAAACAACCCTGACTGCAGCCTCACGTTCCGTGTGTTTCACAGTAAGAAACATTTAGGCAGTGTCACACCTTCTCATGAAGAAACAAAAGGCCATAAACTAGGCCTTCTCAGCTTTCATGAAAAAAACTACAGTAGAAGTCATTAAGTCCTAGCTCGAGACTATCGAGTTAGTAATGGTTCAAAATGTTGAAATATACAATGGAGTCAAAAAAGGGCGTTCAGTCAGTGCAGCTTAAAAAACAAGAAACGCCTCTTTTGGAGACATTTAGCTACAAAGGTTCCCACCCTGAGCAAAATACCAGTTGAGCAAACAATGCCACACAAAATCATCTCACTTGTTGAAACAGAAATTTTAGAAACGTTCATGAGGCAAATGCACACCTCTGCGTGGATCTGAAGAGCAAAACCAAGCAAGCTTAGCCACAAACCTGAACTGTAGCATCTCTTTTCACGAAACAGCCACTCCCACTCCTTTCATAGATTGATCTTCTATGGCCATTTTGCATGTTAAATGCCATCCTTGCCCACGTAAAGGCTGTAGTTACTGATGAGTTTCTGCATTAACTTTCAGTTCCTGCTATTTGAGTCTGAGTAATCCAATTTATACACGACTGACAATTTTCTTTCATCTTCTCTAATCACCTGGAGCAGCAGCTGCTTACTGCACAGCTGACAGGCAATTCTGAAGAGGGAAGCTACAGTTAAAACATATTTTAGTTTTAGCACGCCTTCGTATTCCTTAATGTTTTGGTCCTAATTTAATGAAGTATTTGGCTTCTGTTGGATTGAAATAACAGCAATAAACTCATGGGGAACAGTTTTGAAATTTAAGAAATACCAACAATATTAACATCCAAAAGCTGAAAGAGATTCAACATTTTGCAAATTGAATAATTTTTGTCAAGTTATTTTTCTTCAATATTTGAGGTACCAATAGGCAGTGTCAAGTGGCAAAGCTGAAACCCTAGAAGTCATCTGGGATTGTATACAGCATGCTTTGACAGGCCAGTTAGGTATTTATAATCAAATTGAAAGTGTACATTAATACATGCAATATAACTGCTAATAATAATTTTGTATTAAAAGCTTTGAGACACTGAATGTGACATTGTAGTTCTTCATGAACTATCCATGCAGCAAGGTATGCATTTCCTGTAAAATACTATTAAAAATCTCTATTTTTAAAATCTTAAAATTTACAATACAATCAACTCTTAAATAGTGCCTCAATACATATACAACAACTACTGTGTACAGAAGTTTATCCTACCTTATTAGAAAATATTTACAATAGATTTGCCTACTTCCTTCTTTATATAATTTTTCTACCAGTTCCTATGTGCTGTATAGTTTCATTTATACAAAAGAGGTTATAATATTTCAACGCCCTGTTCTTAATTTGGCAACAATCATAGCTGCCAGCTGCTGTGCATCTGTCACGTGGGGATTCTTTTCCATCACAGAAAGGACAATGCTTGGCGGGAAGATATTGCAGAGATTCTTGTATGTTTGATACTGATGTTCTGGGATAATATGTGGTTCCCGTGGCTCACCACATATCCCAATCCATGGATTCCTCCACAGTTGCTCCATCTTCTCAGGCATGCTTCTTACCATTACAGGTTCATAACATGGCTGCATAAGGTTGTTACTCAGTGGATATGAATGATAAGTATAAGAGTCAGTTGCACATGGTAACGGATCCCAACTAGCGTGCTGTTCTCGACACAGAGGTGGTCTTCTCTGCCTTGTAGGATTACTTTCATAAAGCCGTGAGTCAGAAATACTGTCCATTCTTGTCATGACCAAGGCACGGCTTGATTGTGCAGTTGATGGATGAATATTTTGAGGCACAGGGTATTCTCCTGGACAACTGGACCGTGCTCCAACAACTGGATGCTGGGCATGCAGGCCTAAGTGGGAAACAGACTGTTTGCGAAGGGACTGTTTAGGCTCTTCAGTTCCAAAACTCTGAACTCTATTTAAGGCTTCATGGTAACCATGGGGAAAAGGCTGAAGACGATTTTGCGATGTCAGTCTGTGGATCTTCACATTATCTTCTGGACTGGCATCTGCTACACCCAGATACAAGTCATTGTAAGAGGAATAAGAATCATTACTTGTATGGCTTAAGCAATTGTCAGGACAGGGGCTTGAGTTTCTAGAATACATCCCCTGGTCCATATCAGCCCCATAATAATCTGTATTATGCATACTACTTATGCTCAAGTTGGAGAAATCACTGAGTAAGGAATAATAGCCATGGTCCCCTAATGATTCATATTTGGGATACTGGTCAGTGTAACTAACTGAGGTGCCATGGCTATTGGTGACTAATATTGGAGGATATTGCACACTGGACATGTGTTCCAGTGAGGATTTCTGATGCGTGAACTGTGAGGAACCTGGCACTGGACTGCTTGCAGAACGAGTATTTAATGCACCAGCTGCATGGCTTTTTGGTGGAGGGAGCGTTGGTACACTTAATGCAGAAACCAGAGATGGGACAGAGTTGGCCTCGGACTTCCGGGCTACTGTCAACTTTTCCTCAGGCTCCACAGCTACTGATCTAATGCTTGGATCTGACTGACGCTTTGGGGCAATGCGTTTCACTTCAGAACTGATCTCTCCTTTGGAGCTGGAGGGCCCTGTGCCACATTTAGCCAAGGCTCCCTCACTCATTGTTTTCACAGCAGATAATTTGGCACTTATTCGAAGCTCATCCGCTACTGACCTTTGAGGCTGGTTTGCCCGTTCTGGGTGGTAATATTTACATTTGTGCCCATAGGTGCACTTTTTACCTGTAAGAAAAGTGATTTCAAGTTAAATAAACCAAAAATTTATACTACCACCTGCTACTTTTTTCTTCATACCTTTCACTTTTTCTTAATTGTAATGTTTCTGTATTATCATTGTTAAGAATAATTATATGTGCAGGCAGTCACAGACTGCTACTACCTGTAACCAGGTATATCACTGCATAAAGGGCAAGACACATCACTTTTCTTCCTACCATTCATGAGTTCAATACTGACAACATACTCAATGCTATATAAAACAAAACATTCCTAACACAGTTTGTGTAGTTGTAAATCTCTTTCATTGAATACAAACAAGAAAAAATAGCAAAAAGCTGTGACAGCCTTAATTTTTTGCTATATTATTTTTATTAATATGTGTGTGATGGACATAAAAAAAAGATATGGTGCTTGGATGGCTACTAATGACAAAATGTTAATTAATTGCTCGCTTCACCTACCTTTGAATAGAGCACATCTATATGGCTTAAGCACTTACCATAAGGACACGGTTGTTTTTTATGTTCGGGAATAACTGGCCTTTTCCTTAAGAAATTTTCGAGGCTTGGACCATGGCGTCCTAGAGGATCATCAGGAGGCATAAATCTAATGGGAAAGAAATGAAATTAGAATTTCAGCTTTTACTGAGGGTTCAGAATTGGCAAATTCTCTTAATTTTTGAAGGAAAAAACATACTTATCATTCACAAAAGAATACATTAATAGCCGCTCCTCTATGAACTTCTTCCATTCTGGTTTTTCATTTTGAAGATCTCTATAGTTGTCATTTGATACAATTATGCCATCTGAGTCAAAAGCAAGCTTTACTATGAATCGATCATCGTAGCAAACTACTCTTCTTCCCTGAACTCTTCGAGATGGGGTGAAAACCAGAATTTTTTCTTTCTCCAATTTCCGTAAGATTTCTTGATCTGTAAAATAAGTTTACTTAAGCAACTTCTTTAAACGTTTGTAAAGAAATACAGCCCTTGAAATATTAAAAACTTTTCCTCTTTTCTGAGAAATAATTTTGTTATTATGTGCATATATAATCCTCATTTAAAACAACAACAAACAAAAACCTAGAAGGAGAATGACATTTCTGAGCTTTCAAAGCAGTAAGTATCCTGTATTTAAGCTTCATAACCACTGTACTCCTCTGTAAATTGCCATGTTCAGGAACAGTTAGAAAAAGCACATGTCAAGAACTGAGCTTGTTTAGGTTGGAGAAGAGAAGGCTCCAGGGAAATCTCATTGTGGCCTTCCAGTACTTGAAGGGAGCATATAAAAAGGAGGAGGAACTGTGGCTGTTTATGAGGGTAGGTAGTGACAGGACAAGAGGGAAGGGTTTTAAAATGAGACAGGGGAGGTTTGGCTTAGATATTAGGAGGAAGTTTTTCACACAGAGGGTGGTGAGGCACTGGAACAGGTTGCCCAAGGTGGTTGTGGATGCCCCATCCCTGCAGGCATCAAGGCCAGGCTGGATGTGGCTCTGGGCAGCCTGGTCTGCTGGTTGGCGACCTGCACATAGCAGGGGGTTGAAACTACATGATCTTTGAGATCCTTTTCAACCCAGGCCATTCTATGATAACTCAATTATTACTGCCTTCTTGTTAGCTTGGAGTAAAATATAAGTACTGCAAATGGGGTCAAAATATATTCTGCTTCTTCAGTGTTCAAGATAGTAAAAGAGTCCCTGGTCAGATACTACTTATTTTCTACTAGTCCAGCAACTAAGAATTATTTTCTCTCAGCTTAACAACATTTGCTAAAATTGTATCTCCACTCAAGAGCATTGACATGATCCAGTTATATTTCAAAAAAGATTTTTTTTTTTTTCAGATACAAATACTTAACTGTTCCTCACCAGTGAAACTGTTTTGTTCTCAGTTGAGTGCAAGCAACGCTATGGCCACAGCTTAGCACAAAGCTCTCATTAGATAAATGACACAGTTCTGTCTTAATGTAACACATTTATTTATTTGAAACAAAAAGTCAAAGAAAATCTTGACCTGTTACCTGTAATCGGTGCATCTGGTCTAGACTGTTCTTTTCTCCATGCAGGTACAAACACAGTGATATCTTTATGTCCTTTTTCCAGAAACCAATCAACAGCTAGTTGAATTCCCCGACAGGAAAATCCTTCTTTATTTCCATGGCTGAAGAAAAAAAAAAAAAGAACAACAACAAAAAAAAAATCAAACAACAAAAAACAAACAAACAAACAAAACAACAACAACAACAACAAAAAAAAAAACAACCAGAAGACTTAGAAACAGCAAATATAAAACTTTTGGCTTTAGGTTTTATTGTTGTTTTTTCTTTTAAAGCTATCATGATGTAGGTAAATCAAGGAATTAGAATTTATAGAGACCGGGCAAATACAAAACAGTTATAGAAAAATCCTAATGCAAAAGTGCAGTAGAAATGCAAAATAATGGCCTGAAGCAGTGATTGAGCACCTGGTGGGAAGGAAGAGTCAGCCCAGGGGAGCTCAGGTGTATGCAATGTACCTGGGTGACCAGAAGGGGTGGATCCAGGATCCACCTCTTCCAGACTTCATTTAAGAGCTGGCAGTGGAGGTGGAGTACCTCTTTGGAAGTCTTTGTGTATCTGAGGTAGTTTTGTTGTTGTGCTAACAGCTGTTGTGTTTAAGTGAATCCTCCCTTGCTGCAGCCTGGAATTCTGCTGCTCTGCTGTCATTCTTGCACTTCCTGTCACACTGCAAAAATTTTCTTTCTATGTTTTCATTTTATTAGCTGATCTATTGAAAAAATCTCACCTTCTGCAAAAAATTGAGCTCATCTATAAAAAAGTTAGCAATAATAAAAATAAATGAACTAGTGATGCTGACTGTTATGAGGAACAGATGCTTTCAAAACATCTAGATTAAAAAATACTTTCTTTTAGAGAGAAATAACTGTAAAAGTTCTTCAAGCTCCTTCTTCCCTTCTCCAACTAATCAAAAAGTTGTTTTCTGCAACATGCTTGAGTCTCTACAATTGTACAGAATTGAGAGTGTTTGAAGCAGCTGTATAATACCATTCCCATTTATAAATGGCATTAAAAGTTTTTGCAAAGAAAAAATAGATACTTGATAGTATCTATACTAATTAGAATCTTAATTATAAATCTTATTCAGTCTACCTTACAGGTTGATTTGTTAAACATGAAACACAATTCTTCAAGTTTATTGTAAATTTTCTCAGAAAACAGTTAAGAAGTGCCTGAATAATGTATGAGGACTGTAATGAGAACTGTTGAGTCACAGCCTGAACCACTGATTGATCACCTGAGGCAACGACTGAGTCAGCCATGAGAACACAGGTGAAGGCAATTCAGCAGTGTGACCAGAAAGGGTGGAGCCTGGCTGCACCTCTCCTGAACCCCATTTAAGGGCTGACTGCCACTGGGGAAGAATCTCTTTCTGGAGATCTCTTCTGTTTGGAGCTTTCCATTGCAAGCCTAGATCCTTCGATATGGGTGAGCATTTCTTCTTTGATTGTCTCTTTTCCACCACAATAATCTTTCCAATCTGTAATATCTGTGAAGTGCCATCCTAACCGTGCTACTTTTCCAACTGTACATCTGTTAATTGTAGAGAGGACATATTAAATATTATGTTCTTAGTATTTATTCTACATATCTAAGATACATAGATTGCATTATGGATGGATTTCATATTTAGATTCAAGCTAACACTTTCTTTGTCTGAAAAAGAGTGTATATATTGTTTCTATATGGTGATATTGAGGAAGAAAAAATACTTAGGGAAAAAAATAAGTTTGACTCTCTTACTGAAGAAAAAATAATAATGTCCCCTTTGTCACTCTTTAGTTAGCAAGGTGAATTACTTTTAAAATTGCATTTGAAAAGAGCAGACTGGTAAGCCAATGTTATGCTCTTTGACATACTTTTCTTAAAACGTTTTCATTCAAAATTGTCTATTTCCTCAAGACAGCCGCAGTTTTTCATCAACTATGACACAGCACTGGAGCTGCCCCGCTGTTCAATATTCTTGCCAGGATTTCTATATTAATTTATTCAGATCATTCCATTTGCTGCAAAAGGCGTTAACTCAATCAGATCGGCGATGCTGTATTGAGGAACGGTGTCCTTGCTTTCAAAGAGTGGTTGAGCAGGCTCCTCAGGGAGCATTCCAGAATGCTATCAAAGCCACATGACACTTCTTACCAGAAATAACTGAGAGAACCAGCCAGCAGTGAGAAATACAGGAGAGGACTTTCCTATAGATGCCCTAACCGTGTGGGAGTAGTCCAAGCAATTGGCTGTAATTAAGGAGACTCTTGTAGCTCTACTAAATGCTAGGAATGCCTCCCACAGATTAAAGCAACTGGCATTTGTTTGTAGCAGTATCCAGTTGCCATACTATCCAGATACAAGCTGTCAGTTCTGTGCAGCATCCCCCAAAAACGTTCAAGAAAAATGAATTTTCTACACTGAAAATGAAAGTGTTCTTACATACGCACTATTAGTTATGGTCTTTTTTTTTTTTTTTTTACTTTAAAGGCTGCAATTTGCATCCTCAATGCAGCTAGCTTTTTTGAAGGCAAAAACTTTATTATTCTTTCACTTTTCTGGTATTCTCAGCCTATACAAGAATGCTGAATTATTAAGAGATTAGCATCTTACTGAAGAGGTCTCAAGTATTATTTTATGGATTGTAAGTCAAAATTTCAGTTATTGGAGAAAAACATCGCAGATTACTGGAGTACAGTGGAATACATGCTCTTCTTGGGCTCAAAACATTGGAGCAGGTAATGCTGAAACAGGTTAAGGCAGTCAGGTATCTAATACTAGAAGTATAACTAAGGCCTATGGAAAACCAGCATATTCTAAATTCTTGCAACTTAAATTATTAATGCAAAAGCATTGCTAAAGTGATTTTCTATACCCTTTTCAGATTTCACAGAATGTAATATTCTTTTATATTTTCAAATGCATATACAATTTATTTCATAAACAGAGTATTCACAGGTAGGCAGTAATAAGAGTATACAATTTTTGCCAGCTGCTGTCACACTGCTCGGGAGTTATTCAGGCAGTACAGAGACTGAAAATACAATAAACAGTAAAAAAAAAAAAAATTAAAAAAAATAGTAAAATCAATATTGGTGATGTTGCTTTACAGAAATATCTTTTTGGTTTGTGGTGTAGCTTAATGCTAATAGGCAGGCAAGTACCGCAGTTGTTCTCCCACTCACCCTACTAAGAGGTGGGAGAAAATGAGATGGAGGAAAAAAATAAAAGAAATCCTAGTGGGTCTGAGACAGGAGTTCAATGAAATAAAAGCAAAGGCTGCACAGAAGCAAATGCTTCTCATCTCTTCTCATCAGCATGCAATGTTCTTCCACTTATTAGGAAGCAGGACCTAAATACATATAGTGATTGCTTGGGAAGATAAATGTGTACATAATGAGAATCAGAATCATAGAATGGTTTATGTTGGAAGGGACCTTTAAAGATCATCTAGTCTAACTGTGCTGCCATGAGCAGGGATGTCTCTCATTATATCAGGCTGCATAGAGGCCCATTCAACCTTACCTTGAATGCTTTCAGGAATGGGTCATCTGGGAAGCCTGTGCCAGTTTTTCACCAACCTCACAGTACAGAATTTCTTCTTAATGCCTAGTCTAAATCTACTCTATTTCAGTATAAAAACCATTAACCCATGTCCTATCACTACATATACTTGTAAAAAAAAAAAAAAAAAAAAAAGTCTATCTTCCTTATAAACCCACTTTATGTATTGAAAGATCTTCTTGGAGCCTTCTCCAAGCTCTGTCAGTCTTTCTTTGTAGAACTGGTGTTCTAGGCCTGCCATTTTGTGGCCCTCCTGTAGAATCACTTTAAAGCCCACATCTTTCTCATGCTGGGGAACTCAGAGCTGAATGCAATGCTCTAGGTGGGCTTCCACAAGGGAGAATCACCTCCCTTGACCTGTTGGACATGCTGCTTATTATGCAGCCCAGGATACAGTTGGCTTTCTCCTTCTTCCCCAGAGCTTTAGTTGCTGAGCATGATATCATAGTCTGTAATATCTGCTTGGTCTATTTATGTCAGCTGTAATGGTGATGTCCCTTCCCCACCTTTTGCCCACCCTCAGGCTGCTGGCCAAGGGAGTTGGGGGGTTGGAGAAATGGCCTTGCTGTGCCAGCACTGCTCTGCAACAGTCAAAACACCGGTGTGATATCAATGCTGTTCTAGTTATAAGTGCAAATCACAACACTGCACGGGCTGCTGTGGGGAAAGTTAACTCCATCCCTTACAAGATCCAGTACAGATCCATCTTAACCACAGCTTGAGTTGTGAAGACTCAAGTAGCCTTGCGCTTACGCACATCTGAATTCACAGGTACCACAGCTGTGTGAATCAGCAGGTTAAGCTCCTGCATAGCCCTGTACTGACATTGCTAAACTGCTTTTACTTCTGAATAGGCTCGATCAGCAATAGTTCAACTTTTCTCAAGCCCAGCACATACCATCAGCATATATTAATGTCATTTTAAACTATTTTTAACTCCCCTGTTCGATCGCCTCTGGACATTAATGTTTTTCAGTATTGTTTAAGGACTTAAAACAAAACACAGCATAGTACAGTTAAATTCCCCAGCATCAATATAGTTTTTTCACATCAATATTTTTTGTCATTTTCTTCTTTTCATATGTTGCAAGAGGGAGACCCACCTCATAGCCACATTGCTTCCATCAATGACAATTGGCCTCAAGTTATCACTGTTATCCACAACTTCATCTTCAAGTGACAATTCAGGGCTTGCTATTTCCTTTGGGCAAGGACCTCTTGGCACCAGAGTATTAGTGGTACTGCTGTTCTGTCCCTCTGATTCACTTTTGTTACCGAGTCTCACAAGTTCTGCCAGAACATCATTGATGAGCGCATCTGCTCCCAGTTTATTCAGTACAGCCTGGATCTGATCTCCTGCATACCCAAGCTTTAAAGCAAAATCCATTTTAGCTTGGTATTCCTTGTCCAAGTTTGTTTTGCATTCCTCTTGTTTCAAGTCTTGTGTGATACTGCTCTGTGAAAAACTTGGGCGATCCAAGCACGGGGAGCGACAGAGTGGCCGATGTGGTTTAGTGGAAACCTCTTTTTCTCTCCATGGAATACTGCTACAGCTGCTTCGGAAGTACGGTTGCTCAGGTTCACTTTCTGAGCTCGTCCATTCCTCAGATTCAGCACTGCATTCCCCAGCATCTTGTTCCACATTTCTGTCTTCTCTGGAGTGCCTCTTCTCCATTTTCAGTTTCCCTACCATAGACCAGGCCGTCATCACGTTCAGCTTCCAGTCAGAGAGCTCAGAACTTTTCCTTCATTTCCAAAGTCACCTGAATTTCATACTCAATTGCATTGTGTTTGCTAGTTACATGAAGTTTACACAAGACTGGAGCTAATTTGCCTTGCTTATTATGTTCTGGCATAAACAACACCAACATGAAGTTCCTTTAAAAAAAAAAAAAAAATTGTAAAATTCTGCAAAATACTTGACTACAATAATTTTGTTTACAAGTAAATAGAGTTCTCTAGTCAGTTCAATTTCCATGTTAAGATTGATAATGATAAAGCATGTAACTTTGTTGAATCTTTAGTCACAAATTAAATTATTTTTCCTTCCACAATATCTCTACACATGAAAAATTTACTTCCCATACCATACACTTGCAGCAGTAATTAATAGAATATCTTACTAATATTTAGATGGGATTTAAAAAATAAAAGAGCGATCCAAAACTTTCACTAGAAAGCTGTTTTTTGTAGCTTTCTACAGCACGAACAGCCTGTCTGCTACAAGAACTCCACACTGTGTTGTTGAATGTACAAAATCTAATACAAACCATTTTAGTCTGTTTCAGAAACATTTTACTACCAGAGTTGATAAGTGAAACCTCCTTAGGCTTAGTGCAAACTGGCAGCTAAACATGAAATAAAGGTCAGTACAAACATGCAGGTTCTATGCGATGATCGTTTTGTGCTTCTCGTTTACTATATCTACTGCACTGAAAATTCTAAAATCAAGGATGGATTCTACTGCATTTTGTCAGAAAGTCAGGATACACGCTCACAGTTCCTATCTTATACCAAAGGTGTTCAAGGAATCTTACTGAGAGGTCTGACAAAGTAAGCATCAAGGTGACCTATGAAAGGATGAACTAACATAACGGAGCCTTGGAAAAAAGAGTTTTTAAAAGCAATAGCAGTGCATGTTTTAGAGAAAATTGTCAATTTGGACCTTTAGTTTAAATATAGGTAACTAAATAAAATTCATTGAGAAATATGGAGAATAGAAGGGATTTATAAGTCAGCATTTAAGGCAGAATAGGAGTTCAGCTGTTTGACAGAAGAGTTGACAAGCTAACCAAAGTAATTAACAAGAGGCCTACTTTCAGAAAGTTTCAAGTCCTGCTTTCCTTTATAAAACAGCAGACTGAGAATGTAGCATCCAATGAGAATAACAAAAAACAACGTAATTGTCATGATGAAGCTATTTATTTCAAATCCACTCTCTCTTTTTAACAAATTTTGCTTTTGTTAAAGTCAACTCCTTTAGATGCGGCTACAGACAAAAACAAGAGAGTGAAAGAGATAAAAAGGCAAGCATATCTAATTCTCAAAGAGAACCGTTTTAAAGTTACATCTGTATGAGGAACACAATCCTGGATTTAAACAGCAATCATAACAGAAGCCCTGGTACTGGCACCAGTTCTCAAATACACTTCTGCTTGTTACCTTTGTGTTCTGAAGAATGCTGCAGATTGGTATAAGCTCTGGATGTACGAAAAGCTCTCTTGCAAGACTGCTATGAGAATTTTTGTGACACAAAATAGGCAGGACTTTGGCACCAGAATGAAGATAGCCAAATATGCCTTTTCCTAATAGGCTCCCTCACACACCTCACTTGTGTAATCGCTTAGTGTAACAAATAATAAATTTACATCTCTTTCAAGCACCTTTTTCATTTCTTCTCAGGTCTCTTCTACTACTTCAGGCTACAAGCAAGAACAGAAAGTTCACAAAGTTTTTCTCAAAAAATCAACTAAGTATTTGGACTGATTATATATGGAGCTTTATCAAATAGGCTGTATTCAAGCGTGTATGGAAACTGTTGAGTCATGGCCTGAACCACTGATTGATCACTTGAGGCAAGGACTGAGTCAGCTGTGGGAGCACAGGTGAAAGCAATTCAGCAGTGTGACAGCAAGGGTTGGAGCCTGGCTGCACATCTCCTGGACCCCATTTAAGGGCTAACTGCCATTAGGGAAGAATCTGCAGATTTCTTCCTTTGGAGTTTCTACTGAGAGCCTAGTACATGGGTGAGCATTTTGTTTATTTTTGATTGTCTCTTTCTACCACAATTATCTTTCTAACTATAAACCTGTAAAATATCATCGTAACCACACTACTCTTCTAACTGTACATTTGTTAACTATACAAAGTGTTTTTAAAATCTTATTACTAGCTTCCCAAGAAACCACAATGGCTCTTACTTAGTTACTGCCAAACTAGAAAACAATAGGAGAAATACTCTGTTAATGTGCACTGAGGGGTTACTCTACTGTGCAGCATTGCTAAATCCAGGGTCTGGGAATAATTATTGGACTTTCTTGAGGGGGAAGGGAAAGGTGTATCTAGTATAGCTAGAGGGCACCTCTAACCCTGTGGTTGTTGTCCTTTAACTAAAAATTTCACCTAGTAATAAAACAATCTTTCAGAAATCTGAAAACAAAGGTTTTCCAGTTTCTAAAGTTCTCAATGTATTGACTGAACCCTTATGTGCATGCTATGCTATCCACCAAGTGGGAGGATAAACTCAGCATGTAGGACTTACGCTTTCTGATGCACAATCAACCACTTCAGAAGCTACTAAACAAAGAGTTAGAAGCAGAAAAAGACAATCCATTGAGTTAGTATCAAGCATTATTTTAAAAAGAAATAAATAAGAAGGCTTTAATGGTGTCTTGTAACTGGAGGTTTTCAGGTCTGTTGTTATTGTAAAAACAACGTCAAGTCACTAATTCATCTGCTTTAAGCAGCAAGTTGGATTAGATGACCTTCCATTCCAATCTAAATTATTCTTTGATCTCAGATTCTTTCATTGCTGTGGTGATGGCAGTGTTCATCTCCAAGGAAAATAAATTTTTGCTTTCAAAAATGAAATAGTAAATCCCTATGCTGTAGCATATATTTCATTCTTTAAAGACAGATGACCTACATATGGACCAGGACAAAGTATCAATTAGAAAAGACTTTGCAAAGAACCTTAAAGGAGGGAGAAGGGGAGAATTAGGGTTACGGTTTCATGTGGTTCATGGTTAAAAACGCTAAGAAAATCATTTTTATATGATTTGGCTATGTCTGTGGGCTTGTTAAAGGAATAAATACATTACATTTCTTATGGATGCTCTTACTAAAAAAATAACTCAAGTTTAAACTTTGTCATAACATAAGGTTGATATTCTGACCCACTTATTAGCATTCCATGTCTATATCTTTCCTGTACTGAGGACTCCACATCTGAATGCAGTACTCCAAGTGAGGCCTCACCAGTGCAGAGTAGAGGAGCAGGATCATCTGTCTCAACCTGCCAACCGTGCTTCTTTTTATGCAGCTCAGGATATGGTTGGCTCTCTAGGCTGTGAGGGTACACTGCTGATTCATGTCCAGCTTACCATCCACCACTACCCCCAAGTCCTTTTTGGCAAGGCTGTGCTAAATTTTTTTTGACCCCCAGCTTGTTTTGATAGTGGGGGTTGCCATGATCAAGCTGCAAGACTTTGTACCTAGCTTTGTTGAACCTCACAAGGTTCTCCTGTGCTCACTGCTCAGCCTGTCTAGGTCTCTCTGAGTGGCATCCCATCACTCAGGCACATCAACCACATCAGGCATGCTGTCATCCAGAAACTTTCTGAGTGTGCAATTCAATACCACTGTCGATGTCGTTGATGAAGACATAAAAGAGTATCAGCCCCAGCACAACCCCCTGAGGGATGCCACTCATCACTGATCTCCATCTGGACATTAAGCCATTGACCACTATATCCTCATGAAATTCTAAAGGAGTCACACAGCAAACAATGTAAAGACTAGATTTTCTTTTGACACGATGATTCAACCTAGTATGCTAGCAAACAAAGTCAAAAGCAAGTCATTTAAGAAAGTTAAATAGAGGTGTAGTGTAGCAGGAATGATAAGTCATGGCCTGAAGCAGTGATGGAGCACCTGGTGGGAAGGCGGGGCCAACCCAGGGGAGCTCAGGTGCAAGCACTGTACCGAGTGATGGAAGGGATGGAGCCAGGATCCACTCCTGCATGGACCCCATTTAAGGGCTGGCAGAGGAGGTGAGGGAAGCTCTCTGGAGATCCCTGTGTATCTCATACCTTCCAAAGGTAAGCAGTTTTTTTTTTTTTCCCCTTCTGCATTCACGGCTGCTGCGTTTGAGCTTGTCCTCATTTGCTTCAGCCAAAGAAAGACTATGCCACCCCACTATTATTGCTGTACCTTCCATCACATTATAGCATTACAAGCAGCTATCCTTAAAACAAAAAGACATGTAGCTGAAGACTTTAAATACAGAAAGAATATATGTATTTGAGTGGAGACTGATAGCAAATAAAGTTTTTGTTATGACTAATCTCATGAACAAACTGCTCATCTCAGAACAATAAAGCTAAATCTTAAGAGATCCTATAGTGCTTAGCTTCACACTTCCCCGTTTCTTCCCTAAATCTGAATTATATCAAACTATACTAAGTGTCATGGTGTCAGAAATCCTAGATTTGTAAGGGTGGTTCTTCTTATTTCCAGATGAATCTCCTGCATTGTCATAACATCAAATATAGCTTATCAAACAACAAAAAAAAAAAAGCCCAAACAAACAAAACACAGTAGCAGGTGTAAAATATTATTATTCAAATATACTTCTCATTTGTAATGCCTGGAAAAATAGTATTTTAAACTAAACTTACAAAAAAAGCATACATACAACATACAGACACACGCATTCTTGTCCCGTCATGTATACGTGGCTCTTCAAAGTCCTTTATGTCTAACAGCTTCCATAATCAAAAGCAGTGAGTAGTCTCAGCATTGTTTGTGAGCTCAAGGTATCAGCCTATTTTTTTTTATAATATGAGAATAGATGAAATCAATATATTAAACCAGTTTATGATCTTGCAACACCCAGAAACTTTTCCTGAGTTAATAAATTATTTTTCTTCACTTTTCCAAGCCTAGCTTCTATAACTGAACTTCCGTCCTGCTGCCTTCATTGTTCCAAAGAGCTCCAGTGCTTTTGCTCTCGAAGTAAACGGTAATAAAGTGCAAGCAATGGAAGCAATTTGTTTTATGATTACTACTCACAGATCTATAGTACAACTATAAACGTTTAACAAAATGACAGCTCAGTTGGCTAGGAAAAGTTGGAAGTAATAGATGTCTACAGTGGAACAATTTTGCATTGGAAAAATGCATCCTAAAAGATCAAAAAGCAGAAAGGCCAAAGTTATTCACTGCAGTTGACAGTAAGGTTTGATTCTTACTAGTTCATCTGCACATAAAGTGTCATTGGTTCATTCATTCATCCTCTTAACATCTTTTGTTTCTAATCTTTTCCATTAGTGATTTCAGTTGCTGTTAGTTTTTTTTTTTTAATTTAAAATACATTTTTAAAGAGGTTTTTAAAATGAAATTGACTTGGGAAGTTTTACGGAGGGCTTCCATCAAAACTCAGGAAGCGTCATTTTAGAAGACCATCTGAACACAGGTCCAGAAAACATCAGCAGTTACAAGATCAACATACAGAAAACATGACTGTAAAAAAGAAATAACACATTCCAACAGCAGTTAAATTGTTTTGTTTGAGAATTACCTCCACACCCCTACTAACGTAGTTTTCCAGCTAGACTCAAAGATTATTTTGCAACGCTTGTAAAATTTACCTTTCAACTCTACGTACTGTAGCACCGTTTATAGTATGTGGCAATTAAAAGATGTATTTCTATAATTAAAGGTACTTCCTGTACAAAAGCAACAACTTCAGATATCCACATCAATGAACACACTAAGCATATAAAATCAGATGGATCTCGCATGCTAATGCTGCATACTCCCATGCACACAGAACAACCCATCTGCTGAACATACATTCATGAACAAGCAGAATTTTCATCTTTTTTCTATTCTTCCTTTCCATTCATGATAGTACATATCACTAAAACACACTAGAAGATTGAAAAACAAAAAAGATAATGCATGTATTAAACAGAATTAATTTAGATCCACATTTATCAACTTATAAAGACACAATATAGCTTTTGCATTCCATTTTATTGTTTAGTGACTTGGGAAAGAATTACACAAGTCTTGTGAAATACAGTCTCCGAAGGTTTAAGTGATAATTAGAAAAGAGCTATGCAAAATAATGTTTTCAAATGAACTGATTAGAAATATGACTGTAAACGTCCTCTGTATTGTAGTAAATGATCAGTTTCTGATCATTCACATTTGCTGTATAAAGCAAAATGGAAGGATGTGAGCAGTGATCATCAGGTACCCTCTGCAAAAGTAATTTCCCTATTTAAGCGCGATGCTTCTATTAACACAAATTTCTTGCTACCCTTCATATGCTCACAGACGGAACACTTTCTTAAGCAGCGTGCTACCGCAGCCTTCACAATCCCTACTTTGCCCTCATTAAATTAAACCAGGCAAATTCCCCGATTCTGCGCCCAGCTGGCGAACGGCGGCAGAAAAGGCCTAGAGGAGAGACTCCCCGGATCCAAACCCCCGCTGGGACGGCCACGTCAGCTCCCCGCACGGCCCCGCGCCGGTCTGCTCCGCAAAGCACCCGCGGAGCGGCTCGGAGCACGCGGAATCGGCGGCGCCGTCGGGAAGAGGCGGCAGAAGGCCAAGCGACCGCCCGCAGCCCGCAGCGCGGCCGGAACAGCGGCTCACCCGGCTCGGGCCGGACGTGCGGGCGGCGGAAGGCCGCGCCTCAACCGCGGCCCAGCGCGGAGACTGCCGGCGGGCAGCAGGGGGCGCCCCGCCGTCCTCTCGCGACACGCAGAGCCCCCGCGCCGCGCCGGGAAAGGGCGTTCGCCACCGCCGGGGCGCCGCCGCTCCTCCGGCCGCCCCGCGGCTTCCCTCGCCACCCCTTTCCTCAGCCGGGGCCTCACCCGCTGTTGTCGCTGCAGACGCCGCCCGTGGCTCCTTGCGGAATCTGGCGGCGGAAAAGCGAGGGACGGCGGGGCTCGGCGCGGCCGCGGCACGGGCCCCACGCCGACCGATCCCGCCGCATGGAGGGGGAAGGACGGACTGGAGCGAGGGGAGAGGGAAGAGGGTTGGAGGGAGGGGGCGGCAAAGCCCGGGCGGGACGGGATGGGGAAGACGGGGGAAGGTGCGGGAGTGGGGCTCAGCGCCGGCGGGAGCGCGGAGGCCGCTGCCTCCGCCTCATCTCTGCCGGGCCGACGCCGCTGCCCGGGCGCCGTCGCCTAGCAACCACGCCCAGCCCCCGCTGCTGCAGGCGCCCGACTCCTCGCGGCGCCCGCGCGCTCCCGGAGGCAGCGCACGCGCCGCCCGCCCGCGGGAGCGCGCACAGCCTTCCGCTCCGGCCAGGCGCGAGGGCGGTGCGGCCGCCTATCCCGCCCCACTCGGCGGGGCGAGCGGCGGGCGCGCGCGGCCCCGGTCAGGCGCGGCGCTACGAGGTGTGCTGAGCGCTTCTCGGGCGCGTTTCGGCAAGAAAGGCCGCCATTAAGTTATTCTCTTGCTCGTGACCAACGTCTTACAGCTCAGGAGTCCCTCGGAAATAAGTCCTCGAGCGACTGATGTGCTCGAGTTACACAAAAGAATGGGAAAAAGGCTATCTAGTGCCCTTACTGAGATCAGTACGGTTGGGGGAAGGATGACGTGCAGTACCAGAGGCACTTTCCCGGTTTTGCAGATTAATGGGATGGAAAATGAAAGAAAAGACCTGACTGAATTCTGGAAGTGTGACTGAATACTAAGAGTGTGGCCAGCAGATCGAGGGAAGTGATCCTCCCCATCTACTCTGCTGAGCTGAGGGTGCATTTGGACTGTTGTGTCCAGTTCTGGGCTCGCTAGTGCAAAAAAGACAGGGATCTCCTCCCCCAGCAGAGGGCTACAAAGATGGCGAAGGGCCTGGAGCATCTCCCACGTGAGGAAAGGCTGAGTAACCTGGATCTGTTCAGCCTGGGGAAAAGAAGACAGAGGGGGGATCTGATGTTTATAAATACCTGAAGGGAGGTTGGAGGCAAATGGATGAGGCCAGTCTCTTCTTTATGGAGCATAGTGATAGGACAAGGACTAATGGACTAAAACTTCAACACAAGAGGTTCTGTACTAACATGTGGAAGAACTCCTTTAGGAGAGGGATGATGGAGCACTGGAACAAGGGGGTTGTGGAGTCTCCTTCAATGGAGATATTTAAGACCCAGCTGGATGCCTACTTGTGCCACGTATTGTAGAGTACCTGCTTTAGCAGAGGGGTTGGACTCTATGATCTCTTGAGGTCCCTTCCAATCCCTGCAGCTCTGTGGTTCTGTGAAATTTAGGTATATTTGGGCCTACCTTTGAAATGTGCCAAGAGTAGCATAATGCAGGAGTGTGAACTGCCAGATCTAAGCTATTGATGGATGTTCTTACAGCGTACTTTGAAGGATTAACCAAGGAAATCACTGATGCTTCAAGAGCTGATAAAATGATCTTAAGATCTCAGAGCTGGCATGCTGTTTGCACTTGTCAGTGTTGCTTGTGACTGCCTCTGGCTTCCCAAATCATCCTGAAAACAACATTTCACTTTGTCAAATCACAAAACCATGACACACTTATAATATTTCTCCTCTACGTGCGTGGAAGAAGTCCAGCAGATGTGATGATGAGTATAAGCTTTCTGTAATGAGGAAAGAACACAGAATGTAATAGCATTTTTTAAAGAAAATAGTGAATAAGTAAAAAGATATGCAGTAACATGTTAAATCCAGAACATACTGGGAAAAAAGTCACCATTACATCCAGCATTGTAGAATTAATTAGTGTAGTGAGGATGATTACAAAAGTGGTGTAGCGGAAATACTGAGTCACAGCCTGAAGCAGTGATGGAGCACATGGTGGGAAGACAAGGCCAGCCCAGAGGAGCTCAGGTGCATGCAATGTATCTGGGTGACGGAAAGGGTGGAGCCAGGATCCACCCTTTCCCAGCCCTCATTTAAGGGTTGGCAGTGGAAGTGAGGGTATTTTGCTGGAGGTCTCTGTGTAACAGGCCTTTTGAAGGTAAGTTCTTTCCTTTATTTCTGTGCTGTTATATTTGTGCAAGTTGTTGCTTGCTGTAGCATAAGATTTTGCTGCTCTGTTGTTACTGCTGCCGTTTCCACTGTGTTAGAGTGTTAAATGTGGGGGAGAAAAGTCGTTCTTGCAGTTCTGTGCTACTTGTTACAGTGATAACAGTATATGGACTGAAGAAGTAGTTAATTTTTTAAATGCAGTGAAGTTCAAACTTGTGCTCAGTATGTAGAGTAGTATGGTGGTACTGATTTTTGCCTGTAGTGAATGTCTCCTAGTTCCTGGTTTTAAAGGTTCAAATAGGAGGAAGGTTGAAGTGTTCAGGATCAGAAAATCAAAAGGTTTCTTTTTGAATAGCAGTTTTAAGTGTGTAAGTCCTTCAGCTTCTGTTGGAAAAAAAAAAACCAATAATAACTGTATGTTGGAAGAGAACAATTATTTTTATTTCCCCATATCTAAGTTTGTAGATAGCACCAGAATCGGCATGATACAACAGTGCTGTGATTTCAGAGCACATGAAGGACTATCTGTTTTATATACAAGGAAATGTGAAACACAGACATATGAAGATACTTGTCCCAATCCATGAAACAAAAGCTGCGTGCCACCAGTGAATGGTTGAGAGTTAACATCAGAGCTGAAAGAGTAATCTGGTTGTACAGATCCTTGACCCTCTGCTCTGCCCTTAGAGTAATATGCCTCATGACATCCAGATTTTACTTTGCAATCTCAGAGTGTACAAACACCAGAATACTGGTAAATCTCTCTGGGCTTTTCCTCACCTGGTCACCTACACTGACAGGAATGGTGTAAGTACATCCTTCTCTCTTTCTTCTGTCACTTTGCTAAAAGTTACACTGAAAAAGTATTCATAAATTTGACTGTAATAGAATAGCAATAGCAGTAGAAGCCACATACGAAAGTCCATATTATTCATTGATGAGGACAGGGAGAAAAAAAAAAAGCCCCATTTCCTGAACCAGCATGAGTTGAAAGAATATGCAAAGCAAATTCACTGTACTTTATAGGAAGCATAAGGTAGAGGGCCCAGGAAGACAGATGTGATGATTTCACAACTGAGAGAACAGTAGGATATGTTTGTTACCACAGCAGGCCCTGATTTCATGTGGATGTATGTAGAGCTCAAGCTAATTGCATGCTCCTAAAGATTGCTGTTTATCTAGAGACTGATTTAAAGCCTGCTGTAAGCAATGGCTATCTACTCTTATGAAATAGACTGCCTTAAGCCTTAATTCATTTTGAATCTTTCTAAGGATTGTTTCTGCCTTTTGTTATTCTAAAGCTAATGTTTTGTAGTTTTGCACAAATGTTAACACTTGAAGATGAGTAAATATATTTTTTCAGTGGAAAAAATAAGCAGGCAGCTGCATTGTACTGGTTCTAATGTCATACAGAAGTGTTAGAGTTTTCATGAATGACCTGATGCCAACCTGTCACCTTTCCTTCTGCAAACCTGAATCCCTTTTGTTACATAGAATATTTTACAGTTTTCTCATTTGCTTTAATTTTTGTGCCTGGTTTCTCAGTAGGTTCTTTGTGTTTGTTTTGAACTATGTATGTCATTTCCAAAGGAAACAAGTGGTACTTCTTTCATAGTTTTCATCTTAGCTCAGCTGAGTGTGTAAGAGAAAACTGTATGATTCCTCAACTACACTCAGTACATGACAAAGTTCTTGACAGTATTTGATATAAATACACAAGAAATTGAATGGTAATGCAGCTCATTTTCTTCAAATTAAATGAATGGGTGTATAAATATTTACAGATAAATGGGAGTACTCCTCTGAAGCCCCAAACAAACAAAAATCCCAGATGAGGTGTTTTTTCAGATCTGTTTTCCAGCCCTCCAAGCAACCATACGAATCTAGCACCTCATCCCTTTTCCAGACAAACTTTCTGGCTGCTCACCCTATCTCATTCTCAGTAATTCTTGGTGATGGGTTTTCCTCCTCTCTGACACATTCTTTCATTTTCTGGCCTTTGAGTGCTTTCTCTGGCATGAAAACCTATTGTGGACACTTGAATTCATGTTCGTGTACGATAGCTCATCCAGACCACAGGAGGGAATGTCTGAGAGGACACTGAAGAAGGTGACAAGAAGCAGGTTGCTGTAGCAGAAGGCCATAATCCACATAACTCATCGCTAATCATTGCAAAACCCCTGCCTCAAAGCAGGGATCTGCAGTACCTGGGTTAATGTGGACAATGTTATGTAAATAGTTAAGAATGATACGGAGAATCCTTTACTGTCCAGATGTCCTTTCCTACTGAAACACTCTGTAGTCAGAAACTTTACTGAAATCTGTCCAAACCTTTCTGTTTGGCTTATTTAATAAAATAATTTGTAGACTTTTCTCATCTGACTGGTGGATTATTTGCTATGAAAACTTTTTTTAACAGCTTTTACAGAGAGGATGACTCTTGTTATTACGAGCTCTATCTATTCCATCCAGAGTTGCTCAGAGCTGGAGTCAGAGCATGACCCTCCTGTGGCTCGCACTCTGCTTATTACCTCATAGTCTAGTCTCCTAGTATTCCAGGCACAGTCACATGTGAGGGGGATCAGTTTTCCTTTAGTCTGCAACTGTGTATGCAACGGACTCAAGACATTTAGTTCTGTGACCACAAATCTTGACTCAAGCAGATCAACCAAGTGCCATGTTACTTTGGCCACGCTGTCACGTTCAGATGCCTTTCATGTCCCCCAGAGCTCTTACCAATCTTGCTGCTTTCCTCTGTGTTATGTCCATTTTTACTTGCCTTCCATATATAACAGTTGGGTAATATATCCCACTTAATTGCCCTGTGCTCATTGACCTCATGCTACTGACTGATGGGTGGTCCATTGTATTCATTAGACTATGATACTGATGCTTGTATATGTAAACATACTTAAGTTGAAGATTTTATGATCCAGTTTCCCTGCTGTGTAGGCCTTGAGCTTTCATTTGTTGTAATGTACTGATCTTTCAACCCAGCATGACCATAAAAACTAGGGAACTGCTAAGTAATTGCTTAGGTATACTGGTGAAGAATCAGGAATTTTCTTCCTGAGGGATCCACAGAGTAATCTTTCAAAGTGCTGAGGTGTAAAACCACTGTCTTCAAAAAATAAACTGATGCTTTGTTCACAACAGAAACTGAAGGAAAATAATTACCTGTGTGAGGAATGGCTGGAAGTCTATTCAACAGTCCTTGTAAGTGCTCTGATATGCATGGCTGGAATGTCCTCAGAAATGCAAATGGTCTCTCTTCTCAACCTGGCGTTCACATACTGTTTTCAAAACTAAAAATGCTACGAATAATGGCAGAAATACAGAAGAAAATCCCAAAGAATAAGATATGTCTCTACTGGACTCCAGATGCACTCCTAAGTCAGAACACCTGGGAGAAAACAGCACAGTAGTAATAATGGCTATTGCATGCGTTGGTTTGGGGGGGAAGGGGAAAATACCTCAAAATCGCCAGCACATCAAATGATCACTTAGTGCTTATTCCGTGATTTTAATGAAATGTTAAATATTGCACAGACTTCAGGAGGGCACCTCGTTCCCTCTTTGCACTCCTAACAGCCTCTGACATAATAAGGCGTGACAAGCTGACTTTAAAATGTACTTGCAGGAAGAAGGGTGTGGGGGGGCGGCCCTGCTTTGCATTGTGGGTGTTGTAGTCTTTCTGCCGACTGTCTGCCTAGGCAGTTTGAGGAAGCTGGACTCTAAGTCCCATAGCTCCCACTAGAGCCTACCGCACAGGCTCAGAGACCGTATGCTAGGAGGGGGTGACTACGTTGTATCTATTGTATGTTTTCTTTTTTTTCCCTCTGGCATTTTGTACGTTTCACTGTAGATTTAAATCGGGAGTGAAAAGCATGGCAGATGAGCAAGAGATCATGTGCAAACTGGAGAGCATCAAGGAGATCAGGTATGTTTGCTTTGTGCTGCATCAGTTGCGTGAAGCAGCTTTCTCCTCGGGGAAGTAGAGTAGTTGCATCGATCTGAAAGTAGCTATTGTGCTACTGAGGGAAAGAAAACCATCCCAAGCTTTATGATAGGAGCTAAAAATACATATTTCTAGTTAGAAAAGGCACATCTGAAGCTGGGAAACGCCAGCGGAACGTGCAGCAAACAGCAGCGATGATCGTAGGTTTCCAGAGAATTAACTCAGTAATACCGTAACGAGAAGGAAAAACGTGTGGGTGGGGAAGTCAGATTCAGCCCCGCGCAGCTGGGGGAGAGGTGTTCGTCCGCGCGTGCTTTCTCTTAAGCTCTTTGGACTATAATTTCTCATCCCTAAATCTCTCTGTTGTAAATTTACTATTATGCCTCATGCAGTTGCACCATTCTCCCCCCGCCGGCAGGAGCCCTAACAGGCTGGGAAAGGAAGGGGTTGTCACGGAAAGCTGAGGATGGGTGTGCCCCAAAGAACGGCATGGAGTGTGTGTCTGAGCAGGACTGGGACGGCTGAGTGCAGCTGGGCAGAAACTCGTGGGTGGTCGTGGGGCCGCTCAGCTGCCAGGGCGGAGGAGTCTCTACTGCTCCGAGATTGCGGCCTGCGGGGAAGCGTGGGGTATATGTCTCTGCTGGAAGAGGGAAGCATCTGAGCCTATGAAGCAATCAGTGCCTAAGATTGGCAGGGAAAGATAGCAGAAACCTTTCTACCTGCTCTGACTAGCGCTCTGAAGAGATGATCAGGGCTGTGTGCCGGGGTGGCCGTGTGGTGGTGGTGATGGATAGGGAAACAACGACACTAGGCTTTTTCTGTCGTCATCTGGAGGATCTGCCACAAAGGCAGGCAACTGTCTTGCTCTGCTGTTCTGTGCAATGTGATACAACAGGAATTTGTATATAGTGCTCTCCATACAGCATATCTGACAGGATGCATTAAAAGAGGAAGGGATCATAGACACTAGTGCATGGCATCATTTGTTCAGAGGTGTGTTTTTCTAAGCTTTAGGTATGACATGCTCATTCTTGGACTTCGGACACTGATATTCAGGTAAGGCCTAAACTGTCGATATTTAGCAGAAATTAGTGTATCCAAAGCCAGAACAAGTGTGGGAAGTGATCTGAAATGAAGCTGAGAGTTGAAGGGTGAGCTGGTGATGGATAACCGTGCAAGTGGCAAGAAGTGGTACGTTCCTGGCTGAAGGGAGGCTATCAGTGGGTATGTTTGCAGTACAGGCAATGGACAAAGGAGCTGCTGCCTGGCTCTGCACGGAAGTTGCTGCAGAGGTGTCTTTCTGCCTGGTACTAGCACCTTTAATAAGCACTCTGTACCCATTTAATAAGGTGAAGAAGTCAACAGTGTATGGGCCTTTGCCTTTTTCATGCTATACCATGAAGATGAACAAAGATCAGGCAAAAATATTCTAGCATTCCAAGACTACATGTAGAAAAAGATGGGATAGTACATGCTTTGCAGAGTAAGAACAGTACTTTTCTACTCATATATTAGGCATGCTCTTTTAAAACATAGGTGTAGATATGACCTATTTGATGTCCAATTATTGTAACACTGAATTTAAATATCTAATTAAATGGCGCATTCTGTTTTCTGATAATGTATTTAACTAGTATGTTAACACTGCAGTTAAGATATTTTTTAGATTAGTTTATGGTATAAAATGCTGAATGTGACATGAATAGCTTTACTAGATGATGGTGTATTAATAAATTTGCTTGAAAATAAATTAAAACAAACAAAAATCCTGCTTGAGGCACTGATGTCAATTTTGAGTTTCCTTTCACAAAATGTGGCAAAAAACTACCTATTTAAAATATCCTTTCATTCTGTGAAGAAATTCATTCAAAATTACTATGAGACTTTCTTATGCTTACAAAGAAAATACACCTTTGATAGATTTGGCAGGCTTTAATTTGCATTCAGGGTACTATTCTACAGGCAGAGAAAAAAAACCTTGCTGAAATAAAAAATTGCTTATTTCTGATGGTGCTCTCTGTCACATATTAAAGGCAGCTCAGGTGGGTTTTTAATGGGATTCTAGAATCTGATTCTGAAAACCTACTTTCCTAGATGTGTACAAATATACACAGTTAGTAAGGAATTACTGCTGTCAGTAGACTATAAACCCCCAGTCCAGACATATCTGCACATACTTGTTGATATGCATTATGTAAATTAACTTAATCTTAGCTGTAAAATTAAGCAAATGTGTAAAGACTGGAACTCATTGTTCTGACCAGAAGATCAGAGGGTGTGTGTGAACTTATCCAGAGCAGATGCCTGCTTCACTGCTAAATGGCATAGTGGGACACAATTAGTTACTTCTGTTATCGTTGCAGTCTAAGAACTTAGAAGGGTAAAGAACAAGAGAGCAGATTTCATTAGGCAGTATAGAAATCACAATATTGTTTTTTTGTTTCAAAGCATCATTGCCTGTGGCCTGATGTTAATATAAAGGGCTTTAATTGTGTGCACTTTTATTTCCTAATACCAAAAGCTAATCATTTGAACTGAAATAATCCCCTGCAACTCATTTAGTGTAGCAGTTTGGTAGAAGATAGCTGTCAGTTCCTAATAACAGTGTGGAAGGTAATCTTTTTCCATCCTGTTAGGTGAATGCATGTGATAAACACAAGAGTGGATACTTGGAACAAATCCTCCTAGTTTCAGTGTTCAAAGCTGCCACTACTAAATGAATGCTTTAAATAAATGATGTCTGGTGAAAACAAGCATAAATGTTTGGATTATACTTTTCACAGGGTATTTACATGTATAAAATAGAGGACAGCAATGATCTCTTGCTAATATAACTCCAGTATTTATATGGCTAGTAAGTATTGCTGTATAGCAAATGGGGGGGGGGGGAAAAAACTTGCCAAATAAATGTTTGTCCATAAATCCCATTTCAAAATTGATTTATTCATCTATAAAAATTCGGTAAGTGTAAGTGCAATTCATTTTTGTTCAAAGGCTTTTTTTTAAAGTCGTACAGTGTATATTTTAAGAAACTTTGCTTATTTAGGTAATCTCCTCCTCTAGCTATGTGATGTGTTATCTTCACCTTACTTTTGATTTGTACTCAAGTTTCTGAGGTTGGAAAAGACCTCTAAGATCATCTAGTCCAACTGTCTACCCCAGCAATATTGCCCACTGAACCATGTCCTTAAGTACTGCATCTACCCTTTTCTTGAGCACCTCCAGGGTGGGTGACCTACATCACTTCCTTGGGCTATCTTTTCCAATGCCTAACCATTCTATCTGAGAAGAAATTCTTCCTGATATCCATCATACTGGTGAAATTATTTATGATACTATTTTTATCTATTGCAGCTTCATAAGCTCCTGAAGTGAGAGAGGGAACAACTGAAGCTGTAATTCTTGGAATAGATGGCCGCAGTTGGTTGTCCCAGGGACTG
The DNA here is from genome assembly GCF_987193195.1 of Phasianus colchicus. Classification (NCBI taxonomy): domain Eukaryota; kingdom Metazoa; phylum Chordata; class Aves; order Galliformes; family Phasianidae; genus Phasianus; species Phasianus colchicus. The sequence goes on from NC_143449.1 coordinate 20,220,230, forward strand.
AGCCAGCTTTCTGTCATGGTCTTCAGCAATTGGTGAAAGCCTGTTGTGCCAATTCCCTCTACCAGTGATGTCTCAGGCAGTCAATAAAAGGATTACAAAAACTTGGGGCATAAGCATATGTTGCACTCATTGAGGCTAATTTGGAAAACAGGAACAAGGGGACAGAGAGGATTCACAGTCACAGTGTGAGCATCCCCAAGAAGGAGGGGGATCGAGGGTGAGCTCCTGTCAAAGTATAGAATCTAATATAGACACCTATCATGTACTTTAAAGAATAGTCCTCAGGCTAGCTCTAAAATTTTGTTGGAATGAGAGAAAACAGGAATTCTGTTAAAGCCAAAGATAACAAGGAAGACCTGAGATGATACTGTGCCATTAGTGTAACGGTGGGATCTTGCTATTAAGCAAACAGAATAGAGGGAGGATTTCTACTTGTACTTCTGATGTGCCCCTGCAGATAAGTAGAATATGCTTCTAACTGCAATTTGATGCAAAAAGAGCAAGAAAGGATGCTCTTCTTAAAACAGTGCCTTCTCAAAGTCTAGGCACTGTGGGAAAGGAAGTCATGCACCCTTTTCTAGGATTGGTGTGAAATCCATGTTCTTAGAATTTACTATTCATCTGATAGTCAGCTTCCTGTAATCTACAGAGTACATTCCAGTCAGCCTTACTGCTTATATTGAAATTGAATCAAACTTGCTCCACTTTGCGCGAGGGCAAGGAAGCTTAAATACAAACACGAACTCCCTTTTCCCCTGCCCTTTTTTACATTGTGTTTGTAGGAAGTCTACTGTGTAATGAACTTGGAAATAAATCTGGAGATAGTTGTAGTAGGTGTTACGTGGCTAAAAAGGAATTCTGCATTCTTGTTTGTTTCACAGAAGGTGAAGCAATCCTAGAACTCTTTTTATGTGCTTGAAAAGTGACATTGTAGGCTATTCTTATAAACACTTGAGTGTTGTTGGCTTATTGTTTATGGCATGTCATATTCTGACTTCCGGCACAGAGAAAATAACTAACATGTCACAAATGTGACCAAGAGCAAGAACGTGCTGTTTGCTCTGCTCAGCAAATTGGACAACTGCTGGATCACGACAGCAGTATGCTGTTCTGCTTCTTAAAGATGTCTGATGACTGAAACTCACACCCTCTAATTACTAGCTTTGAAGACAGATATGAACTGGGTTTCTAAATGTTTTTATTACAGATTGGCAAAAAATTAAAATAAAAAGAACCGGAATGCAGGATGTGTGCAGAAACACAAATATGTGAAAGGTACTAGATAAGTCTTATTTTTCACCCATGTCTATTACTGATGCCTGCTTCATGCATTTATTCACCTACAATGTGATGCCTCACAAAAATATTTTGCAATTACTTACTGTTGTTCCTTTGTATTTGTAATTTTTATTGGGATCCAGAAATAAGACTTTGCAGATGGAAAAAATAAAGGCACGTCTAAAAGCAGAGTTTGAAGCCCTGGAGTCTGAGGAGAGGCACCTGAAAGAATACAAGCAAGAAATGGACCTGCTGCTGCAAGAGAAGATGGCACATGTGGAGGAGCTGCGTCTGATCCATGCCGATATTAATGTGGTATGCAACAGTCCTGATGCAGACAGTCTGTGACAGTTGTATGTGAATAAGGCCGCCAGTTGTGGAATTGCACGTGTCAGTGTATGATTACTGGTTCAATTATTTGGACTTTACCACGCAACATCATTCTAGGATCCTACAAAGTAAATTTAATGTAGGAAATGTTTTTTTTTTTTTTTCCCGTCTGCTTTGACTGAGGTATTTTATGATGTTAGCATGGAAAGCATTTGGATTAAGGGGCTAGATGACCAAGTCCATTGTAGAACTTCACCAGTAGTCATAGTAACTTCATTCTGGCAGTCCCATAGAAAATGATTCTCTTAGTCTTTTCTGATTTAGCAGCTAGAGGCAGTTAGTTGGAATTTTTGACTGTTTTTTGTTTTGGAAGAAAAAGTATTTTAGGAAAATGTGTGATATTTGTGAAGCTGTTAGAAAGAGCTGATCTTCATCTTTTAGTGGAACCACTAGACATTACCTCAGTACAGTAAGAAACACCAGCCTGAAGGAAATAAGAGAAAAACAGCTTATAAAGGGGGAATATTAGTCAATTAGAAGGGCTAAGTGGAGAGTTCATTACGTTAGGGCACTGATGTGACTGTACAGTGATTCTTAGCTCTGAAGGTATCTGTGCTTTGCACCAGAGATAAAGCATTCTCACATTACAAGCAAGTACAAGCTATGCTTTGGATGAACAGACTGCAAATATTTTTCACTTGAAGTTTCTGTTCCTCTACCCAGTTGCATAACTTTTCTCAGTAAGTTTCATTCTCTCTCTCTTTTCTCTAACCTAGTCTTTTTCTGCCTCTTTTTCCATTTACTGCAGTAAGAGAAACAGGAACCTTTTCTTAGCTTGCTAATTCTAACCAAAACTCTTTGCTTGACTATTGTGTTGTTTCCAGTCTCTTCTAACTTGGGTGAGAAAAAGCTTTTCTTTTTGACAGTTTCTTTGCTCAGAGAGCTTTTGAAAGAATAGTCCCTGACTATTTAAAAAAAAAACATATTCATTCATCTGTTTCAGATGGAGAATACTATCAAGCAGTCTGAGAATGATCTCAATAAACTCTTGGAATCTACTCGTCGCCTGCATGAGGAGTACAAACCCCTAAAGGAGCATGTAGATGCTCTGCGAATGACACTGGGCTTGCAGAGGCTGCCAGACCTGTGTGAGGAAGAAGAGAAACTGTCCCTTGAGTAAGTCTCCAAAGCAAACGCTGTCTGGCTTTACACCATTTTTTGATTCTACTGATTATTTTGCCATTTTATTTTTATTAGTAGATGGAAGAAAGGATTTAAGAGCCATTGGATTTTTTCAGAAATACAGTTTTCTATTGAAAGCAGCCTGAAACTACAAAGAATATATAAATCTTTTGCATTAAAATATTAACTTTAACAGAATAAAATACAAAACTAGATTTTCATAAGTGAATCTAACACTATTAAAGCTTAAGTATGTACACTATATATTTTATAGCCTATTAGATTTATATTCAGTTATAAATCAAGATGTATTAGAAACTGGAAGTTGTTGCGATTCTTCTGAAATCTATCTGATGTGTACAAATAGAAAGGAAAATAGTAAGAGTTATATTTACAGACTAAATGTGTCTAAACATAGGCAATTTTACTCTAATGGAGGAACATAACATGGAAATATAAATCATATACTTTAACACAAAATATTCCATAAAATAATGGCGTAGTCCAGAAGGTGCTTATTTTTAATTATTTATTTATTTATTGGTCTAGCTACTTTGAAAAGCAGAAAGCTGAATGGCAGACAGAACCACAGGAGCCTCCCATCCCAGAGTCTCTGGCTGCAGCTGCAGCAGCAGCCCAACAGCTGCAAGTGGCTAGGAAGCAAGATACCAGACAGACAGCAACATTCAGACAACAACCACCTCCAATGAAGGTTAGGAAATTGAATGTGCTATTTTTTCTTTCGTGTCATTGGAATGTACAGTGCTTATAAACTTGGTCAGTATTTACAAAAAGGAAAAACATGTCCTGATGCTGATCTTTTCTGTAGGGGTTCATATCAGTAACAAGTAACAACTCCAGTAGACTTAAACTGGTAGCACCAGTCATCAGGGATTAAGGACAAGGCTCTGCTTTACTTGACTTTTATGACTCGGGACTCTCCATAGCAGTGCAAGACTAATGTGTGGATTAATTCAGCCTAACCATAAGCACTTAAGAGAGGTGTACTACATCCCATCAACAGTTACGCTCAGCTCTTTCTGTAGTCGGTACAAAAAATATAAATGTAATTCTGTAGGGGTATCTATCCCACTCAGGTTCTAAACATTCACTGACTAGGGGGTTAAACTGAGGTAAGTATACTTCATAGTTATGTACTTCATGTTTAGGATTAGGTCAGCAAACACCTTTCTGAGAGCAGTATGCTTCATTCAAATGGAAGTTAAAGGGCTTAGTATGAAACAGAACAGTAGAGTGCTGTGTCTTGTGTTAAATATGTAGACTTCATCTAATCACCCTCTCTGCCTTGAATTCTGTGAAACTGCAATCAGTTTTCACTGTAACGTGCGACTCAGTGTGATGTTACTCATGTAGACATCTTTAGAACATGTGGAAAGCTTAAACAAAAATTTCATGCTGAAATTATTAAAAAACAAAAACAAACAAACAAAAAAAAAAGAGAGAAAAAAACAGGCCTAAATCATGTGCTTGCTGAGATGTAGTTTCACTTCAGTGTGAAACAATGTGGTCTTGTTTTTCAGTTGGCCTTGTTTTTCAGAGACCTGGAAATAAAAATTGGCATTGGTTTGCCTTTGAAAGTAAGAAGCCTTTGTTATTCTGTACTATATCTTAGAATATGATACCCAATAACTAATGCATCAGTGCCGCTTTAAATGTTTATAACAGAAGACTGCAATGTTGCATTTCAGGCCTGTTTATCCTGTCACCAACAAATTCATCGGAATGCACCAATATGTCCACTCTGCAAAGCAAAAAGCCGATCTCGGAATCCCAAAAAGCCCAAAAGGAAACAGGATGAATGAAACTCAGAAAACTGCTGAGCAAAGTGTGACCTTTTCCAATACCATTCCAGTAGAACTGTAAATGTGGCCAGACTTTACTGAAGTACAGACACAAGTATGACCAACTCATTGTTTTCTATCAATGCAATGTAAGCACAATGTTTCTGTTCTGTTTTGATTTTGTTCTGGTCCTTAGGATGTTTTAGGAAAATAAGTATTAATGGTGCTACAGTTTAATGTTTCAATCATTCCATTTTTTGGATTCCTAAGCAATATAGAATTCTTATGTGAGTGTCCTAGACATCAGGCTATGATTATTGGCCAAATGCAATATCACAGATACTTCTATGTCCTGTTTTTCATAGAGTCATAGGATGGCTTGGATTGGAAGGCACTTCAAGGATCGTGAAGCTCCAACCCCCCCGCCACATGCAGGGCCACCAACCTCCAAATTTAATACTAGACCAGGCTGCCCAGGGCCCCATCCAACCTGGCCTTGTACACTTCCAGGGATGGACAGGGCAACCACAGACTCTCTGGGCAGCTGTTCCAGCACCTCACCACTTCATAGGAAAGAACTTCCGCCTGGATCCAATCTAAATCTTCCCTCCCTCAACTTAAAACCATTTCCCCTAGTCCTGCTATTATCTACCCTTTCAAAGAGTTGACTTTTAAAAGTAGATGTTATCGAAAAATTACTCAGTTTTCTCCTGATAACAAGAGATCATTTGAAATGCAGAAAAAATGGTTGGTTTGTTTTACTAAAGAACAAACTGTTTTCCAAGCTAGTAAGATTGTATAGCCTTAGGTATCAAATATTGTAGGTTTTTTTCCCTTTTCTTTTTTAATTCAGGGGAAAAAATGTTTACGCGAGAAATCAGTTCATTAAGAACACAAGTGAATTTTCATTTACTGAGTTTGACTGTACTTTCAATCAAATTTGGCTTAAAGTTTGGAAGAGGGATCCAGTTATAGGCTGTGTATGAATTACTAAAAATGACAAGATGTTGAAGCATTGCACATGATAAGATGGTATTACTTTTAGCAATACCAATTGACTGAAACAAATACAGTAGTGGTCCTTCTAGATTCTAAGGTAAATCCAATATGTTCACAGACTGCAACAGTAGCCATTCTGCACAGCTCCTCTTTCCAGATTCTACAGCAAAAATCTCCTTTGGCAGACATCCTTGACTCGATTACAGGGAAGTTCAATAACATGTACTGGGAACAGTGTCAACTTAAAAATCAAGCAGTTCATCAGAACTGTTGTGTTTTCGTGGTTTTTTTTTTTTTCCCCTAACCAAAACTTCATATCGTTGTATCTTTTAATAAGCCATTTTGAAATTAGTTTTATTTCAGTCCATGTTTTCTTCTTTCTCTGCATATGTACCAGAAGAATCCTGACTGCAGGATTCTGCAGTCCCTGTATCTGTTTCAGCTCATGTAACTGTTTGTCATGTAACAGTACATGTCATGTAACTGAGCATGGTAGTAACCCAAGTATGGAGCTGGGACTTCTGACTTACCTATTTCTAATTCTAGTTTTGTCACCAACATGGTTGATCTTTGGTACTGAATATTATTTTCACTGACTTCAGGAGATTTTTTTTTTTTTTTTTTGTAGCCCAAGTTTTCTTCTACTACTGTCTTAGTATGGTGATACTGGGAAATTTGCTTGTTAAAGAAGAACAGTGAAGCCTTGTAGTCACTGGTCAGAACTGTGCCATATGGTGGGGACTGTATAAATTCACACAAAATGATTTTGCTGGCCAAGTCACATATATTGCCATTAATTTCCAAACTCTGCCAAAAAGTACACAAGTATTTTATTGAATATAGTTCTATAATTTATGCCGAGTTCAGTCAGTTCTCTCTCATTTTAATGTTTCATAACCAAATAAACATCTGTAAGCAGGGCAGACAGAGTGTGGACTATATGCCACTGAAAAGATGTAAAGAATGAATTCTGTAAGCTCTATTACCTAGAGTTGTTCTCTGGGAATTAGTGATAATGGAGGATGGCATGACCCCATGCTATCTTTACCACATGGCAGTAATGCCCCAACTCTCTATCTTCATGCATATTTCCTAACACAAACTGTGTTCTGGTTTTAAATGTCAGAGAGACTGTATGCTGTGTACCCTGCTCAGAGCAATTCCTGCTGAGTTTAAAGGAAGATATACACAGGGCTAAAGACTAGCATACGGACTCCTTCAATCTGCATGCATTAAAGCAGCATACCTTTTGTAATAGATATTGTTAAATTTAAGAACTAGTGACATTGGAGAATGAGTGAATGGCTTGCAATGAAGTAGTGTGTATAGAAGTGTAGACTTTTAGAACTGATTTACAGTCCTGAAATAGATGGAGGTTAGTCCTAGCTGTTCTTATTTCACTATTGCTATGCCAGGTTCTTTATTTCTTGGGCATCTCTAGAGTTCTAGACTGAAGCATGCTTAAGGATGCACCATTTCCTAATTTTGTATGACGGTTTTGTACTATTGCTTTTGTTTTAAACTAGTCTCTTGTGCCCTTGTGTTTGACAAGGTTTTGTTATTTTAAAAAAGAAAAATGTGTATGACATACTGTATTTCTATTAATCACATATTACTGTTTACAAATCTGTTGCACATCCTTTCTGAAGTTCAGTCATATGAGTAGTGAGTTTTTGTTGAGAAAGTCAAACTCTTCCAATGAGATAAAAATCCATATAATATATTAAAGGGTCTTGAGGGCGGAGGGTTGGAGAGAAGCATTATCTTTCTTAGGGAACTGGTAATCTGTCATCTGACAGGCAGTTCTAATTAAGGAAAACTGAAGAGCTCTTCTGGTGACAGCCTTCCTCCCAGGCGTCTTTCTTGAGAGACAATTACGAAATACTGATTCCTTGATCTGTCAGAGGAGGCAGCTATCTGATGAACAGTTTTTATTACAGAACTATGATATTTCTGCTTTCTGAAGCAAAAATGGCCTCTTCATTTGTACCTAAAGTTCTTTCAGGATGTTTCTTCACTTCACTTAAATTCATTCTTATTTAGGTTAAATTATCTTAATAGCCACAAAGAAACCCTTGCCACATATGCTGAGGGGCTGTTTAAGCCTTGAATCCCTTAGGAGACTTTTATATTTCTAACCTGTGGTTTGACCCCGGTCGTTCCCTTTTCCAGGTATATGTATACAGGATTTGCTATGGTTGGTTCCTGGGGTCCTTCCTCAGTTTTTCATCTGCCTTGAATGGTATAGTCCTGTTCTTCTGCAGCCAAATGGCAAGGAGTTCACAAGCATCTCCCTATTCCCACCATCCAATTTAAGCTCATGCTAAAAGGATGAAAGCATTTTACTGTGTAAAATGGCTTTACTATAAAAAATACACATAGCGAGCCTGGGGTTGGTCAATTACTGAAACTTTACTGCTAAGGACTCCATGATGTATAAAGAAAATGTAAGTCAAATTCTAATAATTGCACTTAATGAATTTATCTTTGGCTTTCTAAACAGTGCACGTGGCTTTAAGTTACATTACCTACTTTTGAAAGAATAGCCATTGGTGTGCTATTTTAAGTATCAGACTATTTAAGAAGTCAGGACTATACTAGCAGTTTAAATAAATGAAAGTGCTTTCCCTTATTTTACAGTTTGCTAAGTCCCTTGAATTAGATTTTCATTTTAGCTTTTAGGCATTTTAACAATACCTGGAGTGTTTCAATGGTTTCTGATGTTTCTGTGTTAATGTATTTCGTTCCTCTGACCGGGATTGACCTGTTAACTTCTCTGTACAATGCTTTTTAATAAAATTTTGTTTCATGTCATGCTTTCTCCTCTCCTCCCACCCCCCCACATCCCCTCCCTGCTCTGCTCACTGCGGCACTGAGCCAAGTGGCAGCCACGGGAATAGAGAAAAGCATCTCTGCAGTAACCAGTGTGTGGCGTAAGTCTGCTGATCGTGATGGTATTTAAGCCTCCGAGCAGTGATGCATGGAAAAGTGGAGGTAAGTGCTGAAAACCCAGAGCTTTTCAGTGTGCCCTAGAATGCTCTGGTGTGGCCCGGTGAGCTCTGGGAGCAGTCTAGTGTAGCTGTAGGAACAGCTCTGAGATTGGTACCCTCATTGCAATGTTCTCTGAAAGCAGCAAATGCCACAGTTACCTTTGAGTCAAATGAGCTGAGCAGCAGTGCGCTGCCATCGCAAATGCTGTTGTGATCCAGAGACAAGTTTGAATCAGACCACCTGCAGCTACTTTTGTTACACAGACTTAATTTGTCATGATATGATTTATGATGGCTAATATAATATTAAATTGCATTTAATTTGGTAAGCTGCTGTAGTTCATAAAACTTGCATAGTGAGTAGGAAGATGCTAAGCACCCCAAAAGTACACCTTTTACATGTAAATGTCATTTGATGTTTACTGTCTTTGGTTTTCTGAGTATGTTCTCTTCTAATATATTTTGTTTTGAAAGGAACAGTCACAGATTTTTTTGTGTGTGTGTTCTGAATTACACTACAACTCAAGGTAGAATTCAAAGATTCAGATCCAATGCGCTGGAGCAATTTCTGATGCTGAATCCATGAAAGCAAGTTCAGGTGGTATTCAGGAGTTACTCCAGGATGATGATCTGCTATTGGTTTTCAAGCAGATAGGAGTTTATTAATAATACATAATACTATATTCCTTTTTCAGTTGTTTTTTTCTAATCTGTGTTTTTCTAATATAATAGTATGCAATCTGTGCTTGGAAAGTATTTTTTTTAATAACTGTCAGGTGGCAATAGCAGCAGAACACTGGGCTATTGCAGGGGGAAGGCCAGAGGAACAGAGGACAGAAGGATTTCTGAGCTTCTGCAGAGCAAAGAGCTCAAGGAACTGGTGCAGTCCATGCAGGCCTTTAGGATTGGAGAGTGTTTGGTAAGGACAATCCCCCAGGCCTCAGCTGGATAAGCTTTCTCTGTGTGCCCAGATTGTAGGCTGTGCAGCTGTGCCTGGCTGCGCTGCTCCAGCCCAGAGCCCACTGCCTGTAGCTGTAATCCTTGCTTCCTTCCCTCCTGCACAAAGCTCCAGGGGTTGTCCTGCAGATCTCTGTCTGCCCCCAGGATGCTAGAGGAGACTTTGGCAATGGGACAGAGGAGTGCTAACATCCTCGTTTCCCTCTGCCTGGGAAGCAGTGGGTGCTCTCATTGGATGAGACACAGAGCCACACTCTGATTGGTTGGGCTGAAAAGGAGGAAGTAGCACCACGTTCTGATTGGATGGAAAGCACCTATGCCTTCTGTTTAATTGGGCTGAAAAGACTTGGAAGCAGAGCCATGATCTGATTGGTTGGGTTGTAAAGGCTGGGAAGTTATGCCAGGCTCTGACTGGCTGGGCTGAAAAGGGTGTCATGATTTGCTGTGCTCTGATTGGTTGGGCTCAAAAGGGCAGCATGCAGCAATTTCTCTGATTTGTTGGCCTAAAAAAGGGTGGGAAGCTGTTCTGTTCTCTGATTGGTTTGCCTGAAGTGTTGAAAGTTCTGCGATGCTCTGATTGTTTGGGGGTGTAGTGGGTGGGAGGTTGTGCTGTTGTCTGGTGGACTGGTCTGGAAAGGCCCAGAAGCAATGTCATGCTCTGATTATTTGGGCTGAAAATGGCAGGATGCAGCAATGTGCTTTGATTGGTGGGGCTGAAAAGGGGAGGGAACTAGAGTTGTGCTCTGATTTGTTGTGCTGAAATGAGCAGAAAGCTGTGCTGCACTCTGGTTGGTTGGTCGGAAAAGAGCGATATGTTGCTGTGCACTCTGGGCTGAAAATGGTGGGATGTGGTAAAGTGCTATGATTGGTGGATCTGAAAAAGCCAGAATGAAATGCTGTGTGCTCTTATTGACTGGGCTAGAAAGGGAAAGAAGTCTTGCTGTCCTTTGGTTGGGCTGAAAGGGGGTGAGATCTGATAACGCGCTTTGATTAGCAGGGATGAAAAGAGGTGGGATGTAGCACTGTACTCTGAGCTGAAGGGGGGGCTGGGTGGGATACAGCAGTGCTCTCTGGTAGAGCTGAAAAGGGCAGAAAGCTATTCTGCACAATGATTAGTTGGGCTGAAGGTGGGGGTAGGATCTGCAATGCTGAGTGGCTGAACTGAAAGGGGTGGGATGTGGCACTGTGATCTGATTGAGTTGAAATGGGCTGAATGTAGTGCTGTGCTCTTATTGGTTGGGTTGAAAAGGGGTGGGAAGTAGTGTTATGCTCTGATTGGTTGAGCAGAAAAAGCCGGGAAGCTCTGCTATTTTCAGACTGGTGGTGGAGAAAAAGGCAGGGGGTAGATGAAAAGTTTTGTATTCAGTCAGTTACCCGCTGTGATTGGACAAACTCTTTGACAGGGTGGAGCTGAGATAGTTGAAAAAGATCATGTTCTGTATGGAGAAGCTGTTGAAAAATCAGCAACATAGTATTACTAAGAGTACAAAAAGTGTGTGTGTGTGAGACACCATTCCATATACAGATAGACATGCAATACTAAAAACATTTACACACAACAAGTTGTCTTCCCCTTCCCCCACCCAGTACTTTGTATTTAATATATAGATACATTAAAGTCATTGTGTACTTTTGTGCCAGAGAAGACATTTGGCAGTGGGAGTCCCAGCACCCTGTTTTCCCTCTGCTTGCAGCTCTCACCTCCTCAGCCCTACAGGGCTCCCGCCTGAGCAATGGGAATGGTCTGGGGAAAAGGGTGTACTGGCAGGAGGGACTGCTGTAGCTGGGGAGGGTTGTGATCTTTCCACAGATGCAGCAGGACTGGAGAAAGGCAAACGAAAAGCTGCAGCAGAGCCTGATGGACCTGCACAACTCTATCTCAATTTGGGCTCCATCAGCAGAGGGGTGGCCAGCAGGGACAGGGAGGTGATTATCCCCCTCTACTCTGCTCTTGTGAGGCCCCATCTGGAGTACTGCATCCAAGTGTGGAGCCCCCAGTACAAAAAAGACAGGGAGCTGTTGAAGAGGGTCCAGAGAAGGGCCACAAAGATGATCAGGGGACTGGAGCACCTCCCCTATGAAGACAGGCTGAGGGAGCTGGGCTTGTTCAGCATGGAGAAAAGAAGGCTGCAGGGTGACCTCATTGCAGCATTTCCATACCCAAAGGGAGCCTACAGAGAGGAGGGGAATCAACTCTTTGAGAGGGTAGATAACTGCAGGACGAGGGGAAATGGTTTTAAATTGAGGGGGGGGAGATTAAGGTTGGATGTCAGGGGGAAATTCTTTACAGAGAGAGTGGTGAGGTGATGGAACAGCTGCCCAGAGAGGCTGTGGATGCCCCGTCCATCCCTGGAGGTGTTCAAGGCCAGGTTGATGGGGCCCTGGGCAGCCTGGTTTAGTATTAAATGGGGAGGTTGGTGGCTCTGCATGTGGCAGGGGGGTTGGAGATTCATGATCCTTGAGGTCCCTTCCAACCCTGGCCATTCTGTGATTCTGTGAACTCTTGTGACATCTTGCAAGAGGTAGCTGCGAGGCATCAATTTTTTCTATGCAGGATAATTAATATTTTCCATCTGTAAATTTAGGTGGAGAACTGCAGTTTTCATTAGTGTTTGTGGAAACAATGTAATCATCTACTCAAAACTGTAGCTTTGTGCAGTGCCTGCCTGTAGATTTGTTAGGGTTTAAAACTACCTGTTTTATTGCATTAAAAACAAACAAACAAACAAAAAATAAACTGTGGAGTGCAAGAAAGACATTTGTAAACAAGTACATTAAAATACAAACAAGACAGAGGCTGAGAGAACATTAATATGGCCCTACTCTTTTGGCTAACATAAGGACAGCTCTCAGCACCAGGCCTTAGCCTGAATAAGATCTTCAGACACCCTTATCTATCCATATGTGAGCAGGTATTTTTTCAGTCTTACCTAGTGCTGGAAATGACAGTATCTCATGTTTGCTTCATCAATGTGGTTCCTGTGGTCTATTTCCCATGATGTTTGCAACACAGTTCTAGAGTAGCCCTGGATTAGCACTTTTCCCAACTTTGTCTTGTTTGCAAACTCTTCCATATTTGAGTTGCTATTGTTTTTGTAAGGAATGGTATATTAGTGACTGAAAAAGTGCTTTTTGAGCCAGTTATGCTCCGTGATTGGGTTCTGCTGGAAGAAGCTGCTTCTAAAACTTTGTCAGGGTGGAGCTGAGTTGGTTGAAAAATATCACATGTTGTAGAGAAATCTTGCTGATAAACTAGCACCATGGTAAGACTACGAGTGTAAAAAGGATGTGCTGTCACTGTACTGTATACAGATGAACACTCCATACTAAAAAGTATGTGTATCTGTACAGAAAGTTGTCTTTTTTTTTTAATCCGTATTTTCTATTTTATGTATAGATACAATGAAGTGTTTGTGTACACCCACACGTTGCCTTGCTCTCTCTTTTACATTTGTTGTGAGTCACTAAACCCCTGACTGCCTCCTTGTGTTGTCAAATTTTCCTTAGGAATTCTTGCCATTACCAAAGCAGTAGATGGCAGAGTTACTGGCCATACCCTGAGTGCCTTGTGTTTGCCAGATGTTGGGCTGTATGGATTCACTCCAGAATGTGTGGAGACATAGTAGCAAGAGCTGGCAGAAGTCAAGAGAAGAAAAATGGAAGCAGGTGAACCTCAAATAGCTAACTGTTAGTGCAATAAATTTAAGATTATTGCATGTAGAATGGAAGCCAGAGGGGGGGGGGGGAGCCTTTGGGGAGAAGACTTTTGCATTATGAATGTCTTGTTATTAGAATCTTGCATTATTGGAAATTGAGGCTGCATTGTAATCTGAAGAAGTCTTTATTTAAAAAAAAAATAGAGGAAAATAAAAAGTTAACAGCAAAATATTCTCCACTTGTAGAATGTGTTGTGCTTAGGTAGTTCTTATAATAGTTCACTGGGATCTCAGACATTTCTGGTTTGAAGGAAGCCACTCTGTGTACATATTTCCTTGCTGTAATATTTGTATATGGGAAAGGTAGACGTGTCTGCTTTCAACACACTGCTGTTTCTGCTTTGAGAAGGCAGTGGCAGTGAATGGGTGAAACACTGGGTGAGAGGAGGCTATCATTATTATCATAACCAGCAGACCAAAGAGGGAGGATGGGATGAACTGGCTGAATTTGTACAGAATGACACAGCTGTCATGGGGAGGACACCTGAGTACATGCTCTTTTTCTCATAAATTGAAGTTGCCACCTATAGCAGAAATACAAAGTCTTGAAACAGTGGCTGAGTACCTCGTGGGAAGGCAGGGCCAACCCATGGGAGCTCAGATGCATGCAATTCTGCTGAGTGACTGGAAGGGCTGGGGCTATGATCCAGCCCTTTTCAACCTCATTTAAGAGTCGGCAGTGGAGGTAAGGCGATCTTGCTGGATATTCCTCACTACCTGAGGCCTTCCAAGAGTAAGCAGCTTTGTCTTTTGTTTCTGTGTCCACGCCTGCTGCTTTTGGGCTTGTCCTCGCTTGCTGCAGCCTAGGACTTTGCCACCCTGCTATTATTGCTGTGTTTTCCCTCATGTTACTGTATTGCACCACCATTTCACTCCTTATTCCAACTTTAAGAGATGATGTTTCACTGCAATAGTAATGTTAACAAGCTTTGTAGCTTATTTTGCTACCTTTGCACATCAAAATCTATATGTCTTGCTGCAGAAAACTTGTTCTGTTGGTAAAGGGGTACAGGAATGTGTTGTTGCTGTTTACAAGTAAGGCAACTTGTAAGTTTCTCTTGAGAACAATAGAGAAGCCACTGTAACATCCCTGATTTTGAAGCTTCAGACTTGCTCTCTAGGCTGTCATTTGTCAGGAATTCAACTCCAGAATGAGTTTTTTGAGGAAACAAGTGCCAGCAATCACTCACATCCAGGTCTGAAATCCCTACTGTTCTGTTTGAAACTCATACTTGTCAGTTGCTCTCTATACGTGTGCTTACTGACTAGTTTTGTTCAACACAAATTAGATATGTTATTAGATATGTGCCACACAATTAGATATGTTCTCTTCATTTTGCAAATTATTGAAAGATATTTCCTTCTCCCAAATGATCTCTGTATATAATTTGCTTCTCTTTGTCATTATATGTGCAATAAACCCTCTTCAAGCAGAATTGCAGAGAGAAAAAAATGTTTGAAAAACCTTCTCATATTGTTTCATCATCTGATTAGGTGTTTTGGAGATAGACTTACGACATACTTTGTATTGTCCTTTATGTTAGCAATTTATCATCACATGGTATTAGTGCTGTGATTCCTCAAGTGCTGAAGAGAGGCAACATGACTTTCAGCATGCCTGGGTAAAAGTCTCTCTTCTCATTTGTCCAGGGATTTGGAGAATTGACAACATTAAAATGGATGGTGTGGTTATTCAGCGTAAGGTTGGGCACATTTACAGGAGAGTAATGGGAAAAAAAATCTTTCTCCAGTGTTGTAACTGAAATGTTTGCAAGTGAAGTATATCCTTTGCACTCTGTTCCCACTTTACTTTGGCCTGTGGACCCCTGTTTGTTCCTGTCTAGAACCTCAGAATTGTAATTACGTCTCTTTAATTTGAGAATTGAAGCAAGTGCTTGTTTTCTGGTTTTGGTCCCAGTGGCATGGCTATAAACAGAGAAAGGCATATCAAATGCATTTGGATTACCTGTGAGCACACAAGGACAGGGTAGTGAAAGCAGAAAAGGCTCCCTGATGGTTTTCTGGGGGTATTTCTTGGTAAACATTTTGGGTAGCACTGTGGGAATCAAATGTTGTTTCTGCATTAGAATTGGATAATATTTTATTTCATGGTCTCCGCTGCCATAGTTCTTTTTGGGAGTCTTTCTACTTTACTTGGGGGGGGAGGGAGAGGGTCTCTGATAGTTTACATCGCTTATCCTCTAGACGAACCTTCCCCAGGAATGCACGCTCGGTACATAGGTGCATATATGTATATTTTGTCATACACATTGCAAGAATATCCTGCATGAGATTGATCAAACCAGAACTAGTCATAGCATGCCAAGGAAGCGCCTGAAGAGACATGGGAAGGCCTGGGATCATCATCCTCCCCCCCCGGTGCTCTTTGTTTAACGAATACTTTTGAAGAAAATCACCATCATAGTACAACAAGAAGAGCACTGAGACAGCTTGGAAACAACAGGATGGCTACTGACTGACACCAGATATTGTAAACTTTGATAAGATTGTGAACCTGGAGTACCCAGCCAATGGGGAAACAAGGGAGTGGGACAGGCAAAGGGGGAAACAAGGTCCAAAAGCTGTCACTGTGTCCTTAGGGGTGCTCCTGCTTGCCGGACGCCCGCCACTGCAATTGTGAATAAAATCTGCTTTTATCAGAGATATTGTCCTGACAAAAAATATTTGGGTATTTCCAACAAGCACGATCTGTGGAAAAGTCTTTTATCTGACCTATTGTTGGATTCTTTCCTGTAACATCCATAACCAGGGTGCATCGAGCCAGAAGGCATTACAGAGATCGCCTGCAGTATTTCAGAGACTATGTAAAAGGCTGTTAAATTTATTCAGTATCTGACTTTTTACTCCTCTCTAAATGAGTTTAAGTGGTTGTTTTTGTTGTCGTTGCTGTTCTTCAGTCCTAGATAAATGACATAGTAAGAATTCAAGCCTTAATCCAATCAAACAATGCATGAGAAGACTACAAAACCCTCAGTAAGTACAGCCAAATTAATAATGCTAATATGCCTTGAATCTGTATTTGCAAGAGATAATGCCAGTTTGAGGTAAAACATCAAGTTTGTTAGGAAGATTGCTTAGTATGATGTTTCTAAAGTGGTGCCAAGAGTAAATAGTTACTGAGGCAGTAAAGTTCAGTTCCAAAGGAGGCTCCAACTCTTGGGCTGATGCTGGCAGCAAAACGTGCCATCATTCTCAGAGTATGTATAGGCAGTGAGGCAGCAAAATAGAAAATGGATTGTGGCTTGAAGCCCAGTTTAGAAAGAAAAATGTTTTCAAGCATCTTCAGCTACCAGATCTGATAGTAATTACTGCTCAGAGTGATTACTCCTTCCAGGGTTCTCAACAAACTCAGGAATTTGGGGGCAGAATGAAGAATTCTCTGCTCTAACAAATGATGTTCCCTTTCATCAGCCCCAGACATACCTTGCCTCTGACTTTTCTACATGCAAGAAAGCAGCCTCTCAGGTGCAACTTTTTCCAGTGTTGCTTGTTTTGGAATATTTAAGTGTGGAATCTGTCCTTCTCTGTTCTTTGCAGGATGTCATTTCTCACAGCGTAAAGCTTTATAAGGAGAACAAGAAGCAGCTCTCTGACACGACGATACTGAGCAAGCCAAAGGGAGGTTTGAAAGCTTTGAGCAAAGAGAAGAGGGGAAAAAAAGCAGCATCTTTTCTCCTTCCCTCAGTATGCAGCTTCTCATGCAGCTCCTAGAGCACTCCTCTTGATATAGAGGCTTCCATGTGTCGGTGTGGTCTTTGTGATGCGCTGCAGTGTTGGGGCATTGTAGTCCTTCCCTCCACTTCCCTTTCCTCCCCCTTTTTTCCATGGAGCAGTAGTTGAGGGAAATGTAGATACTTTCTTCTCTGCTGCTTTGTTTCCCATAGTGGTATGCCAGGAATGCCTTCTTTGCTGATTGCTTGCTTACTTATTTAAAATTACTGAAAGAAACATACCATTCTTGTTCTTCTGCCTATGTAGGTCTCCCTTTGTTTTCTTTGTAGTTTTGAGTTGTACTCTGGAACAGAATGTACAGCTGGATCTAGAACAGTTGCCAAAGAGGAGTCTACAGGCAAACGGTGCTGGATTTCCTAGACAGGGGTCGTAAAGTTCCTTGCCTCCTCGCAAAGTGTTCTTGTATTATTCCTATATAGCATTGTATGTTACTGCTGTACTGAGACTTTTATGACAAATCCTTTATCTGTTTCCCAAAGGTGATGCTGAGAAGCATGCCTCATGATGACTTACGCGTACCTTATGTTTTGTATTAACTCTTCCTTTGGGTCAGAAGTAGACCAAATCCTTGAAAACACGCCTGGGAATCCCGCTGTTAATAAAACAGTTCAGCCGCGGTGCCCGTGGTCAGAATGCCCTGCGGCAGATCCTGGCATTGGTTGTGAATGGAAGAACAGATGACAAATGGCTCGATATCAAAACTGATCCAGTGAATACTTACGAGCCTCGGGATCCCCAGATGGGATCTCAGAGTGGTGTGGCCAGGTATGGAAGTTGTTACTACGGCGTTTTTTTTTTCTTGAAGTTGAATGGCTGTTTTGCATTGCGATTGTTTTGCAATGTAACAATTGTTAATAGTTCCTAGCCATCTTTGGCTTCACTGTGCACACATGTCCAATTGATACCAGCTTTTTCATCAGCTCAGACGCTTGCAAAAAAAAAAAAAAAAAGCATGACAAAATCAATTTGATTACTTACTTATTTATTTACAGATATTCTTAAGCACTTAGCAGAGGTTTGCTGGGTGTAGAGAAGTTTTCCTTGGTTTTCTTCGTCTTTTTCCAATTGACGTAATTTTCTCCTCCTTCCACCCCCACCTAACTGCGTTTTTCCTCTGCCCTCCCGAGAAAGAGAGAACGGAGCGCCAGAAGCTGTGGCGCAGCTCCACGTCCATCCAGTCCTCGTTGTTGTTTCAGCGGTCTCTAGTGCCCCCTCGTGGCCAATCGGTGGAATTGCGGCCGTGAACGTTTGGTGCCGCAGGACGCATGCGCGCAGGCACGCGGAAGTGGTATATGTACGTTCTCGTCGCTCTGCGCAGCAAATCCGCCGAGCTTTCTTATGGTTAGTCCTCCAGGCGATAGCACGCATGCGCCAAAATACCAATCGATCGATCGATCGATCGATCTATATATAGCACTCATATCTACAAAGCCTTAGGGTGCAGGCGAGCAGTCGATTCCTGGACCTCTGGCTCAGCAATGGTTTTCTCTCTTGCAATCGGCTGTGCGCCTTGTCTATTTCCTCGGACGGTTTGGCACTCGAGCATGCCTCGGGAACAGACAATTCCGGCCCCCAGCGACCCCTGCGCCCGTCGTATGCGTAATGAGGAGTCGAAAACAACGGACGCGTAGGTACCTACTCCAAAATGCTCCTGTGAAATGATCTGTGCGCGTTGCCACGCGGGCAGTGCAGTGTCACGCGAGGCGCATTGCAGTCACGGGGGCCGGCGCATGCGTAGCACCTACTCGAGACCGGCACGTGAGCAGCGCCGTGACGATCGTGGCGCGTGCGCAGTGCAGTGTAGAAGCTGGGACATGCGCACTGCAGTTCCGAGACTTGCACATGCGCAGTGCGATGCCGAGAGTAGCGCTTGCGCAGTGCGATGCCGAGAGTAGCGCTTGCGCAGTGCGGTGCTGATGTTCGCACATGCGTAGTGCTGTGCCGATACATGTGCATGCGCCATGCATGCCGAGAGTGGCCCATGCGGACTGCTTCTACGAGGCTCGCGCGTGCGCAATACGGTGCGCGAGTGGCAGGTGTAGTGTGGGGCGGAGGGTAGCGCCTGCGCTGTGCAGTGTATGGGCCTGGGCATGCACAGTGCTCTGCCGAGAGTGGCGCATGCGTAGCGCTCAGCCGATACCGGCACATGCGCACTGCAGCGCCAGTACTGACGCTTGAGTAATGCAGTGCCCAGAATCGCGCCTGCATATCGTTTTCCCGAGACTTGCCGGTCCCGGTTTGCTGCCATGTTGGTGCTGAAGCACGCCAGCACCGCGACCGTGAATCTCCGAGCTGCTCGCGTTCCAGAGCCGCTGAGAGGGCTTTTAAACGGCTGGGGAACGGTGCAGGGCTGGGGGTGGAAGGGGACGTCTGCTGGTTCATCGGAGCGGCAAGCACGTTGGGTGCCACGAGGCGTTGAGGGGCAGCTGTGAGCCGACCCGGTCCGTTCCCGGGTGGGCTCGGGCAAAAATAGGCGGAAAGAGACGGGGGGCATCCTGGATTAGAAGGGGAAATTATCGCTGAGCCGGCGGCCCGAGAATCGGCTGCTTGCCCGTCCCCGTAGTGGTTTGTCGAATCAATTGCTATCTTTCAATTGACGGGCGCATGTTTGCTATTACGTGGAGGACCGATTACCATAGAGAGCGGCGGATTAGCTGCGCAGAGCGGTTAAAACGCCACTTCCGCGTTTCTGCGCGCATGCGTTATACCGCTTGCCGGCCTGAGCAGCAGGCAGCGGCAGTTCCGCGCATTGGCCACGAGGTGGCAGCAGAGACCGCGGGAAGAACTTTTCTGACGGATTGACGGAGACCCGCGGCGCAGTCCCTGGCGTTCCGTTCTGTGTCTTGTGGTGACGGGGGAAGAACGCGAAGTTAGAAGTGGAGGCGTTGTGGGGGGAAAGACGAAGAAAAAAGAGGGAAACTACTCGAAACCCAGGAGAGCTGTGCTAAATGCTTATAAATAGCTGTAAAAAAAAAAAAAAAAAAAGAGTTTTTTTTAATTTTTCTCTTTGCCAACATCTGTTGCATTGTTTCTAAATCTTCACATACCAGAATGCATCTGTCCAGCAAATTTAATGATAATGAAATTAAAGCCCATTGGCAGAAAGCGCAGGGCCATATTAATGTTCACTCAGCCTCTGCCTTGTTTATACTTTAATGTATTTTTTTCCAAGGGCCTTTCTTCAACTCCAAGTTTCATTTTTGGCTTTTTATTCTTTTTTATGCCATAAAATGCGTAGTTTTAGGCCCTAGCAGGTGTACACAGGCAGTCACAGCACAAAGTTGCAGTTTTGAGATTAGTGTGGACTGTTACAGTGTTTCCACAAAGATTAACAAAAACTGCAGTTCTCCACCTTAGTTTACAGATGGAAAACATGAATTCAGCTGCATGGAAAGAATCGATGTGTCACAGCTGCCATCAGCAAGATGGCCAGAGTTGTGCAGGTCCATCTGGCTCAACTGCAGCTTTTCATCTGCCCTTCTCTGGTCCTCCTGCAGCTGGACAGATAGCCCACAAGGGCACGGGGGACGCAGACCCTCCCCAGCCAACCGCAGCAGTCGCTCCTGCCAGCGCTCCCTTTCCTCCCAACCATTCCCATTTTGCAGGCTGGTGCCCTGTGTGGCAGAGGAGGAGAGAGCTGCGGGCAGAAGGAAAACAGGGTGCTGGGATTCCTCCAGCCCGCTGCCAGATGTCTTCTCTGGTATTTTGGGGGTGGGCAGGGGACTGTGGGAGCACCCTTGAGGCTCTGGGCAGGAGGGAAGGAAGTAAAGATGCAGTTGCAGGCAGCGGGCTTTGAGCTGGAGCAGTGCAGCCAGCTGAGGGCTGCAGGCTGTCCTTATCAAGCACTCTCCCATCCTACAGGTCTGCATCGATGGCACCGGTTGCTCGAGCTCTTCCCACTGCAGGAGCTCAGAAGCAAAACAACCCCGACCCCAAACCAGGCAGGTAATGACAACATACACACACAGATACACACCCGGTACAGAATCTGGCACTCTGCAGTCCTCCCAGAGCTTGCTGCTGCTTTTTAGGCTGCTCTACAGTTATTCTGTCCTTTTCCTTCATTCCCCTACGTCTTGCCCCCTTCCTTCGCCCTGTGCCTTCCCCATTCCTTTTTCAAGCTTTCTCCTTTCTTTCCTCACTTCCTTCCCCATGCCTTCCCCCTGCAGCAGCCTCATGTGCTGCTGTTGTTCTCAGGTGACGATCCACACTTTTCGAAGACATTGCATCAGACCAAATACTATCACTGATTTAAAACAAAACAACAAACAACAAGTACAGTGTTATGTATGGATAACAAACTCCTACCTGCTTGAAGACCAACAGCAGCTCCTCATCCTGGAGTGTCACCATCACCCCCAGGTTGGGCTGGCACTGCTCATCTGCCCTGCAGCGCTGCTCAAATGGCACCGGCACCTCCTGGCACAGCCTGCCACTTCCTGTGTCACCTCTACATGTCACCTCCTCTCACCTCTGTAGTTGTGACCCCACACATCAGCCCCATGTCCCCTCATGTTTCTTCAAGTCCCTCTGTGCCCCCTGCCCCACTTTGCTCCATGCTGATGTCACCGTGGGGTTGAGGACAGGGACAGGAATGCCTGTGGGGTGCATGGAGTCCTGGGAGAAGTTGCTGGCCATGCACAGTGGGGTGATGGTGTCCTTGGTTCACGGCTGTGATAGTGGGGGAAGGCGGGAGGGGGTAGTGCCCCACAAGTGGGGGTCATTGCCCCCAAAATGGGGCTTGTGCCCTACGCATGTGGGCAACTTGTATGGGGACAAACTCCTACCTGCTTGAAAAACAGTAGCAGCTCCTCATCCTGGAGTGTCACCATCACCCCCACGTTGGGCTGGCACTGCTCATCTGCCCCGCAGTGCTGCTCAAACTCCTGGCACAGCCTGCCACCTCCTTGTGTCACCTCCACGTGCCACCTCCTCTTGCCTCTGTAGTTCTGACCCCACGCGTCAACCCCATGTCCCTCCGTGTCCCCCCATGTCCCTGTGTCCCCATGTGCCCTCTCATGTCCCCTCAAGTCCTCCCACGCCCCCTGCCCCGCTTTGCTCCATGCCGATGTTGTCGGCTTGAGGACAAGGACGGGGATGCCTGTGGGAGTGGAGTCCGGGGAGACGTTGCTGGCCATGCGCAGTGGGGTGATGGTGTCCTCGGGGCATGGCTGTGACAGTGGGGTGAGGGTAGCACCCCACAAGTGGGGATCATTGCCCCCAAAATGGGGCTTGTGCCCCCTGCATGTGGGCAAGTTGTACGGGGAGTGCGTTCTGGAGATGCTTTGTCTGTTCTCCAGATCTGCAGTGACTTCAGCAATCCCACGTCGTGCCGCAGCAGAAATGGGTCCTGCGGTACGTCAGTGATCTGTGACTCGAGGAGCGCAGGGGCTGCACGAAGTACGCACGCTGCAGCCTCCCTACTTCTTTGGGGTTTGGGATTGATGTTGGAGCCCAATGGCTACACGGTGCCTTACAGGCAGGTGCCAGCTTCACCCACTGAGGACACCAAATCGTAAAATATTTTCACGATGGTCTTTAATCGCTGCGTGAGTAGGTAATGCACATTTCTCACTGGGGAGCCATAAGCTGACCCTGACAGTTTGGCAAACAGCACTCGCTCCACTCACACCGTAATCGCAGCCTTTTCGCTGCACATGCGGCTTCTCAGCATCTTGCTGCATCAGTATGAAAATCTGTGCTCTCCTACCTAGGAGAAATTTTATCAGTTGCCTTTGAGGACATCTGACTGGAATCAAAATATGTGGGCCATCCTTGCTCATTCAGTGATAAACTTCCCCTTGCCAGACAGGCAGACATAATTCACTTTTTTTTTTTTTTTTTTTTTTTTTTTTTATTCATGACGTTATGGGAACTTTGAGATCACAGCCTGAAGCAGTGATGGAGCATCTGGTGAGGGGTGGTGCAGCCCTGCAAGCACAGGTGGAAGCAATGCAGCTGTGGGACCAGGTGGGGCTGAGCCTGGCTCCACCCCTCCCTCACCTCATTTAAGGGCTGGCAGCCCCCAAGGCAGCATCTTTTGCTGGAGACTGCCTGCTGTGGACTGTTGGGTGAGTGCTCTTTCCTGGAAAGAGGCAACTGATTTTTGTTCCCTGCTGTAGGGCTTTGATCTTTGCCCTCTGATCTGAGGGGATCCAAAGCTGGACTGGAGCAGCTATGTCTGCTATGCTTGTTCTTATTTTCTTTTCAGTTCTTTGCTTAAGGGAGTGAAGGGGTTATCTCCCTTTCTCCGAACTGGTAATGGAGGGGCTGACATACATTCCTTTCTTTTGCTCTTGTCTCATTCCTGGAATGCTTCAGTCAGTCCCAAGGTAATGCTGGTTGGCTGACTGAGCATTGCAACTCTGGAAATGCCTGGAGCTAATGCGCTTTTCCGTAAAGGGATCCTGTGTTCTCCAGGTTTCCTCTGTAACTCTTCTTAAGTTCAATACCTTCTTGTGAAGTCTCTGTTCCCTCTTTCATGATTCTCATTGCCTAATCTCCAACCTGAGACTCCAAACTCGGTTTGTCTGCTACCACGTGGTCCCAATCCATTTCATGACGCATACCCTCTGCATCCCCCTCCATGTTCCCTCTGTGACCTCGTGTCCCGCCTGTGTCTGTGTCCTCCCTGTGTCCTCTGCCCACGTCCCCTGTGTCTCCTGTGCCACGTATTAATTCCGCCCATGCTGAGTATTGTTTAAGGGCACGTATTTAAACTATGTTCCGTGTCTCTTTGGATCCCGTTCTGTTTTGCAGCACGATGGGGTTTAAGGGTTCTCGGGGCTCCTCTGGTTAGTGGTTTAAGCACTGTGAAATCTGTGCAGCGGATAATGAAATGCCGCGAATCCCTTGTTCGTGCATTGCTTGTATGCAGGTGGGTTTTGCGATGGCTGTGGGACGCTCACTTAAAGATGGAATGGGGGTCACAAGGGGCTCGCCTTGCTCCCTGGGCCCAATAAGCTTCGTGGCTAGTAGTAGGGTGAGGTGCATGTATCGGGCTGGGACCTGAGCTTAAGAAAACCCCCAGCCCCAGTGGCCATTTTCTTCATCCTAGCTTAGTGTAATACAGTCTCCACTACTTGAGCATACTGAACACGAGTATTCTGTTCCTGTCTTGTCTGGTTCTCTCCTAGACCTCCCTTACAAATTTGTCAGTAGTAACAGATGTCAGGGCACAGTTCTCAGAGCACGCTGTGGCTGTCCACCCCAGGGTCCTAGGGT
The DNA here is from genome assembly GCF_987193195.1 of Phasianus colchicus. NCBI lineage: Eukaryota > Metazoa > Chordata > Aves > Galliformes > Phasianidae > Phasianus > Phasianus colchicus. The sequence continues at coordinate 20,244,461 of NC_143449.1, forward strand.
TCTTTCTGTTTTTATGGCAGACCTGGCTTCGTATTCATAGGAAACAAAGGATTGTCTTCTACTGGACCACTTCGTCTGGATCGCCCCAGGTATCTCCATCCCAATTGTCAGGGGATGCTGTTAGTTTCCTAGTCTATATGATAGCCAATCTCCCCACCCCTCTTCCTTCCATCCCCTGACTGCCATTCAGTAGCTAGCTCTGCAGCTATGGGACCCACCAGTGTGATGAAGCAGTACCTCTGGTGTGCTGAATACTGGCACTGGCACAGAGAGGCTCTATGGCTGATGTGAATCTTCCTGACTGGACTACTTGGTGAGTTTCCCCAGAGCTGTTGAGCACACAGGCTTCCCCACCTACCCTGATTGCTCACCAGGCCATCGATGTTCTTTGTGGACATGGCTTCAGGTATCATACCAGAGACTCCTTAGAGTCGGAAGCGACCATTTATGATGGTCTAGTCCAACTCGCCCACAATGAACAGGGACATTCACAGCTAGATCAGGTTGCCCTGCGTGTCACCTTGGAAGGGACAGGGCGTCCACCACATCTCTGGGCAACCTGGTCCACTGCGCAGAGTCACAGAAGGTCCCGGGTTGGAAGGGACCTCGAGGATCGTGAATCTCCAACCCCCCTGCTACGTGCAGGACCATCAACCTCCCCATTTCATACTAGACCAGGCTGCCCAGGGCCCCATCCAACCTGGCCTTGAACACCTCCAGGGATGGACGGGGCATCCACAGCCTCTCTGGGCAGCTGTTCCAGCACCTCACCGCTCTCTCTGTAAAGAACTTCCCCCTGGCGTCCAACCTAAATCTTCCCTCCCCCAGCTTAAAATGTTTCCCCTTGTCCCTTGCTGTGAAAGATATTTTCCTGATATCTAACCTAAATTTTCCCTTCTTCTTTCCTTTAGCTCCCCTTTGGGTATCGAAAGGCTGTTACCAGGTCACCTCGGAGCCTTCACTTCTCCGGGCTGAACAGCCCCAGCTCTCTCAGCCTGTCCTCACAGGTGAGGCGTTTGATCCTTTGGTTCTTTTTTTTTTTTTTTCTTGTGGCCATCCTCTGCATGTGCTCCAACGGGTCCATGTCTCTTCTGCACTGAGGGCCCTTCATATGGACACAGTACTCCAGGTGAGGCCTCTTCAGCACAGAGCAGAGGGGCAGGATCACTTCTTTTCACCTGCTGACCGCACATCTTTTGGTGCAGACCGGGATGTGGCTGGTTTTCTGGGCTGGGAGGGCACTTTGCTGGCTCACGTACAGCTTGCCGTCCACCAGGTCTTTTGGGACAGGCCTAGGCTCAGCCCTTTCATCCCCCAGCATGTATCGGTAGTGGGGGGTTCTCTTGTCCCAGGTGCAAGACACTGCACCTGGATTTGTTGAAGCTGATGAGGTTTGTCTGTGCCCGCTGCTCGAGCCTGTTGAGGTCCCTGCGGTTGGCGTCCCGTCCCTCTGGCGTGTCACTGCTCCCCACAGCTTGGTGTCGTCTGCAAATTTTCTGAGGGTGCGCTCGATCCCGCTGGTGATGCCACTGACGAAGATACTGAAGAGTCTCAGCCCCAGCACGGACCCCTTTGAGATGCCATTCATCACCGATGACCATCCAGACACGGAGCCGTTGGCTCCTGGACTCGATGCTGCAGCCGGTTCTTTGTCCATTGAACGGTCCGCTCACCGAATCCGTATCCTTCCAATTTGGAAAGAAGGATGTTGTGTCAGAGGCCTTGCTGAAGTCCAGGTGGATGATATCAGTGGTTCTTCACTTGGCTGTTGATGCAGTGACACCATCACAGACGGCCGCTAGATTGGTCAGGCAGGATTTACCCTTGGTCCTCTGGGTGCTCCAACAGGTCCCTGTCTTTTCTGCGCTAAGGACTCTACACCTGGGCGCGATCCCTAGATATGGGATCACGTAGAATATCGTCTCAGATAAGGGAAACCACTTTACTTCACAAGTCCTACAGGAGCTAATGAGAACTCTAGAAATCAAGCGGGAGTTCCGTACTCACCGGCACCCTCCTTCTTCAGGGAAAGTAGGATGGATCGGTCAGATGCTGACAAAGCGCTTGTCAAAATGGATTTTAGAGACCAAATGACCATGGCCAAAGCGTTTACCTGTAGCCCTTCTCTGAATACGAACCGCTCCCAGAAAAGACTTGGGAGTATCAACGTATGAAGTGTTGTTTGGGTTGATGTACTTGGGAGGGAGAGGTGAGATGCCCTCTCTTGAAGCCAAGGATAAGTTTCCTAAGAACTACATACTCGGGTTGTCTGCTTCTCTGTTATCCCTCAAGGGACATGGACTGCTGTCTCGAGCTCCACCTCTGGAATTTCTAGTGCCCTCATTCCGTGCTGGAGGCTGGGTCCTAACACGCACGTGTAAGGAATCAAAGCTTCAGCCCGAGTGGGATGGACCATTTCAGGTGCTGCTGCAGTGGATGTCGTCTGCCTTGACTTCAGCAATGCTTTTGATACAGTCTCCCACGACATCCTGCAAATGAAGCTGAGGAAGCGTGGGTTAGATGAGTGGACAACGAGGTGGGCTGAGAACTGGCTTACTGGCTGAGCTCAGGGGGCGGTGATCGGCGGTGCAGAGTGCGGGTGGAGAGCTGTGAGTGGCGGCGCTCCTTGGGGGTTGGTTCTGGGTCTGGTTGTGAAAGGTAGGTTGTGTTTTTGCAGTAGAAGCTTTTAGTGTTTTCGGTACGTAGTACTGACCTTCACTGAACTTATAACCCTCTTGTGAAATAGCTGTTTTCCTTCCACTAAGAAAGCTGTTGAACAGAGTAGAAAGTTAAAGATTGGGGGCGTTCTGACTGGGGTAGAAGTGAGCCAGGTGCAAAACAAGGCAAAGATGCGGGCTGGAGAAAGAGAGCCCAGCACAGGACAGAACGCATGTGCTCACTCTTGGAAATATGGCCCTCGTATCTCCATGGAGAAGTACAAAACGTACGAAAGAACAACGGGTTGGTAATGGACCTTATATGGAAATGTATCATAGCAACAGCATCGGGGAGAGTGTAAGCCTGAGACGCTCAACCAGTGAATGCCAGGAGAGCGTTACCTGCGTTGGGTTTGGAGTATAGAACGGAATGAATTTCGCTGACTGTTGCACAGTCCCTCCCTCGCTAATAGGGGACATGAGCCTGTTATTGCAATGACGAATAAACTTTGCTGCTATCACTGAGACCCTGGCCTAACCTGAATTTTTTGGCTTTGAGTGTTTCTCACAAACGTGGTGTCAAAACCAAATGTGGTTAATCGTTCCAAGCCATGGCTTGGCTGCACGCATCTGCCCGCTTCGTACGAGGTTTTTCATTACCTCGGACGCTGGCTGCAAAAAATAGAGCAATAAAAATCTTGACAACATCAATTTGCTGGTTATTTGTTTATTGACAAGTACCCCTACGCGCTGAGCGCAGGTTTGGTGGGTTTGTCGAAGATTTCCTTCGTTGTCTTTGTCGTCTTCCCTTCCCCCCTCTCCCTTCTGTGTTTTTCCTCTGCCATCAAAAGAGAGAACGGGCTGGCGATGGCTTGGTGCAGACCCACAGCAGTCCTAGCGGCGAAGTGATTTCCGCGGTCTCTGGTGCCACCGCGTGGCCGATCGGCAAAAGTGCGTCGCGGTTGTTTCCGCGATCTCTCGCGCCCCCTCGTGGCCAATCGGGGGAACTGCATCGAGGTTGTTTCAGCTGTCTCTGGTGCCCCCACGCGGTCAATCGGCAGAATTGCGGCAGCGTCGCTACGTCGCCGCAGGCAGCAGGGCGCGTGCGCGCAGGCACGCGGAAGTGGTGCTCGGTCCCCCGGGAAGTAGTGCGCATGCGCCACAAGCTTTCCAATCGCACGCATTTCTTCGAAGCCCTGAGATGCAGGTGAGCAGTCAATACTTGGACCGCCGGCTCCGCGACACTTTTCTCTCTTCCGATCCAGAATGCTCCTCGTCTGTTTCCTCGGGCGGTTTTATGCCCCGGTCTGCTTCGAGAACGTACTGGAGGCGCTGCAAACGACGGCGCGTGCGTTTTGCGGCCGTGAGGAAAGCGTGCGTATTGCGGCGTCGAGGCTGGCGCGCGCGCAGAGCACGTGGCACACGCGCATTGCGGGGCACAGCCACGCGCATGCGCCGTCGCGGGCAGAGTGCGGCGCATGCCCCGTTCGGAACAGAATCCAGTGCGCGCGTAGCGCTTTTTTTTTTCTTCTTCTTCTTTTTTTTTTTTAAACCACTGGCGCATGCGTCGTGCTTTCTCATGAATCGCGCGTCCGTACTCCGTGCTGTTGTCTCGAGAACCGCGCCTGCGTAGTGCGGTGCGGAGACTGCCGCGTGCGCGGTGCCTAGCTTGGCCCGTGTGCGTTGCTCTCGCGAGACTTGCTTTTCCAGGAACGCTGCGGTGCAGGGCTGGGGCTGGAGCCCCAAACGTCTGCTCCTCCACCGCGGCGGCAAGCACGTTGGGTGCCACGAGGCGCTGAGGGGCAGCCGTGAGCCGACCCGGTCCGTTCCCGGGTGGGCTCGGGCATAAATCGGCGGAAATAGACGAGGGGCATCCTGGATTAGAAGGGGAAATTATCGCTGAGCCGGCGGTGCAAGAATCGGCTGCTTGCCCGTCCCCGCAGTGGTCTGTCGAAACAATTGCTATCTTTCAGTTGACGCGCGCGTGTTCGCTATTACCTGGAGGACTGATCACCATAGAGAGCGGCGGATTAGCGGCGCAGAGCGGTTTAAACGCCACTTCCGCGTTTGTACGCGCATGCGTTGTACCGCTTGCCGGCCTGAGCAGCAGGCAGCGGCAGTTCCGCGCATTGGCCACGAGGTGGCAGCAGAGACCGCGGGAAGAACTCCGGCGGCATTGCCGGGGACCCGCGGCGCAGGCCGTGGCGATCCGTTCCGCGTTGTGATGACGGGGGAAGAGCGCGAAGTTACAAGCGGGGGGAAAAGACGAAGAAAACAAAGGGAAACTACTCCAGACCCCGGAAAGCTGTGCTAAGTGCTTATGAATATCTGTTAAAAAAGAAAACAGACTCGTTTTTGCCAGCATCCATTGCACTGTTTCTAAATATTCACATACCGAAATGTAACTGCCCGGCAAATTTAACGATAACGAAATAAAGCACTTTGGCAGAAAGCACTGGGCTATATTAACGTTTGCTCAGCCTCTGTCTTGTTCACATTTTAATGTGTTTTTTTCCAAGGTCTTTCTTCAACTCCAGGTTTCATTTTTGGCTTTTTATTCTTTTTAATGCCATAAAACGGGTAGTTTTAGGCCCTAGCAGGTCTACGCAGGCAGAGACAAAGTTGCAGTTCTGAGATTCTTGGGGACCGTTACATCATTTCCACAAAGATTAACAAAACCTGCAGTTCTCCACTTAAGTTTACAGATGGAAAACATGAATTCAGCTGCATGGAAAGAATCGATGTGTCACAGCTGCCATCGGGAGGATGGCCAGAGAGTTGTGCAGGTCCACTGCTTGCTCAGCTGCACCTTTTTATCTGCCCTTCTCTGGTCCTCCTGCAGCTGGACAGATAGCCCACAAGGGCACGGGGGACGCAGACCCCCTCGGCCAGCTGCAGCAGTCGCTCCTGCCAGTGCTCCCTTTCCTCCCGACCATTCCCATTTTGCAGGCTGGTGCCCTGTGTGGCAGAGGAGGAGAGAGCTGCGGGCAGAAGGAAAACAGGGTGCTGGGATTCCTCCAGCCCGCTGCCAGATGTCTTCTCTGGCGTGTTGGGGGTGGGCAGAGGACTGTGGGAGCAGCTTCGAGGCTCTGGGCAGGAGGGAAGGCAGCAAAGATGCAGCTTCAGGCAGCGGACTCTGAGCTGGAGCAGTGCAGCCAGGCACGGCTGCACAGCTCACAGTCTGGACACACGGAAGAAGTTCGTCCAGCTGAGGGCTGCAGGGCTGTCCTTACCAAGCGCTCCCCCGTGCTGCAGTTCTGCATGGGCACCGATTGCTCAAGCTCTTCCCTCTGCAGGAGCTCAGAAGCAACAACAGCCCCGACCCCAAACCAGGCAGGTAATGACAACATACACACACAGATACACACCCGCTACAGAATCTGGCACTCTGCAGTCCTCCCAGAGCTTGTTGCTGCTTTTTAGGCTGCTCCACCGCTATTCTGTCCTTTTCCCTTCATTCCCCTATGTCTCGCCCCCTTCCTTCGCCCCGTGCCATCCTCATTCCTTTTTCAGGCTTCCTCCTTTCTTTCCTCACTTCCTTCCCCGTCCCTTCCCCCACAGGCAACGGCCTGTGTTCTGCTGCTGTTTCAGCTGACAATCCTGAAACCACACTTTTCAAAGACATTGGATCAGATCGCATACTGTCACTGATTTAAAAAAGAAAACAACAAGTGCAGTATTATGTATGGATAACAAACTTCTACCTGCTTGAAAAACAGTAGCAGCTCCTCATCCTGGAGTGTCACCATCACCCCCACGTTGGGCTGGCACTGCTCATCTGCCCCGCAGTGCTGCTCAAACTCCTGGCACAGCCTGCCACCTCCTTGTGTCACCTCCACGTGCCACCTCCTCTTGCCTCTCTAGTTCTGACCCCACGCGTCAACCCCATGTCCCTCCGTGTCCCCCCATGTCCCTGTGTCCCCATGTGCCCTCTCATGTCCCCTCAAGTCCTCCCACGCCCCCTGCCCCGCTTTGCTCCATGCCGATGTTGTCGGCTTGAGGACAAGGACGGGGATGCCTGTGGGAGTGGAGTCCGGGGAGACGTTGCTGGCCATGCGCAGTGGGGTGATGGTGTCCTCGGGGCATGGCTGTGACAGTGGGGTGAGGGTAGCACCCCACAAGTGGGGATCATTGCCCCCAAAATGGGGCTTGTGCCCCCTGCATGTGGGCAAGTTGTATGGGGAGTGCGTTCTGGAGATGCTTTGTCTGTTCTCCAGATCTGCAGTGACTTCAGCAATCCCACGTCGTGCCGCAGCAGAAATGGGTCCTGCGGTACGTCAGTGATCTGTGACTCGAGGAGCGCAGGGGCTGCACGAAGTACACACGCTGCAGCCTCCCTACTTCTTTGGGGTTTGGGATTGATGTTGGAGCCCAATGGCTACACGGTGCCTTACAGGCAGGTGCCAGCTTCACCCACTGAGGACACCAAATCGTAAAATATTTTCACGATGGTCTTTAATCGCTGCGTGAGTAGGTAATGCACATTTCTCACTGGGGAGCCATAAGCTGACCCTGGCAGTTTGGCAAACAGCACTCGCTCCACTCACACCGTAATCGCAGCCTTTTCGCTGCACATGCAGCTTCTCAGCATCTTGCTGCATCAGTATTAAAATCTGTGCTCTCCTATCTATTAGAAATTTTATCAGTTGCCTTTGAGGACATCTGACTGGAATCAAAATATGTGGGCCATCCTTGCTCATTCAGTGATAAACTTCCCCTTGCCAGACAGGCAGACCCAATTCACTTTTTTTTTTTTTTTTATTCATGACGTTATGGGAACTTTGAGATCACAGCCTGAAGCAGTGATGGAGCATCTGGTGAGGGGTGGTGCAGCCCTGCAAGCACAGGTGGAAGCAATGCAGCTGTGGGACCAGGTGGGGCTGAGCCTGGCTCCACCCCTCCCTCACCTCATTTAAGGGCTGGCAGCCCCCAAGGCAGCATCTTTTGCTGGAGACTGCCTGCTGTGGACTGTTGGGTGAGTGCTCTTTCCTGGAAAGAGGCAACTGATTTTTGTTCCCTGCTGTAGGGCTTTGATCTTCCCCTTTCTGAGGGGATCTGAAGCTGGACTTGTGGGAATGGAGTGTTGTTTCTGCATTTGATATTAAAAAGAAGCAATTGGTTTGAAGAAGTAGAACATAATGCATTTGTATTCTGTAACTTATCCTTAGAAATAGTTGATCTAAGAAGTAAAATACTGTATATGTTAGTGGCATGTTTTAGAAACATTATTACTGAAATATGTGATTAATTCCTTATTGCAAAACTGTAATAGTTGTTAAGTGTTCCAAACAATGCGAGTATAGCGTGCTAAGAATTAGAAAACATTGTAGAGCTGTTCTCTTAGGATAAGAAACTCTTAGCAAAAGAAAGATCTAGCAAACATCAAAGAAGTTAGGGCCTCTACACAAGGCTGGACTGTCTCACTCCATGAGAAGGTTGGGGTGTGAAGGCAGGCACCAGGATACTCCCCTGCCTCTCTCCCAAGCTTATCTTTGTAGAAAGGAGGACAAGCAGGTATCCACAAAATAACGATCAGATGTGGAATAAGTTAATTAACTACAGATTGATGCTTATGCAGCAAAAATTTGTTTGTCCAGTGTTTCCATGTTTAGAGAAGTGTCGAGAAGATTGTGAACCTGAAGTACTCAGCCGATGAGGAGCCAGGGGGTAAGAGAGAAGCGTCGGGGAATAGGGAATAAAAGAGGTAACTCTGTTTTCTGTGTGCTCTCCTGCTTGCAGGAGGCCCGCCATTGCAATTGCAAATAAAATCTGCTTTATCAGAGATACCGTCCTAGAAAAGTATTTGGATATTTCCTACAGACTGGAGCAGCAATGTCTGCTATGCTTGTTCTTATTTTTCTTTTCAATTCTTTTCTTAAGGGAGTGAAGGGGTTATCTCCCTTTCTCCGAACTGGTAACGGAGGGGCTGACATACATTCCTTTCTTTTGCTCTTGTCTCATTTCTGGAATGCTTCAGTCAGTCCCAAGGTAATGCTGGTTGGCTGACTGAGCATTGCAACTCTGGAAATGCCTGGAGCTAATGCGCTTTTCCGTAAAGGGATCCTGTGTTCTCCAGGTTTCCTCTGTAACTCTTCTTAAGTTCAGTACCTTCTTGTGAAGTCTCTGTTCCCTCTTTCATGATTCTCATTGCCTAATCTCCAACCTGAGACTCCAAACTTGGTTTGTCTGCTATCACGTTGTCCCAATCCATTTCATGATGCGTTCCCTCTGTGTCCTCGTGTCCCGCCTGTGTCTTTGTGTCCTCCCTGTGTCCTCTGCCCATGTCCCCTCTGTGTCTCCTGTGCCACGTATTAATTCCGCCCATGCTGAGTATTTAAATCATGTTCCTTGTGTCTTTGGATCCATTCCGTTTTGCAGCTCAATGGGGTTTAAGGGTTCCTGGGGCTCCTCTAGTTAGTGGTTTAAGCACTGTGAAATCTGTGGAGCGGATAATGGAACGCCACAAATCCCTTGTTCATGCATCGCTTGTATGCAGGTGGGTTTTGTGATGGCTGTGGGATGCTCACTAAAAGATGGAATGGGTGTCACAAGGGGCTCGCCTTGCTCCCTGGGGTTTATTGTTCTGGCCCAATAAGCTATGTGGCTAGTAATAGGGTGAGGTGCATGTATCGGGCTGGGACCTGAGCTTAAGAAAACCCCCAGCCCCAGTGGCCATTTTCTTCATCCTAGCTTAGTGTAATACAGTCTCCACTACTTGAGCATACTGAACACGAGTATTCTGTTCCTGTCTTGTCTGGTTCTCTCCTAGACCTCCCTTACAAATTTGTCAGTAGTAACAGATGTCAGGGCATAGTTCTCAGAGCATGTTACTTTCCTAGTCTGTACGATAGCCAATCTCCCCACCCCTCTTCCTTCCATCTCCTGACCACCATTAAATAGCTAGTTCTGCAGCTGTGGGACCCACCAGTGTGATGAAGCAGTACCTCTGGTGTGCTGAATACTGGCACTGGCACAGAGAGGCTCTATGGCTGATGTGAATCTTCCTGACTGGACTACTTGGTGAGCTTCCCCAGAGCTGTTGAGCACACAGGCTTCCCCACCTACCCTGATTGCTCACCAGGCCATCGATGTCTTTTGTGGACATGGCTTCAGGTATCATACCAGAGACTCCTTAGATTCGGAAGTGACCATTTATGATGGTCTAGTCCAACTCGCCCACAATGAACAGGGATATTCACAGCTAGATCAGGTTGCCCTGTGTGTCACCTTGGAAGGGACAGGGCATCCACCGCATCTCTGGGCAACCTGGTCCACTGCACAGAATCACAGAATGTCTTGGGTTGGAAGGGACCTCAAGGATCGTGAATCTCCAACCCCCCTGCTACATGCAGGACCATCAACCTCCCCATTTCATACTAGACCAGGCTGCCCAGGGCCCCATCCAACCTGGATTGAACACCTCCAGGGATGGACGGGGCATCCACAGCCTCTCTGGGCAGCTGTTCCAGCACCTCACCGCTCTCTCTGTAAAGAACTTCCCCCTGACGTCCAACCTAAATCTTCCCTCCCTCAACTTAAAACGTTTCCCCTTGTCCCTTGCTGTGAAAGATATTTTCCTTATATCTAACCTAAATTTTCCCTTCTTCTTTCCTTTAGGCTCCCCTTTGGGTATCGAAAGGCTGTTACCAGGTCACCTCGGAGCCTTCACTTCTCCGGGCTGAACAGCCCCAGCTCTCTCAGCCTGTCCTCACAGGTGAGGTGTTTGATCCTTTGGTTCTTTTTTTTTTTTTTTTGTGGCCGTCCTCTGTATGTGCTCCAACGGGTCCATGTCTCTTCTGCACTGAGGACTCTTCATATGGACACAGTACTCCAGGTGAGGCCTCTTCAGCACAGAGCAGAGGGGCAGGATCGCCCCTTTTCACCTGCTGACCGCACATCTTTTGGTGCAGCCCAGGATGTGGCTGGTTTTCTGGGCTGGGAGGGCACTTTGCTGGCTCACATACAGCTTGCCATCCACCAGGTCTTTTGGGACAGGCCTATGCTCAGCTCTTTCATCCCCCAGCATGTATTGGTAGTGGGAGGTTCTCTTGTCCCAGGTGCAAGACACTGCACCTGGATTTGTTGAAGCTGATGAGGTTTGTCTGTGCCCGCTGCTTGAGCCTGTCTAGATCCCTGTGGTTGGCGTCCTGCCCCTCTGGTGTGTCACTGGTCCTCACAGCTTGGTGTTGTCAGCAAATTTTCTGAGGGTGCACTTGATCCCGCTGGTGATGCCACTGATGAAGATATTGAAGAGTCTCAGCCCCAGCGCGGACCCCTTTGAGATGCCATTCATCACCGATCGCCATCCAGACACGGAGCCGTTGGCTCCTGGACTCGATGCTGCAGCCGGTTCTTTGTCCATTGAACGGTCCGCTCACCGAATCCGTATCCTTCCAATTTGGAAAGAAGGATGTTGTGTCAGAGGCCTTGCTGAAGTCCAGGTGGATGATATCAGTGGTTCTTCACTTGGCTATTGATGCAGTGACACCATCACAGACGGCCGCTAGATCGGTCAGGCAGGATTTACCCTTGGTCCTCTGGGTGCTCCAACAGGTCCCTGTCTTTTCTGCACTAAGGACTCTACACCTGGGCGCGATCCCTAGATATGGGATCACGTAGAATATCGTCTCAGATAAGGGAAACCACTTTACTTCACAGGTCCTACAGGAGCTAATGAGAACTCTAGAAATCAAGCGGGAGTTCCGTACTCACCGGCACCCTCCTTCTTCAGAGAAAGTAGGATGGATCGGTCAGATGCTGACAAAGCGCTTGTCAAAATGGATTTTAGAGACCAAATGACCATGGCCAAAGCGTTTACCTGTAGCCCTTCTCTGAATACGAACCGCTCCCAGAAAAGACTTGGGAGTATCAACGTATGAAGTGTTGTTTGGGTTGATGTACTTGGGAGGGAGAGGTGAGATGCCCTCTCTTGAAGCCAAGGATAAGTTTCCTAAGAACTACATACTCGGGTTGTCTGCTTCTCTGTTATCCCTCAAGGGACATGGACTGCTGTCTCGAGCTCCACCTCTGGAATTTCTAGTGCCCTCATTCCGTGCTGGAGGCTGGGTCCTAACACGCACGTGTAAGGAATCAAAGCTTCAGCCCGAGTGGGATGGACCATTTCAGGTGCTGCTGCAGTGGATGTCGTCTGCCTTCACTTCAGCAATGCTTTCGATACAGTCTCCCACGACATCCTGCAAATGAAGCTGAGGAAGCGTGGGTTAGATGAGTGGACAACGAGGTGGGCTGAGAACTGGCTTACTGGCTGAGCTCAGGGGGCGGTGATCGGCGGTGCAGAGTGCGGGTGGAGAGCTGTGAGTGGCGGCGCTCCTTGGGGGTTGGTTCTGGGTCTGGTTGTGAAAGGTAGGTTGTGTTTTTGCAGTAGAAGCTTTTAGTGTTTTCGGTACGTAGTATTGACCTTCACTGAACTTATAACCCTCTTGTGAAATAGCTGTTTTCCTTCCACTAAGAAAGCTGTTGAACAGAGTAGAAAGTTAAAGATTGGGGGCGTTCTGACTGGGGTAGAAGTGAGCCAGGTGCAAAACAAGGCAAAGATGCGGGCTGGAGAAAGAGAGCCCAGCACAGGACAGAACGCATGTGCTCACTCTTGGAAATATGGCCCTCGTATCTCCATGGAGAAGTACAAAACATATGAAAGAACAACGGGTTGGTAATGGACCTTATATGGAAATGTATCATAGCAACAGCATCGGGGAGAGTGTAAGCCTGAGACGCTCAACCAGTGAATGCCAGGAGAGCGTTACCTGCGTTGGGTTTGGAGTATAGAACGGAATGAATTTCGCTGACTGTTGCACAGTCCCTCCCTCGCTAATAGGGGACATGAGCCTGTTATTGCAATGACGAATAAACTTTGCTGCTATCACTGAGATCCTGGCCTAACCTGAATTTTTTGGCTTTGAGTGTTTCTCACAAACGTGGTGTCAAAACCAAATGTGGTTAATCGTTTCAAGCCATGGCTTGGCTGCACGCATCTGCCTGCTTCGTACGAGGTTTTTCATTACCTCGGACGCTGGCTGCAAAAAATAGAGTAATAAAAATCTTGACAACATCAATTTGCTGGTTATTTGTTTATTGACAAGTACCCCTACGCGCTGAGCGCAGGTTTGGTGGGTTTGTCGAAGATTTCCTTCGTTGTCTTTGTCGTCTTCCCTTCCCCCCTCTCCCTTCTGTGTTTTTCCTCTGCCATCAAAAGAGAGAACGGGCTGGCGATGGCTTGGTGCAGACCCACAGCAGTCCTAGCGGCGAAGTGATTTCCGCGGTCTCTGGTGCCACCGCGTGGCCGATCGGCAAAAGTGCGTCGCGGTTGTTTCCGCGATCTCTCGCGCCCCCTCGTGGCCAATCGGGGGAACTGCATCGAGGTTGTTTCAGCTGTCTCTGGTGCCCCCACGCGGTCAATCGGCAGAATTGCGGCAGCGTCGCTACGTCGCCGCAGGCAGCAGGGCGCGTGCGCGCAGGCACGCGGAAGTGGTGCTCGGTCCCCCGGGAAGTAGTGCGCATGCGCCACAAGCTTTCCAATCGCACGCATTTCTTCGAAGCCCTGAGATGCAGGTGAGCAGTCAATACTTGGACCGCCGGCTCCGCGACACTTTTCTCTCTTCCGATCCAGAATGCTCCTCGTCTGTTTCCTCGGGCGGTTTTATGCCCCGGTCTGCTTCGAGAACGTACTGGAGGCGCTGCAAACGACGGCGCGTGCGTTTTGCGGCCGTGAGGAAAGCGTGCGTATTGCGGCGTCGAGGCTGGCGCGCGCGCAGAGCACGTGGCACACGCGCATTGCGGGGCACAGCCACGCGCATGCGCCGTCGCGGGCAGAGTGCGGCGCATGCCCCGTTCGGAACAGAATCCAGTGCGCGCGTAGCGCTTTTTTTTTTCTTCTTCTTCTTTTTTTTTTTTAAACCACTGGCGCATGCGTCGTGCTTTCTCATGAATCGCGCGTCCGTACTCCGTGCTGTTGTCTCGAGAACCGCGCCTGCGTAGTGCGGTGCGGAGACTGCCGCGTGCGCGGTGCCTAGCTTGGCCCGTGTGCGTTGCTCTCGCGAGACTTGCTTTTCCAGGAACGCTGCGGTGCAGGGCTGGGGCTGGAGCCCCAAACGTCTGCTCCTCCACCGCGGCGGCAAGCACGTTGGGTGCCACGAGGCGCTGAGGGGCAGCCGTGAGCCGACCCGGTCCGTTCCCGGGTGGGCTCGGGCATAAATCGGCGGAAATAGACGAGGGGCATCCTGGATTAGAAGGGGAAATTATCGCTGAGCCGGCGGTGCAAGAATCGGCTGCTTGCCCGTCCCCGCAGTGGTCTGTCGAAACAATTGCTATCTTTCAGTTGACGCGCGCGTGTTCGCTATTACCTGGAGGACTGATCACCATAGAGAGCGGCGGATTAGCGGCGCAGAGCGGTTTAAACGCCACTTCCGCGTTTGTACGCGCATGCGTTGTACCGCTTGCCGGCCTGAGCAGCAGGCAGCGGCAGTTCCGCGCATTGGCCACGAGGTGGCAGCAGAGACCGCGGGAAGAACTCCGGCGGCATTGCCGGGGACCCGCGGCGCAGGCCGTGGCGATCCGTTCCGCGTTGTGATGACGGGGGAAGAGCGCGAAGTTACAAGCGGGGGGAAAAGACGAAGAAAACAAAGGGAAACTACTCCAGACCCCGGAAAGCTGTGCTAAGTGCTTATGAATATCTGTTAAAAAAGAAAACAGACTCGTTTTTGCCAGCATCCATTGCACTGTTTCTAAATATTCACATACCGAAATGTAACTGCCCGGCAAATTTAACGATAACGAAATAAAGCACTTTGGCAGAAAGCACTGGGCTATATTAACGTTTGCTCAGCCTCTGTCTTGTTCACATTTTAATGTGTTTTTTTCCAAGGTCTTTCTTCAACTCCAGGTTTCATTTTTGGCTTTTTATTCTTTTTAATGCCATAAAACGGGTAGTTTTAGGCCCTAGCAGGTCTACGCAGGCAGAGACAAAGTTGCAGTTCTGAGATTCTTGGGGACCGTTACATCATTTCCACAAAGATTAACAAAACCTGCAGTTCTCCACTTAAGTTTACAGATGGAAAACATGAATTCAGCTGCATGGAAAGAATCGATGTGTCACAGCTGCCATCGGGAGGATGGCCAGAGAGTTGTGCAGGTCCACTGCTTGCTCAGCTGCACCTTTTTATCTGCCCTTCTCTGGTCCTCCTGCAGCTGGACAGATAGCCCACAAGGGCACGGGGGACGCAGACCCCCCCGGCCAGCTGCAGCAGTCGCTCCTGCCAGTGCTCCCTTTCCTCCCGACCATTCCCATTTTGCAGGCTGGTGCCCTGTGTGGCAGAGGAGGAGAGAGCTGCGGGCAGAAGGAAAACAGGGTGCTGGGATTCCTCCAGCCCGCTGCCAGATGTCTTCTCTGGCGTGTTGGGGGTGGGCAGAGGACTGTGGGAGCAGCTTCGAGGCTCTGGGCAGGAGGGAAGGCAGCAAAGATGCAGCTTCAGGCAGCGGACTCTGAGCTGGAGCAGTGCAGCCAGGCACGGCTGCACAGCTCACAGTCTGGACACACGGAAGAAGTTCGTCCAGCTGAGGGCTGCAGGGCTGTCCTTACCAAGCGCTCCCCCGTGCTGCAGTTCTGCATGGGCACCGATTGCTCAAGCTCTTCCCTCTGCAGGAGCTCAGAAGCAACAACAGCCCCGACCCCAAACCAGGCAGGTAATGACAACATACACACACAGATACACACCCGCTACAGAATCTGGCACTCTGCAGTCCTCCCAGAGCTTGTTGCTGCTTTTTAGGCTGCTCCACCGCTATTCTGTCCTTTTCCCTTCATTCCCCTATGTCTCGCCCCCTTCCTTCGCCCCGTGCCATCCTCATTCCTTTTTCAGGCTTCCTCCTTTCTTTCCTCACTTCCTTCCCCGTCCCTTCCCCCACAGGCAACGGCCTGTGTTCTGCTGCTGTTTCAGCTGACAATCCTGAAACCACACTTTTCAAAGACATTGGATCAGATCGCATACTGTCACTGATTTAAAAAAGAAAACAACAAGTGCAGTATTATGTATGGATAACAAACTCCTACCTGCTTGAAAAACAGTAGCAGCTCCTCATCCTGGAGTGTCACCATCACCCCCACGTTGGGCTGGCACTGCTCATCTGCCCCGCAGTGCTGCTCAAACTCCTGGCACAGCCTGCCACCTCCTTGTGTCACCTCCACGTGCCACCTCCTCTTGCCTCTCTAGTTCTGACCCCACGCGTCAACCCCATGTCCCTCCGTGTCCCCCCATGTCCCTGTGTCCCCATGTGCCCTCTCATGTCCCCTCAAGTCCTCCCACGCCCCCTGCCCCGCTTTGCTCCATGCCGATGTTGTCGGCTTGAGGACAAGGACGGGGATGCCTGTGGGAGTGGAGTCCGGGGAGACGTTGCTGGCCATGCGCAGTGGGGTGATGGTGTCCTCGGGGCATGGCTGTGACAGTGGGGTGAGGGTAGCACCCCACAAGTGGGGATCATTGCCCCCAAAATGGGGCTTGTGCCCCCTGCATGTGGGCAAGTTGTATGGGGAGTGCGTTCTGGAGATGCTTTGTCTGTTCTCCAGATCTGCAGTGACTTCAGCAATCCCACGTCGTGCCGCAGCAGAAATGGGTCCTGCGGTACGTCAGTGATCTCTGACTTGAGGTGCGCAGGGGCTGCACGAAGTACGCACGCTGCAGCCTCCCTACTTCTTTGGGGTTTGGGATTGATGTTGGAGCCCAATGGCTACACGGTGCCTTACAGGCAGGTGCCAGCTTCACCCACTGAGGACACCAAATCGTAAAATATTTTCACGATGGTCTTTAATCGCTGCGTGAGTAGGTAATGCACATTTCTCACTGGGGAGCCATAAGCTGACCCTGGCAGTTTGGCAAACAGCACTCGCTCCACTCACACCGTAATCGCAGCCTTTTCGCTGCACATGCAGCTTCTCAGCATCTTGCTGCATCAGTATTAAAATCTGTGCTCTCCTATCTATTAGAAATTTTATCAGTTGCCTTTGAGGACATCTGACTGGAATCAAAATATGTGGGCCATCCTTGCTCATTCAGTGATAAACTTCCCCTTGCCAGACAGGCAGACCCAATTCACTTTTTTTTTTTTTTTTTTTATTCATGACGTTATGGGAACTTTGAGATCACAGCCTGAAGCAGTGATGGAGCATCTGGTGAGGGGTGGTGCAGCCCTGCAAGCACAGGTGGAAGCAATGCAGCTGTGGGACCAGGTGGGGCTGAGCCTGGCTCCACCCCTCCCTCACCTCATTTAAGGGCTGGCAGCCCCCAAGGCAGCATCTTTTGCTGGAGACTGCCTGCTGTGGACTGTTGGGTGAGTGCTCTTTCCTGGAAAGAGGCAACTGATTTTTGTTCCCTGCTGTAGGGCTTTGATCTTCCCCTTTCTGAGGGGATCTGAAGCTGGACTTGTGGGAATGGAGTGTTGTTTCTGCATTTGATATTAAAAAGAAGCAATTGGTTTGAAGAAGTAGAACATAATGCATTTGTATTCTGTAACTTATCCTTAGAAATAGTTGATCTAAGAAGTAAAATACTGTATATGTTAGTGGCATGTTTTAGAAACATTATTACTGAAATATGTGATTAATTCCTTATTGCAAAACTGTAATAGTTGTTAAGTGTTCCAAACAATGCGAGTATAGCGTGCTAAGAATTAGAAAACATTGTAGAGCTGTTCTCTTAGGATAAGAAACTCTTAGCAAAAGAAAGATCTAGCAAACATCAAAGAAGTTAGGGCCTCTACACAAGGCTGGACTGTCTCACTCCATGAGAAGGTTGGGGTGTGAAGGCAGGCACCAGGATACTCCCCTGCCTCTCTCCCAAGCTTATCTTTGTAGAAAGGAGGACAAGCAGGTATCCACAAAATAACGATCAGATGTGGAATAAGTTAATTAACTACAGATTGATGCTTATGCAGCAAAAATTTGTTTGTCCAGTGTTTCCATGTTTAGAGAAGTGTCGAGAAGATTGTGAACCTGAAGTACTCAGCCGATGAGGAGCCAGGGGGTAAGAGAGAAGCGTCGGGGAATAGGGAATAAAAGAGGTAACTCTGTTTTCTGTGTGCTCTCCTGCTTGCAGGAGGCCCGCCATTGCAATTGCAAATAAAATCTGCTTTATCAGAGATACCGTCCTAGAAAAGTATTTGGATATTTCCTACAGACTGGAGCAGCAATGTCTGCTATGCTTGTTCTTATTTTTCTTTTCAATTCTTTTCTTAAGGGAGTGAAGGGGTTATCTCCCTTTCTCCGAACTGGTAACGGAGGGGCTGACATACATTCCTTTCTTTTGCTCTTGTCTCATTTCTGGAATGCTTCAGTCAGTCCCAAGGTAATGCTGGTTGGCTGACTGAGCATTGCAACTCTGGAAATGCCTGGAGCTAATGCGCTTTTCCGTAAAGGGATCCTGTGTTCTCCAGGTTTCCTCTGTAACTCTTCTTAAGTTCAGTACCTTCTTGTGAAGTCTCTGTTCCCTCTTTCATGATTCTCATTGCCTAATCTCCAACCTGAGACTCCAAACTTGGTTTGTCTGCTATCACGTTGTCCCAATCCATTTCATGATGCGTTCCCTCTGTGTCCTCGTGTCCCGCCTGTGTCTTTGTGTCCTCCCTGTGTCCTCTGCCCATGTCCCCTCTGTGTCTCCTGTGCCACGTATTAATTCCGCCCATGCTGAGTATTTAAATCATGTTCCTTGTGTCTTTGGATCCATTCCGTTTTGCAGCTCGATGGGGTTTAAGGGTTCCTGGGGCTCCTCTAGTTAGTGGTTTAAGCACTGTGAAATCTGTGGAGCGGATAATGGAACGCCACAAATCCCTTGTTCATGCATCGCTTGTATGCAGGTGGGTTTTGTGATGGCTGTGGGATGCTCACTAAAAGATGGAATGGGTGTCACAAGGGGCTCGCCTTGCTCCCTGGGGTTTATTGTTCTGGCCCAATAAGCTATGTGGCTAGTAATAGGGTGAGGTGCATGTATCGGGCTGGGACCTGAGCTTAAGAAAACCCCCAGCCCCAGTGGCCATTTTCTTCATCCTAGCTTAGTGTAATACAGTCTCCACTACTTGAGCATACTGAACACGAGTATTCTGTTCCTGTCTTGTCTGGTTCTCTCCTAGACCTCCCTTACAAATTTGTCAGTAGTAACAGATGTCAGGGCATAGTTCTCAGAGCATGTTACTTTCCTAGTCTGTACGATAGCCAATCTCCCCACCCCTCTTCCTTCCATCTCCTGACCACCATTAAATAGCTAGTTCTGCAGCTGTGGGACCCACCAGTGTGATGAAGCAGTACCTCTGGTGTGCTGAATACTGGCACTGGCACAGAGAGGCTCTATGGCTGATGTGAATCTTCCTGACTGGACTACTTGGTGAGCTTCCCCAGAGCTGTTGAGCACACAGGCTTCCCCACCTACCCTGATTGCTCACCAGGCCATCGATGTCTTTTGTGGACATGGCTTCAGGTATCATACCAGAGACTCCTTAGATTCGGAAGTGACCATTTATGATGGTCTAGTCCAACTCGCCCACAATGAACAGGGATATTCACAGCTAGATCAGGTTGCCCTGTGTGTCACCTTGGAAGGGACAGGGCATCCACCGCATCTCTGGGCAACCTGGTCCACTGCACAGAATCACAGAATGTCTTGGGTTGGAAGGGACCTCAAGGATCGTGAATCTCCAACCCCCCTGCTACATGCAGGACCATCAACCTCCCCATTTCATACTAGACCAGGCTGCCCAGGGCCCCATCCAACCTGGATTGAACACCTCCAGGGATGGACGGGGCATCCACAGCCTCTCTGGGCAGCTGTTCCAGCACCTCACCGCTCTCTCTGTAAAGAACTTCCCCCTGACGTCCAACCTAAATCTTCCCTCCCTCAACTTAAAACGTTTCCCCTTGTCCCTTGCTGTGAAAGATATTTTCCTTATATCTAACCTAAATTTTCCCTTCTTCTTTCCTTTAGGCTCCCCTTTGGGTATCGAAAGGCTGTTACCAGGTCACCTCGGAGCCTTCACTTCTCCGGGCTGAACAGCCCCAGCTCTCTCAGCCTGTCCTCACAGGTGAGGTGTTTGATCCTTTGGTTCTTTTTTTTTTTTTTTTGTGGCCGTCCTCTGTATGTGCTCCAACGGGTCCATGTCTCTTCTGCACTGAGGACTCTTCATATGGACACAGTACTCCAGGTGAGGCCTCTTCAGCACAGAGCAGAGGGGCAGGATCGCCCCTTTTCACCTGCTGACCGCACATCTTTTGGTGCAGCCCAGGATGTGGCTGGTTTTCTGGGCTGGGAGGGCACTTTGCTGGCTCACATACAGCTTGCCATCCACCAGGTCTTTTGGGACAGGCCTATGCTCAGCTCTTTCATCCCCCAGCATGTATTGGTAGTGGGAGGTTCTCTTGTCCCAGGTGCAAGACACTGCACCTGGATTTGTTGAAGCTGATGAGGTTTGTCTGTGCCCGCTGCTTGAGCCTGTCTAGATCCCTGTGGTTGGCGTCCTGCCCCTCTGGTGTGTCACTGGTCCTCACAGCTTGGTGTTGTCAGCAAATTTTCTGAGGGTGCACTTGATCCCGCTGGTGATGCCACTGATGAAGATATTGAAGAGTCTCAGCCCCAGCGCGGACCCCTTTGAGATGCCATTCATCACCGATCGCCATCCAGACACGGAGCCGTTGGCTCCTGGACTCGATGCTGCAGCCGGTTCTTTGTCCATTGAACGGTCCGCTCACCGAATCCGTATCCTTCCAATTTGGAAAGAAGGATGTTGTGTCAGAGGCCTTGCTGAAGTCCAGGTGGATGATATCAGTGGTTCTTCACTTGGCTATTGATGCAGTGACACCATCACAGACGGCCGCTAGATCGGTCAGGCAGGATTTACCCTTGGTCCTCTGGGTGCTCCAACAGGTCCCTGTCTTTTCTGCACTAAGGACTCTACACCTGGGCGCGATCCCTAGATATGGGATCACGTAGAATATCGTCTCAGATAAGGGAAACCACTTTACTTCACAGGTCCTACAGGAGCTAATGAGAACTCTAGAAATCAAGCGGGAGTTCCGTACTCACCGGCACCCTCCTTCTTCAGAGAAAGTAGGATGGATCGGTCAGATGCTGACAAAGCGCTTGTCAAAATGGATTTTAGAGACCAAATGACCATGGCCAAAGCGTTTACCTGTAGCCCTTCTCTGAATACGAACCGCTCCCAGAAAAGACTTGGGAGTATCAACGTATGAAGTGTTGTTTGGGTTGATGTACTTGGGAGGGAGAGGTGAGATGCCCTCTCTTGAAGCCAAGGATAAGTTTCCTAAGAACTACATACTCGGGTTGTCTGCTTCTCTGTTATCCCTCAAGGGACATGGACTGCTGTCTCGAGCTCCACCTCTGGAATTTCTAGTGCCCTCATTCCGTGCTGGAGGCTGGGTCCTAACACGCACGTGTAAGGAATCAAAGCTTCAGCCCGAGTGGGATGGACCATTTCATGTGCTGCTGCAGTGGATGTCGTCTGCCTTCACTTCAGCAATGCTTTCGATACAGTCTCCCACGACATCCTGCAAATGAAGCTGAGGAAGCGTGGGTTAGATGAGTGGACAACGAGGTGGGCTGAGAACTGGCTTACTGGCTGAGCTCAGGGGGCGGTGATCGGCGGTGCAGAGTGCGGGTGGAGAGCTGTGAGTGGCGGCGCTCCTTGGGGGTTGGTTCTGGGTCTGGTTGTGAAAGGTAGGTTGTGTTTTTGCAGTAGAAGCTTTTAGTGTTTTCGGTACGTAGTATTGACCTTCACTGAACTTATAACCCTCTTGTGAAATAGCTGTTTTCCTTCCACTAAGAAAGCTGTTGAACAGAGTAGAAAGTTAAAGATTGGGGGCGTTCTGACTGGGGTAGAAGTGAGCCAGGTGCAAAACAAGGCAAAGATGCGGGCTGGAGAAAGAGAGCCCAGCACAGGACAGAACGCATGTGCTCACTCTTGGAAATATGGCCCTCGTATCTCCATGGAGAAGTACAAAACATATGAAAGAACAACGGGTTGGTAATGGACCTTATATGGAAATGTATCATAGCAACAGCATCGGGGAGAGTGTAAGCCTGAGACGCTCAACCAGTGAATGCCAGGAGAGCGTTACCTGCGTTGGGTTTGGAGTATAGAACGGAATGAATTTCGCTGACTGTTGCACAGTCCCTCCCTCGCTAATAGGGGACATGAGCCTGTTATTGCAATGACGAATAAACTTTGCTGCTATCACTGAGATCCTGGCCTAACCTGAATTTTTTGGCTTTGAGTGTTTCTCACAAACGTGGTGTCAAAACCAAATGTGGTTAATCGTTTCAAGCCATGGCTTGGCTGCACGCATCTGCCTGCTTCGTACGAGGTTTTTCATTACCTCGGACGCTGGCTGCAAAAAATAGAGTAATAAAAATCTTGACAACATCAATTTGCTGGTTATTTGTTTATTGACAAGTACCCCTACGCGCTGAGCGCAGGTTTGGTGGGTTTGTCGAAGATTTCCTTCGTTGTCTTTGTCGTCTTCCCTTCCCCCCTCTCCCTTCTGTGTTTTTCCTCTGCCATCAAAAGAGAGAACGGGCTGGCGATGGCTTGGTGCAGACCCACAGCAGTCCTAGCGGCGAAGTGATTTCCGCGGTCTCTGGTGCCACCGCGTGGCCGATCGGCAAAAGTGCGTCGCGGTTGTTTCCGCGATCTCTCGCGCCCCCTCGTGGCCAATCGGGGGAACTGCATCGAGGTTGTTTCAGCTGTCTCTGGTGCCCCCACGCGGTCAATCGGCAGAATTGCGGCAGCGTCGCTACGTCGCCGCAGGCAGCAGGGCGCGTGCGCGCAGGCACGCGGAAGTGGTGCTCGGTCCCCCGGGAAGTAGTGCGCATGCGCCACAAGCTTTCCAATCGCACGCATTTCTTCGAAGCCCTGAGATGCAGGTGAGCAGTCAATACTTGGACCGCCGGCTCCGCGACACTTTTCTCTCTTCCGATCCAGAATGCTCCTCGTCTGTTTCCTCGGGCGGTTTTATGCCCCGGT
Organism: Phasianus colchicus; assembly: GCF_987193195.1. Taxonomy (NCBI): domain Eukaryota; kingdom Metazoa; phylum Chordata; class Aves; order Galliformes; family Phasianidae; genus Phasianus; species Phasianus colchicus. The sequence goes on from NC_143449.1 coordinate 20,267,152, forward strand.
CTGCTTCGAGAACGTACTGGAGGCGCTGCAAACGACGGCGCGTGCGTTTTGCGGCCGTGAGGAAAGCGTGCGTATTGCGGCGTCGAGGCTGGCGCGCGCGCAGAGCACGTGGCACACGCGCATTGCGGGGCACAGCCACGCGCATGCGCCGTCGCGGGCAGAGTGCGGCGCATGCCCCGTTCGGAACAGAATCCAGTGCGCGCGTAGCGCTTTTTTTTTTCTTCTTCTTCTTTTTTTTTTTTAAACCACTGGCGCATGCGTCGTGCTTTCTCATGAATCGCGCGTCCGTACTCCGTGCTGTTGTCTCGAGAACCGCGCCTGCGTAGTGCGGTGCGGAGACTGCCGCGTGCGCGGTGCCTAGCTTGGCCCGTGTGCGTTGCTCTCGCGAGACTTGCTTTTCCAGGAACGCTGCGGTGCAGGGCTGGGGCTGGAGCCCCAAACGTCTGCTCCTCCACCGCGGCGGCAAGCACGTTGGGTGCCACGAGGCGCTGAGGGGCAGCCGTGAGCCGACCCGGTCCGTTCCCGGGTGGGCTCGGGCATAAATCGGCGGAAATAGACGAGGGGCATCCTGGATTAGAAGGGGAAATTATCGCTGAGCCGGCGGTGCAAGAATCGGCTGCTTGCCCGTCCCCGCAGTGGTCTGTCGAAACAATTGCTATCTTTCAGTTGACGCGCGCGTGTTCGCTATTACCTGGAGGACTGATCACCATAGAGAGCGGCGGATTAGCGGCGCAGAGCGGTTTAAACGCCACTTCCGCGTTTGTACGCGCATGCGTTGTACCGCTTGCCGGCCTGAGCAGCAGGCAGCGGCAGTTCCGCGCATTGGCCACGAGGTGGCAGCAGAGACCGCGGGAAGAACTCCGGCGGCATTGCCGGGGACCCGCGGCGCAGGCCGTGGCGATCCGTTCCGCGTTGTGATGACGGGGGAAGAGCGCGAAGTTACAAGCGGGGGGAAAAGACGAAGAAAACAAAGGGAAACTACTCCAGACCCCGGAAAGCTGTGCTAAGTGCTTATGAATATCTGTTAAAAAAGAAAACAGACTCGTTTTTGCCAGCATCCATTGCACTGTTTCTAAATATTCACATACCGAAATGTAACTGCCCGGCAAATTTAACGATAACGAAATAAAGCACTTTGGCAGAAAGCACTGGGCTATATTAACGTTTGCTCAGCCTCTGTCTTGTTCACATTTTAATGTGTTTTTTTCCAAGGTCTTTCTTCAACTCCAGGTTTCATTTTTGGCTTTTTATTCTTTTTAATGCCATAAAACGGGTAGTTTTAGGCCCTAGCAGGTCTACGCAGGCAGAGACAAAGTTGCAGTTCTGAGATTCTTGGGGACCGTTACATCATTTCCACAAAGATTAACAAAACCTGCAGTTCTCCACTTAAGTTTACAGATGGAAAACATGAATTCAGCTGCATGGAAAGAATCGATGTGTCACAGCTGCCATCGGGAGGATGGCCAGAGAGTTGTGCAGGTCCACTGCTTGCTCAGCTGCACCTTTTTATCTGCCCTTCTCTGGTCCTCCTGCAGCTGGACAGATAGCCCACAAGGGCACGGGGGACGCAGACCCCCCCGGCCAGCTGCAGCAGTCGCTCCTGCCAGTGCTCCCTTTCCTCCCGACCATTCCCATTTTGCAGGCTGGTGCCCTGTGTGGCAGAGGAGGAGAGAGCTGCGGGCAGAAGGAAAACAGGGTGCTGGGATTCCTCCAGCCCGCTGCCAGATGTCTTCTCTGGCGTGTTGGGGGTGGGCAGAGGACTGTGGGAGCAGCTTCGAGGCTCTGGGCAGGAGGGAAGGCAGCAAAGATGCAGCTTCAGGCAGCGGACTCTGAGCTGGAGCAGTGCAGCCAGGCACGGCTGCACAGCTCACAGTCTGGACACACGGAAGAAGTTCGTCCAGCTGAGGGCTGCAGGGCTGTCCTTACCAAGCGCTCCCCCGTGCTGCAGTTCTGCATGGGCACCGATTGCTCAAGCTCTTCCCTCTGCAGGAGCTCAGAAGCAACAACAGCCCCGACCCCAAACCAGGCAGGTAATGACAACATACACACACAGATACACACCCGCTACAGAATCTGGCACTCTGCAGTCCTCCCAGAGCTTGTTGCTGCTTTTTAGGCTGCTCCACCGCTATTCTGTCCTTTTCCCTTCATTCCCCTATGTCTCGCCCCCTTCCTTCGCCCCGTGCCATCCTCATTCCTTTTTCAGGCTTCCTCCTTTCTTTCCTCACTTCCTTCCCCGTCCCTTCCCCCACAGGCAACGGCCTGTGTTCTGCTGCTGTTTCAGCTGACAATCCTGAAACCACACTTTTCAAAGACATTGGATCAGATCGCATACTGTCACTGATTTAAAAAAGAAAACAACAAGTGCAGTATTATGTATGGATAACAAACTCCTACCTGCTTGAAAAACAGTAGCAGCTCCTCATCCTGGAGTGTCACCATCACCCCCACGTTGGGCTGGCACTGCTCATCTGCCCCGCAGTGCTGCTCAAACTCCTGGCACAGCCTGCCACCTCCTTGTGTCACCTCCACGTGCCACCTCCTCTTGCCTCTCTAGTTCTGACCCCACGCGTCAACCCCATGTCCCTCCGTGTCCCCCCATGTCCCTGTGTCCCCATGTGCCCTCTCATGTCCCCTCAAGTCCTCCCACGCCCCCTGCCCCGCTTTGCTCCATGCCGATGTTGTCGGCTTGAGGACAAGGACGGGGATGCCTGTGGGAGTGGAGTCCGGGGAGACGTTGCTGGCCATGCGCAGTGGGGTGATGGTGTCCTCGGGGCATGGCTGTGACAGTGGGGTGAGGGTAGCACCCCACAAGTGGGGATCATTGCCCCCAAAATGGGGCTTGTGCCCCCTGCATGTGGGCAAGTTGTATGGGGAGTGCGTTCTGGAGATGCTTTGTCTGTTCTCCAGATCTGCAGTGACTTCAGCAATCCCACGTCGTGCCGCAGCAGAAATGGGTCCTGCGGTACGTCAGTGATCTCTGACTTGAGGTGCGCAGGGGCTGCACGAAGTACGCACGCTGCAGCCTCCCTACTTCTTTGGGGTTTGGGATTGATGTTGGAGCCCAATGGCTACACGGTGCCTTACAGGCAGGTGCCAGCTTCACCCACTGAGGACACCAAATCGTAAAATATTTTCACGATGGTCTTTAATCGCTGCGTGAGTAGGTAATGCACATTTCTCACTGGGGAGCCATAAGCTGACCCTGGCAGTTTGGCAAACAGCACTCGCTCCACTCACACCGTAATCGCAGCCTTTTCGCTGCACATGCAGCTTCTCAGCATCTTGCTGCATCAGTATTAAAATCTGTGCTCTCCTATCTATTAGAAATTTTATCAGTTGCCTTTGAGGACATCTGACTGGAATCAAAATATGTGGGCCATCCTTGCTCATTCAGTGATAAACTTCCCCTTGCCAGACAGGCAGACCCAATTCACTTTTTTTTTTTTTTTTTATTCATGACGTTATGGGAACTTTGAGATCACAGCCTGAAGCAGTGATGGAGCATCTGGTGAGGGGTGGTGCAGCCCTGCAAGCACAGGTGGAAGCAATGCAGCTGTGGGACCAGGTGGGGCTGAGCCTGGCTCCACCCCTCCCTCACCTCATTTAAGGGCTGGCAGCCCCCAAGGCAGCATCTTTTGCTGGAGACTGCCTGCTGTGGACTGTTGGGTGAGTGCTCTTTCCTGGAAAGAGGCAACTGATTTTTGTTCCCTGCTGTAGGGCTTTGATCTTCCCCTTTCTGAGGGGATCTGAAGCTGGACTTGTGGGAATGGAGTGTTGTTTCTGCATTTGATATTAAAAAGAAGCAATTGGTTTGAAGAAGTAGAACATAATGCATTTGTATTCTGTAACTTATCCTTAGAAATAGTTGATCTAAGAAGTAAAATACTGTATATGTTAGTGGCATGTTTTAGAAACATTATTACTGAAATATGTGATTAATTCCTTATTGCAAAACTGTAATAGTTGTTAAGTGTTCCAAACAATGCGAGTATAGCGTGCTAAGAATTAGAAAACATTGTAGAGCTGTTCTCTTAGGATAAGAAACTCTTAGCAAAAGAAAGATCTAGCAAACATCAAAGAAGTTAGGGCCTCTACACAAGGCTGGACTGTCTCACTCCATGAGAAGGTTGGGGTGTGAAGGCAGGCACCAGGATACTCCCCTGCCTCTCTCCCAAGCTTATCTTTGTAGAAAGGAGGACAAGCAGGTATCCACAAAATAACGATCAGATGTGGAATAAGTTAATTAACTACAGATTGATGCTTATGCAGCAAAAATTTGTTTGTCCAGTGTTTCCATGTTTAGAGAAGTGTCGAGAAGATTGTGAACCTGAAGTACTCAGCCGATGAGGAGCCAGGGGGTAAGAGAGAAGCGTCGGGGAATAGGGAATAAAAGAGGTAACTCTGTTTTCTGTGTGCTCTCCTGCTTGCAGGAGGCCCGCCATTGCAATTGCAAATAAAATCTGCTTTATCAGAGATACCGTCCTAGAAAAGTATTTGGATATTTCCTACAGACTGGAGCAGCAATGTCTGCTATGCTTGTTCTTATTTTTCTTTTCAATTCTTTTCTTAAGGGAGTGAAGGGGTTATCTCCCTTTCTCCGAACTGGTAACGGAGGGGCTGACATACATTCCTTTCTTTTGCTCTTGTCTCATTTCTGGAATGCTTCAGTCAGTCCCAAGGTAATGCTGGTTGGCTGACTGAGCATTGCAACTCTGGAAATGCCTGGAGCTAATGCGCTTTTCCGTAAAGGGATCCTGTGTTCTCCAGGTTTCCTCTGTAACTCTTCTTAAGTTCAGTACCTTCTTGTGAAGTCTCTGTTCCCTCTTTCATGATTCTCATTGCCTAATCTCCAACCTGAGACTCCAAACTTGGTTTGTCTGCTATCACGTTGTCCCAATCCATTTCATGATGCGTTCCCTCTGTGTCCTCGTGTCCCGCCTGTGTCTTTGTGTCCTCCCTGTGTCCTCTGCCCATGTCCCCTCTGTGTCTCCTGTGCCACGTATTAATTCCGCCCATGCTGAGTATTTAAATCATGTTCCTTGTGTCTTTGGATCCATTCCGTTTTGCAGCTCGATGGGGTTTAAGGGTTCCTGGGGCTCCTCTAGTTAGTGGTTTAAGCACTGTGAAATCTGTGGAGCGGATAATGGAACGCCACAAATCCCTTGTTCATGCATCGCTTGTATGCAGGTGGGTTTTGTGATGGCTGTGGGATGCTCACTAAAAGATGGAATGGGTGTCACAAGGGGCTCGCCTTGCTCCCTGGGGTTTATTGTTCTGGCCCAATAAGCTATGTGGCTAGTAATAGGGTGAGGTGCATGTATCGGGCTGGGACCTGAGCTTAAGAAAACCCCCAGCCCCAGTGGCCATTTTCTTCATCCTAGCTTAGTGTAATACAGTCTCCACTACTTGAGCATACTGAACACGAGTATTCTGTTCCTGTCTTGTCTGGTTCTCTCCTAGACCTCCCTTACAAATTTGTCAGTAGTAACAGATGTCAGGGCATAGTTCTCAGAGCATGTTACTTTCCTAGTCTGTACGATAGCCAATCTCCCCACCCCTCTTCCTTCCATCTCCTGACCACCATTAAATAGCTAGTTCTGCAGCTGTGGGACCCACCAGTGTGATGAAGCAGTACCTCTGGTGTGCTGAATACTGGCACTGGCACAGAGAGGCTCTATGGCTGATGTGAATCTTCCTGACTGGACTACTTGGTGAGCTTCCCCAGAGCTGTTGAGCACACAGGCTTCCCCACCTACCCTGATTGCTCACCAGGCCATCGATGTCTTTTGTGGACATGGCTTCAGGTATCATACCAGAGACTCCTTAGATTCGGAAGTGACCATTTATGATGGTCTAGTCCAACTCGCCCACAATGAACAGGGATATTCACAGCTAGATCAGGTTGCCCTGTGTGTCACCTTGGAAGGGACAGGGCATCCACCGCATCTCTGGGCAACCTGGTCCACTGCACAGAATCACAGAATGTCTTGGGTTGGAAGGGACCTCAAGGATCGTGAATCTCCAACCCCCCTGCTACATGCAGGACCATCAACCTCCCCATTTCATACTAGACCAGGCTGCCCAGGGCCCCATCCAACCTGGATTGAACACCTCCAGGGATGGACGGGGCATCCACAGCCTCTCTGGGCAGCTGTTCCAGCACCTCACCGCTCTCTCTGTAAAGAACTTCCCCCTGACGTCCAACCTAAATCTTCCCTCCCTCAACTTAAAACGTTTCCCCTTGTCCCTTGCTGTGAAAGATATTTTCCTTATATCTAACCTAAATTTTCCCTTCTTCTTTCCTTTAGGCTCCCCTTTGGGTATCGAAAGGCTGTTACCAGGTCACCTCGGAGCCTTCACTTCTCCGGGCTGAACAGCCCCAGCTCTCTCAGCCTGTCCTCACAGGTGAGGTGTTTGATCCTTTGGTTCTTTTTTTTTTTTTTTTTGTGGCCGTCCTCTGTATGTGCTCCAACGGGTCCATGTCTCTTCTGCACTGAGGACTCTTCATATGGACACAGTACTCCAGGTGAGGCCTCTTCAGCACAGAGCAGAGGGGCAGGATCGCCCCTTTTCACCTGCTGACCGCACATCTTTTGGTGCAGCCCAGGATGTGGCTGGTTTTCTGGGCTGGGAGGGCACTTTGCTGGCTCACATACAGCTTGCCATCCACCAGGTCTTTTGGGACAGGCCTATGCTCAGCTCTTTCATCCCCCAGCATGTATTGGTAGTGGGAGGTTCTCTTGTCCCAGGTGCAAGACACTGCACCTGGATTTGTTGAAGCTGATGAGGTTTGTCTGTGCCCGCTGCTTGAGCCTGTCTAGATCCCTGTGGTTGGCGTCCTGCCCCTCTGGTGTGTCACTGGTCCTCACAGCTTGGTGTTGTCAGCAAATTTTCTGAGGGTGCACTTGATCCCGCTGGTGATGCCACTGATGAAGATATTGAAGAGTCTCAGCCCCAGCGCGGACCCCTTTGAGATGCCATTCATCACCGATCGCCATCCAGACACGGAGCCGTTGGCTCCTGGACTCGATGCTGCAGCCGGTTCTTTGTCCATTGAACGGTCCGCTCACCGAATCCGTATCCTTCCAATTTGGAAAGAAGGATGTTGTGTCAGAGGCCTTGCTGAAGTCCAGGTGGATGATATCAGTGGTTCTTCACTTGGCTATTGATGCAGTGACACCATCACAGACGGCCGCTAGATCGGTCAGGCAGGATTTACCCTTGGTCCTCTGGGTGCTCCAACAGGTCCCTGTCTTTTCTGCACTAAGGACTCTACACCTGGGCGCGATCCCTAGATATGGGATCACGTAGAATATCGTCTCAGATAAGGGAAACCACTTTACTTCACAGGTCCTACAGGAGCTAATGAGAACTCTAGAAATCAAGCGGGAGTTCCGTACTCACCGGCACCCTCCTTCTTCAGAGAAAGTAGGATGGATCGGTCAGATGCTGACAAAGCGCTTGTCAAAATGGATTTTAGAGACCAAATGACCATGGCCAAAGCGTTTACCTGTAGCCCTTCTCTGAATACGAACCGCTCCCAGAAAAGACTTGGGAGTATCAACGTATGAAGTGTTGTTTGGGTTGATGTACTTGGGAGGGAGAGGTGAGATGCCCTCTCTTGAAGCCAAGGATAAGTTTCCTAAGAACTACATACTCGGGTTGTCTGCTTCTCTGTTATCCCTCAAGGGACATGGACTGCTGTCTCGAGCTCCACCTCTGGAATTTCTAGTGCCCTCATTCCGTGCTGGAGGCTGGGTCCTAACACGCACGTGTAAGGAATCAAAGCTTCAGCCCGAGTGGGATGGACCATTTCAGGTGCTGCTGCAGTGGATGTCGTCTGCCTTCACTTCAGCAATGCTTTCGATACAGTCTCCCACGACATCCTGCAAATGAAGCTGAGGAAGCGTGGGTTAGATGAGTGGACAACGAGGTGGGCTGAGAACTGGCTTACTGGCTGAGCTCAGGGGGCGGTGATCGGCGGTGCAGAGTGCGGGTGGAGAGCTGTGAGTGGCGGCGCTCCTTGGGGGTTGGTTCTGGGTCTGGTTGTGAAAGGTAGGTTGTGTTTTTGCAGTAGAAGCTTTTAGTGTTTTCGGTACGTAGTATTGACCTTCACTGAACTTATAACCCTCTTGTGAAATAGCTGTTTTCCTTCCACTAAGAAAGCTGTTGAACAGAGTAGAAAGTTAAAGATTGGGGGCGTTCTGACTGGGGTAGAAGTGAGCCAGGTGCAAAACAAGGCAAAGATGCGGGCTGGAGAAAGAGAGCCCAGCACAGGACAGAACGCATGTGCTCACTCTTGGAAATATGGCCCTCGTATCTCCATGGAGAAGTACAAAACATATGAAAGAACAACGGGTTGGTAATGGACCTTATATGGAAATGTATCATAGCAACAGCATCGGGGAGAGTGTAAGCCTGAGACGCTCAACCAGTGAATGCCAGGAGAGCGTTACCTGCGTTGGGTTTGGAGTATAGAACGGAATGAATTTCGCTGACTGTTGCACAGTCCCTCCCTCGCTAATAGGGGACATGAGCCTGTTATTGCAATGACGAATAAACTTTGCTGCTATCACTGAGATCCTGGCCTAACCTGAATTTTTTGGCTTTGAGTGTTTCTCACAAACGTGGTGTCAAAACCAAATGTGGTTAATCGTTTCAAGCCATGGCTTGGCTGCACGCATCTGCCTGCTTCGTACGAGGTTTTTCATTACCTCGGACGCTGGCTGCAAAAAATAGAGTAATAAAAATCTTGACAACATCAATTTGCTGGTTATTTGTTTATTGACAAGTACCCCTACGCGCTGAGCGCAGGTTTGGTGGGTTTGTCGAAGATTTCCTTCGTTGTCTTTGTCGTCTTCCCTTCCCCCCTCTCCCTTCTGTGTTTTTCCTCTGCCATCAAAAGAGAGAACGGGCTGGCGATGGCTTGGTGCAGACCCACAGCAGTCCTAGCGGCGAAGTGATTTCCGCGGTCTCTGGTGCCACCGCGTGGCCGATCGGCAAAAGTGCGTCGCGGTTGTTTCCGCGATCTCTCGCGCCCCCTCGTGGCCAATCGGGGGAACTGCATCGAGGTTGTTTCAGCTGTCTCTGGTGCCCCCACGCGGTCAATCGGCAGAATTGCGGCAGCGTCGCTACGTCGCCGCAGGCAGCAGGGCGCGTGCGCGCAGGCACGCGGAAGTGGTGCTCGGTCCCCCGGGAAGTAGTGCGCATGCGCCACAAGCTTTCCAATCGCACGCATTTCTTCGAAGCCCTGAGATGCAGGTGAGCAGTCAATACTTGGACCGCCGGCTCCGCGACACTTTTCTCTCTTCCGATCCAGAATGCTCCTCGTCTGTTTCCTCGGGCGGTTTTATGCCCCGGTCTGCTTCGAGAACGTACTGGAGGCGCTGCAAACGACGGCGCGTGCGTTTTGCGGCCGTGAGGAAAGCGTGCGTATTGCGGCGTCGAGGCTGGCGCGCGCGCAGAGCACGTGGCACACGCGCATTGCGGGGCACAGCCACGCGCATGCGCCGTCGCGGGCAGAGTGCGGCGCATGCCCCGTTCGGAACAGAATCCAGTGCGCGCGTAGCGCTTTTTTTTTTCTTCTTCTTCTTTTTTTTTTTTAAACCACTGGCGCATGCGTCGTGCTTTCTCATGAATCGCGCGTCCGTACTCCGTGCTGTTGTCTCGAGAACCGCGCCTGCGTAGTGCGGTGCGGAGACTGCCGCGTGCGCGGTGCCTAGCTTGGCCCGTGTGCGTTGCTCTCGCGAGACTTGCTTTTCCAGGAACGCTGCGGTGCAGGGCTGGGGCTGGAGCCCCAAACGTCTGCTCCTCCACCGCGGCGGCAAGCACGTTGGGTGCCACGAGGCGCTGAGGGGCAGCCGTGAGCCGACCCGGTCCGTTCCCGGGTGGGCTCGGGCATAAATCGGCGGAAATAGACGAGGGGCATCCTGGATTAGAAGGGGAAATTATCGCTGAGCCGGCGGTGCAAGAATCGGCTGCTTGCCCGTCCCCGCAGTGGTCTGTCGAAACAATTGCTATCTTTCAGTTGACGCGCGCGTGTTCGCTATTACCTGGAGGACTGATCACCATAGAGAGCGGCGGATTAGCGGCGCAGAGCGGTTTAAACGCCACTTCCGCGTTTGTACGCGCATGCGTTGTACCGCTTGCCGGCCTGAGCAGCAGGCAGCGGCAGTTCCGCGCATTGGCCACGAGGTGGCAGCAGAGACCGCGGGAAGAACTCCGGCGGCATTGCCGGGGACCCGCGGCGCAGGCCGTGGCGATCCGTTCCGCGTTGTGATGACGGGGGAAGAGCGCGAAGTTACAAGCGGGGGGAAAAGACGAAGAAAACAAAGGGAAACTACTCCAGACCCCGGAAAGCTGTGCTAAGTGCTTATGAATATCTGTTAAAAAAGAAAACAGACTCGTTTTTGCCAGCATCCATTGCACTGTTTCTAAATATTCACATACCGAAATGTAACTGCCCGGCAAATTTAACGATAACGAAATAAAGCACTTTGGCAGAAAGCACTGGGCTATATTAACGTTTGCTCAGCCTCTGTCTTGTTCACATTTTAATGTGTTTTTTTCCAAGGTCTTTCTTCAACTCCAGGTTTCATTTTTGGCTTTTTATTCTTTTTAATGCCATAAAACGGGTAGTTTTAGGCCCTAGCAGGTCTACGCAGGCAGAGACAAAGTTGCAGTTCTGAGATTCTTGGGGACCGTTACATCATTTCCACAAAGATTAACAAAACCTGCAGTTCTCCACTTAAGTTTACAGATGGAAAACATGAATTCAGCTGCATGGAAAGAATCGATGTGTCACAGCTGCCATCGGGAGGATGGCCAGAGAGTTGTGCAGGTCCACTGCTTGCTCAGCTGCACCTTTTTATCTGCCCTTCTCTGGTCCTCCTGCAGCTGGACAGATAGCCCACAAGGGCACGGGGGACGCAGACCCCCCCGGCCAGCTGCAGCAGTCGCTCCTGCCAGTGCTCCCTTTCCTCCCGACCATTCCCATTTTGCAGGCTGGTGCCCTGTGTGGCAGAGGAGGAGAGAGCTGCGGGCAGAAGGAAAACAGGGTGCTGGGATTCCTCCAGCCCGCTGCCAGATGTCTTCTCTGGCGTGTTGGGGGTGGGCAGAGGACTGTGGGAGCAGCTTCGAGGCTCTGGGCAGGAGGGAAGGCAGCAAAGATGCAGCTTCAGGCAGCGGACTCTGAGCTGGAGCAGTGCAGCCAGGCACGGCTGCACAGCTCACAGTCTGGACACACGGAAGAAGTTCGTCCAGCTGAGGGCTGCAGGGCTGTCCTTACCAAGCGCTCCCCCGTGCTGCAGTTCTGCATGGGCACCGATTGCTCAAGCTCTTCCCTCTGCAGGAGCTCAGAAGCAACAACAGCCCCGACCCCAAACCAGGCAGGTAATGACAACATACACACACAGATACACACCCGCTACAGAATCTGGCACTCTGCAGTCCTCCCAGAGCTTGTTGCTGCTTTTTAGGCTGCTCCACCGCTATTCTGTCCTTTTCCCTTCATTCCCCTATGTCTCGCCCCCTTCCTTCGCCCCGTGCCATCCTCATTCCTTTTTCAGGCTTCCTCCTTTCTTTCCTCACTTCCTTCCCCGTCCCTTCCCCCACAGGCAACGGCCTGTGTTCTGCTGCTGTTTCAGCTGACAATCCTGAAACCACACTTTTCAAAGACATTGGATCAGATCGCATACTGTCACTGATTTAAAAAAGAAAACAACAAGTGCAGTATTATGTATGGATAACAAACTCCTACCTGCTTGAAAAACAGTAGCAGCTCCTCATCCTGGAGTGTCACCATCACCCCCACGTTGGGCTGGCACTGCTCATCTGCCCCGCAGTGCTGCTCAAACTCCTGGCACAGCCTGCCACCTCCTTGTGTCACCTCCACGTGCCACCTCCTCTTGCCTCTCTAGTTCTGACCCCACGCGTCAACCCCATGTCCCTCCGTGTCCCCCCATGTCCCTGTGTCCCCATGTGCCCTCTCATGTCCCCTCAAGTCCTCCCACGCCCCCTGCCCCGCTTTGCTCCATGCCGATGTTGTCGGCTTGAGGACAAGGACGGGGATGCCTGTGGGAGTGGAGTCCGGGGAGACGTTGCTGGCCATGCGCAGTGGGGTGATGGTGTCCTCGGGGCATGGCTGTGACAGTGGGGTGAGGGTAGCACCCCACAAGTGGGGATCATTGCCCCCAAAATGGGGCTTGTGCCCCCTGCATGTGGGCAAGTTGTATGGGGAGTGCGTTCTGGAGATGCTTTGTCTGTTCTCCAGATCTGCAGTGACTTCAGCAATCCCACGTCGTGCCGCAGCAGAAATGGGTCCTGCGGTACGTCAGTGATCTCTGACTTGAGGTGCGCAGGGGCTGCACGAAGTACGCACGCTGCAGCCTCCCTACTTCTTTGGGGTTTGGGATTGATGTTGGAGCCCAATGGCTACACGGTGCCTTACAGGCAGGTGCCAGCTTCACCCACTGAGGACACCAAATCGTAAAATATTTTCACGATGGTCTTTAATCGCTGCGTGAGTAGGTAATGCACATTTCTCACTGGGGAGCCATAAGCTGACCCTGGCAGTTTGGCAAACAGCACTCGCTCCACTCACACCGTAATCGCAGCCTTTTCGCTGCACATGCAGCTTCTCAGCATCTTGCTGCATCAGTATTAAAATCTGTGCTCTCCTATCTATTAGAAATTTTATCAGTTGCCTTTGAGGACATCTGACTGGAATCAAAATATGTGGGCCATCCTTGCTCATTCAGTGATAAACTTCCCCTTGCCAGACAGGCAGACCCAATTCACTTTTTTTTTTTTTTTTTATTCATGACGTTATGGGAACTTTGAGATCACAGCCTGAAGCAGTGATGGAGCATCTGGTGAGGGGTGGTGCAGCCCTGCAAGCACAGGTGGAAGCAATGCAGCTGTGGGACCAGGTGGGGCTGAGCCTGGCTCCACCCCTCCCTCACCTCATTTAAGGGCTGGCAGCCCCCAAGGCAGCATCTTTTGCTGGAGACTGCCTGCTGTGGACTGTTGGGTGAGTGCTCTTTCCTGGAAAGAGGCAACTGATTTTTGTTCCCTGCTGTAGGGCTTTGATCTTCCCCTTTCTGAGGGGATCTGAAGCTGGACTTGTGGGAATGGAGTGTTGTTTCTGCATTTGATATTAAAAAGAAGCAATTGGTTTGAAGAAGTAGAACATAATGCATTTGTATTCTGTAACTTATCCTTAGAAATAGTTGATCTAAGAAGTAAAATACTGTATATGTTAGTGGCATGTTTTAGAAACATTATTACTGAAATATGTGATTAATTCCTTATTGCAAAACTGTAATAGTTGTTAAGTGTTCCAAACAATGCGAGTATAGCGTGCTAAGAATTAGAAAACATTGTAGAGCTGTTCTCTTAGGATAAGAAACTCTTAGCAAAAGAAAGATCTAGCAAACATCAAAGAAGTTAGGGCCTCTACACAAGGCTGGACTGTCTCACTCCATGAGAAGGTTGGGGTGTGAAGGCAGGCACCAGGATACTCCCCTGCCTCTCTCCCAAGCTTATCTTTGTAGAAAGGAGGACAAGCAGGTATCCACAAAATAACGATCAGATGTGGAATAAGTTAATTAACTACAGATTGATGCTTATGCAGCAAAAATTTGTTTGTCCAGTGTTTCCATGTTTAGAGAAGTGTCGAGAAGATTGTGAACCTGAAGTACTCAGCCGATGAGGAGCCAGGGGGTAAGAGAGAAGCGTCGGGGAATAGGGAATAAAAGAGGTAACTCTGTTTTCTGTGTGCTCTCCTGCTTGCAGGAGGCCCGCCATTGCAATTGCAAATAAAATCTGCTTTATCAGAGATACCGTCCTAGAAAAGTATTTGGATATTTCCTACAGACTGGAGCAGCAATGTCTGCTATGCTTGTTCTTATTTTTCTTTTCAATTCTTTTCTTAAGGGAGTGAAGGGGTTATCTCCCTTTCTCCGAACTGGTAACGGAGGGGCTGACATACATTCCTTTCTTTTGCTCTTGTCTCATTTCTGGAATGCTTCAGTCAGTCCCAAGGTAATGCTGGTTGGCTGACTGAGCATTGCAACTCTGGAAATGCCTGGAGCTAATGCGCTTTTCCGTAAAGGGATCCTGTGTTCTCCAGGTTTCCTCTGTAACTCTTCTTAAGTTCAGTACCTTCTTGTGAAGTCTCTGTTCCCTCTTTCATGATTCTCATTGCCTAATCTCCAACCTGAGACTCCAAACTTGGTTTGTCTGCTATCACGTTGTCCCAATCCATTTCATGATGCGTTCCCTCTGTGTCCTCGTGTCCCGCCTGTGTCTTTGTGTCCTCCCTGTGTCCTCTGCCCATGTCCCCTCTGTGTCTCCTGTGCCACGTATTAATTCCGCCCATGCTGAGTATTTAAATCATGTTCCTTGTGTCTTTGGATCCATTCCGTTTTGCAGCTCGATGGGGTTTAAGGGTTCCTGGGGCTCCTCTAGTTAGTGGTTTAAGCACTGTGAAATCTGTGGAGCGGATAATGGAACGCCACAAATCCCTTGTTCATGCATCGCTTGTATGCAGGTGGGTTTTGTGATGGCTGTGGGATGCTCACTAAAAGATGGAATGGGTGTCACAAGGGGCTCGCCTTGCTCCCTGGGGTTTATTGTTCTGGCCCAATAAGCTATGTGGCTAGTAATAGGGTGAGGTGCATGTATCGGGCTGGGACCTGAGCTTAAGAAAACCCCCAGCCCCAGTGGCCATTTTCTTCATCCTAGCTTAGTGTAATACAGTCTCCACTACTTGAGCATACTGAACACGAGTATTCTGTTCCTGTCTTGTCTGGTTCTCTCCTAGACCTCCCTTACAAATTTGTCAGTAGTAACAGATGTCAGGGCATAGTTCTCAGAGCATGTTACTTTCCTAGTCTGTACGATAGCCAATCTCCCCACCCCT